>NC_057713.1:129287126-129372763 GCF_004010195.1 Chiloscyllium plagiosum
TTTAGGGTGAGAGGGGAAAGATATAAAAGAGACATAAGGGGCAACTTTTTCACACAGAGAGTGGTATGGGTATGGAATAAGCTGCCAGAGGATGTGGTGGTGGCTGGTACAATTGCAACATTTAAGGTGCATTTGGATGGGTATATGAACAGGAAGGGTTTGTAGGGATATGGGCCGGGTGCTAGCAGGTGGGACTAGATTGGGTTGGAATATCTGGTCGGCATGGACAGGTTGGACCGAAGGGTCTGTTTCCATGCTGTACATCTCTATGACTATGACTTTATGACTCTGAGCAAACAAAAGGAATTCTTATTATTTTCTGACATTATTCTTACTTTGTTGACTGAACACATCCTGCCAAGAATTATGTTTTGGAATTTTTAAAGTTTGGGTGAGAAAGTATTCAACACATCTAGATGCAGTTATCTAATTTGACATAAATAGTTTTTGTTTGCTGAAAAATGTATTCCATTATATGAGAAATGCCAAGAGCTCAGCAGCTGTAAAGAAACTTAATAATTTGTTACTAGTCTTGGTGGTGGGGAGGTAAATTTAGGAGATGATGGCAAAATTATGATTTAACATGGTAAAAAAAAAATCAATTACTGTCTGATTGACAGGGAAATATCAAATAAAACTCTCAAAGAGAATAAGGAACATTACAGCACACGAACAGGCCCTTCGGCCCGTCAAGTCTGCGCTGATCCAGATCCTCTATCTAAACCTGCCGTGTTTTTTCTAAGGATCGGTATCCCTCTGCTCCCTGCCCATTCAAGTATCTGTCTAGATATATCTTAAATGACTCTATCGTGCCTGCCTCTACCACCTCCACTGGCAACGCATTCCAGGCACCCACCACTCTCTGTGTGAAGAACTTTCCACGTATATCTCCCCTAAATTTTTCCCCTCTCACTTGGAGCTCATGACCCCTAGTAATTGAGTCCCCCACTCTAGGGAAAAAGTTTCTTGCTATCCACCCTGTCTATACCTCTCATGATTTTGTAGGCCTCCATCAGGTCCCCCTCAACCTCTTTCTTTCCAATGAAAATAATCTAATCTACTCAACCTCTCCTCAGAGCTAGCACCAAAATTCTTTTGGTAATGTAGCAACCAGAACTATATGCAGAATTCCAAATGTGGCCGAACCAAAGTCTTATACAATTGTAACATGACCAGCCAACTCTTGTACTCAATACCCCGCCCAATGAAGGAAAGCATGCCATACGCCTTCTTGACCATGGTACTGACCTACATTACCACCTTCAGGGAACAATGGACCTGAGCACCCAGATCTCTCTGTGCGTCAATTTTCCCCAGGACTTTTCCAGTTACTGTATACTTTGCTCTGGAATTGCATCTTCCAAAATGCATCACTTCGCATTTGTTCAGATTGAACTCCATCTGCTATTCTTTGCCCATCTCTCCAATCTATCTGTATTCTGATGTATTCTCTGACAGTATCCTTCACTATCTGCTACTCCTCTAATCTTAGTGTCATCTGCAAACTTGCTAATGAGGCAATCTACACCTTCCTCCAGATCATTTATGTATATCACAAACAACTGGTCCGAGCACAGATCCCTGTGGGACACCAATGGTCACAGGTCTCCATTTTTAGAAGGTCCCTTCCTCTACGGTTCTCTATCCATCTAGCTAGCTCACCCTAGACCCCATGCAACTTCACCTTCATCAGCCTACCATTGGGAACCTTATCAAATGTCTTACTAAAGTCTATGTATATGACATGTACATCCCTTCCCTCATCAATCAACTTTGTCACCTTTTCAAAGAATTCTACTAGGTTTGTAAGACATGACCTTCCCTGCACAAAACTATGCACTAATAAGGCCATTTTCTTCCAAATGTAGATTCTATCCCTTAGTATCTTCTCCAGTAACTTCCCTACCACTGACATCAGGCTCACAGGTCTGTTATTACTTAGATTATCCCCGCTACTCTTCTTAAACAAGGGGACAATATTAGCAATTCTCCAGTCCACTGGGACCTCACCCTTGTTCAAAGATGCTGCAAAGATATCTGTTAAAGCCCCAGCTATTTCCTCTCTCGCTTCCCTCACTTACCTGGGATAGATCCCATCTTGTCCTGTGGACTTGTCCTGCTTAATGCCTTTTAGAATACACAACACTTCCTCCCTCCTTATGCCGACTTGACCTAAAGTAATCAAAGATCTATCCCTAACCTCAACGTGCACCATGTCCCTCTCCTTGGTGAATACCGATGCAAAGTACTTATTAAGAATCTCACCCATTTTCTCTGACTCCACGCATATCTTTCCTCCTTTGTCCTTGAGTGGGCCAACCCTTTCCCTAGTTACCCTCTTGCTCCTTATATATGAACTAAAGGCTTTGGGGTTTCCCTTAACCCTGCCTGCTAAGAATATCGCATAACCTCTTTTAACCCTCTTAATTCCTAGTTTCAGATTGGTCCTACATTCCCGATATTCTTCCAAAACTTCATCTGATTTCAGTCACCTAGACCTTATGTATGCCTCCTTTTTCCTCTTAGCTAGTCTCACAATTTCACCTGTCATCCAAGGTTCCCTAATCTTACCATTTCTATCCCTCATTTTCACAGGAATGTACCTCTCCTGAACTCTAATCAACCTCTCTTTAAAAGCCTCCCACATATCGAATGTGGATTTGCCCTCAAACAGCTGCTCCCAATCTACATTCCCCAGCTCCTGCCAAATTTAGCATTCTCCCCCAATTTAGCATTCTCCCATTAGGATCTCATCTTTGTCCATTAATATCCTAAAACCTATGGAATTGTGATCACTATTCCCAAAGTAATCCCCCACTGAAAGTTCAACCACCTGGCCGGGCTCATTCTCCAACACCAGGTTCAGTGTGGCGCTGCCCCAAGTTGGACTATTTACATACTGCTCTCGAAAATCCTCCTGGATGCTGCTTACAAATTCTGCTCTATCCTGACCTCTAACACTAAGTGAATCCCAGTCAATGTTGGGAAAACTAAAATCCCCTATCACCACCACCCTGTTGCTCCTACATCTTTCCATGATCTGTTTACATATTTGTACCTCTATCTCACAGTCACTGTTGGGAGGCCTGTAGTGCAGCCCCAACACTGTTACCCCACCCTTCCTATTTCTGAGCTCTGCCCATATTGCCTCACTGCTTGAGTCCTCCATAGTGCCCTTCTTCAGTACAGCTGTGATATCCTCTCTGACCAGTAATGCACATCCTCCATGCCTTTTACCCCCCTCTCCATCCTGCCTGAAGTATCGATATCCTGGGATGTTTAGTTGCATGTCCTTCCCTCAACCAAGTCTCAGTCATAACAATAACACCATACTCGCAGATACTAATCCAAGCCCTAAGTTCATCTGCCTGATCGACTACACTTTTCGTATTAAAACAAATGCACCTCAGACCATCAGTTCCTCTGCATTCATCTGCCGCTTTCTGCCTACTCCTTCTCTTACTCACACTGACTTCATTCTCTAGTTCCTTCCAGGCTTTAGTTACTACCTCCTTCCTGTCCACTAACCTCCTCATTTGGTTCCCATCCCCCTGCCACATTAGTTTAAACTCTCCCCAAAAGCATTAACAAAAGCACCCCCAAGGACATTGGTTCCAATTGGGCCCACATGTAGACCTTTCAATTTGCAATAGCTCCACCTCCCCCAGAACCAGTCCCAATGTCCCAAAAATCTGAACCCCTCCATCCTGCACCATCTCTCCAGCCACGCACTCATCTGGCCTATTCTGTCATTCTTACTCTGACTCACTTGTGGCACTGGTAGCAATCCTGAGATTACTACCTCTGCGGTCCTACTTTTTAACTTGGCTCCTAATTCCCTAGGTTCTGCTTGTAGGACCTCATACCGTTTTTTACTTATATCATTAGTGCTCATATGCACCATAACAACTGGCTGTTCACACTCCCCCTTCAGAATGTTCTGCAGCTGATCCAAGACATCGCTGATCCATGCACCTAGGAGGCAACCTACCATTCGGGAGTCTCATTTTCAGCCACAGAACTGCCTATTTACTCTCCTTACAATTGAATCCCCTATGACTATAGCCCTTCCACTCTTTCTCCTGCCCTGCTTCACAGCAGAGCCAGCCACGGTGCCATGAACCTGGCTACTGCTGCCTTCCCCTGGTGAGCCATCTCCCCCAACAGTATCCAAGACGGGATTTCTATTTTGGTGGGAGATGACCACCTGCAATACCTTCCTGCTCTTTCTCGGTCTTTTGATCGCCCATTCACTGTCTCCCTCAGAAATCCTAATCTGCGGTGTGACCAATTCACTAAACGTGCTACCCACGACCCCCTCTGCATCACGTATGCTCCAAAGTGAGTCCATCCACAGCTCCAGAGCTGTCGTGCAGTCTAACAAGAGCTGCAGCTGGACACACTTCCTGCCCAGGAAGGGACATCAGCTGCATCCCTGAGTTCCCATGTCGAGCAAAACAAGGGTCTGAGATCTACTGTCATTTTTCCCAGGGTAAGGGATTCAATGACAAGAGGTCACGCATTCAAGGTGAGAGGAGAAACGTTTAAGGGGGATACACGTGCAAAGTATGTTACACAGAGGGTGGGAGGTGCCTGGAACGCATTGCCAACGGAGGCAATAGAGGCAGGTACGGTAGCTTCATTTAAGATGCGTCTGGACAGATGCATACATAGGTGGGGAGCAGAGGGATACAGATCCTTAGGAATTAAGCGATAGATTTAGACAGCAGATTTGGATCGGCACAGGCTTGGAGGGCCGAAGGGCTTGTTCCTGGGCTGTAAATTTTCTTTGCTCTTTATTCTTTCTTTTAATCTTAAGCTTCACCTAAGTTGAAACTAAAGTTACAAAAAAGAAAGAGAAGTTTTTTTTAACCATCTTACCTTAACTTACTAAAATCCTGACCTTAACAACACAACACAGACATCCTTTTTGGTTGGAGGAGGAGGGCAGTTGGGAGACACTACATAGGTGTGTCTTTGGTTCAGCCGCTGCCCAATTAAATCAGCTTTTTAAGCGGTTTGTTTAGCTTCCCAGCAGCCCCCTGGTCATCATTCTCTCTGCCCTCGCAGCAACTAAAATGGAGGCCACAGACTCCCAAGGGAAGCTTTTTAAATGGTTAGTTTACCTTCCTAACAGTCCCCTAGTCCTCCTTCCATCCGCCCTCGCTGTAATTAAAATGGAGACTCTTAACTAGTTTGTCACAATGTTAAGTCTCGCAGTATAGTTACCTCAAAAACATATTGAAACTTTATTGCTGGAACAGCACAGCAGGTCAGGCAGCATCCAGGGAACAGGAGATTCGACGTTTCGGGCACAGGCCCTTCTTCAGGAAGAAGGGCCTGTGCCCGAAACGTCGAATCTCCTGTTCCCTGGATGCTGCCTGACCTGCTGTGCTGTTCCAGCAATAAAGTTTCAACTTTGATCTCCAGCATCTGCAGCCTCACTTTCTCCTCAAAAACATATTGAACAACTCCTGTATGTACAGCTGAATGTTGCATATTTTAAAGAACTTTGGACTTTACTTTTTAGAAATAAGTAGCTATGGTAAACTGCTTCCCTGCATCTTGCAGCATTCACAATCACATCCGATATTCAAACCTCAAGCATTTTGGCAAACCTCATTTATCATAAAGTCTGTTGTTAAGTAGGTATGATTTAAACCCAATTCACCTAACCTGCACATTTTTGGACTCTGGGAGGAAACTGGAGCACCCGGAGGTAACCCACACAGAGAGAACGTGCAAACTCCACAAAGAGTATTGCCCTAGGGTGGTATCAACCCCAAGACCCTGGAGCTGCGAGACAGCAGAGCTAACTACACTGCCACCATTTGCTGGTGGAGATTTTAACATTTAAGCACAAGGTGTTCCAGTATTTTGAAAAGTTTGTTCCTATTTTCTCACTAAGTCAGAACTCTTTCCCTTGAAGGATTCCAATTAGAATCTGGGTCCGTTCAAGAGTCAGATTCAGTTGTAGTCAGTGTGACAGAGACACCAAGAAGGAGACTGCATGTTTGTTGGAGGCAGCCGGTGTAGAGGGTACCTACCAAAGGACTGCTGATCGCTCAGCCAGTTAGAAACAGGGAGTAGAATTTCCAGGTAGACCAAGCGCTGATATTTCACAGTCTCCAGTCTTCATGGCTCTGGGGAGCTCCAGATGAACTGAGAAAGGCAGGAGGTCACTGCCTGTATGGAATAAATGGGGACTTACTGGAAACCCAGGGCCATCTATATGTCAGTGCAGCTGAGTGTGAGGTAGAAGGAAATCTACAAGCAGCTGCTCACTTGGTGTCACTGAGAATGGTTAGAGTCTGGGAGAATGGGGCACTGCCAGTTGAGGACAGACTGTTAAAGAACCTTTATTGGTCAGAGTATTGAGTACAGGAGTTGGAAGGACATGTTGCAGCTGTTCAGGACATTGGTTAGGCCACTGTTGGATTATTGCGTGCAATTCTGGTCTCCTTCCTATCGGAAAGATGTTGTGAAACTTGAAAGGGTTCAGAAAAGATTTACAAGGATATTGCCAAGATTGGTGGAACTGAGCTATGGGGAGAGATTGAATGGGCTGGGGCTGTTTTTCCTGGAGTGTCGGAGGCGGAGGGGTGACCTTATAGAGGTTTATAAAATCATGAGGGGCATGGATAGGATAAATAGACAAAGTCTTTTCACTGGGTTCAGGGAGTCCAGAACTAGAGGGCATAGGTTTAGGGTGAGAGGGGAAAGATATAAAAGAGACCAAAGGGGCAACATTTACACACAGAGGGTGGTACGTGTATGGAATGAGCTGCCAGAAGAAGTGGTGGAGGCTAGTACAATTGCAACATTTGAAGGGCATCTGGATGGGCAATGCAGGATTACAGGGCTGGGGTGGGGAAGATGTGTTTGGGTGGGATGCTCTTCGGAGCGTCAGTGTGGACTTGATGGGCATGGAATGAGCTGCCAGAAGAAGTGGTGGAGGCTAGTACAATTGCAACATTTGAAGGGCATCTGGATGGGCAATGCAGGATTACAGGGCTGGGGTAGGGGAGATGGGTTTGGGTGGGATGCTCTTCGGAGCGTCAGTGTGGACTTGATGGGCCGAATGGGCTGCTTCCATGCTGTAGGGATTCCATGATTCTACTCCAAATGTGACCCGACCAATGTCTTGTATGGCTGTAACATGATGCCCCCATTCCTGTACTCAATTTTTTGACCGTTGAAGGCAAGCAGGTCAATGCCCTCCTTCCCACAGCCTCTAACTGCGATGCCACTTTTGAAGAACTATGTACCTGTACCCCTTAGGTCTCTCTGTTCGACTTGTGAGGAGGTGAGCTCTCACTGAGGACATTCTTGAAAGAAAGAGTGACTACTGAGGACATCTCAAAGCTAGATCTTTGAAAGTGAAGAAATCTAATCTCTCGTAAAGGAGGCAAGATTCTAATGAAATTGGGTGACTCACGGTGTTTTGCTGAGAAATCTGAGGGATACGTCTTGACTGCAACTGTTGCATGGTAATGCTGTGTGGGCTCTATTTTTGACTTTGATCTCCAGCATCTGCAGTCCTCACCTTCACCTAGTCTATTAATGACTAGGGTCAATCTTACTTTTTTTGCCAAAGGTGAGTTGTGTTTAGATTTTGGAGCGATTTCCACCACACCTTTTCTCAGAATGTCTTACCAAACTTGCTTTGTTAATTACCTACCCCTTCCACGGCATTCTTCACATCCCGGCCTGTGTCCATCTTACCATACACCGTTCCCACGATGACACACCACAGGAGGTGCACTGCCCGTACCATCTATAAACAGCACCCAGTTGCACCCCTGGACAAGGCCAGTGTCTGGAGCTGTCCTGCACCATGGTCCCTGGAAATTGGGGAAATTGGCACTCGGCTGTGTGGGCATGGTCCTGGAGATCCCACTGGGCAGGGTGGTGCAGAGGCAGGACCTCTTCTTCCCAAAGGATCGGCAGTGTCGGCCTGGTCTGAGGATGCCCACTGTTTCCATGCCATCTGGAGGAATGCCCATCATGCTAGGTGGAAGGTCAGTACCCTTCTGCACTCTGTCATTACAGGTGCCATCAACTTAATCACTGTACCTCTCACTCTCACTCCACCTCTGCTCCGATACCCACATGAGCTCCTGCTTTACCACCCCTCATGCTATTACCTGCCACACCTCCAATCATTTCCCACCACCCACTTCAATCCTGGAACATCACCCACTCTGCATGCCCCTCTGTACTGTCTACTCACTCACTGGGGACACCCCCCTACCTGTGCCAACAGTCACAGCTGTGCCACCCATTATCACCTGTCCATGTACCTGTCAAAATGTCTTTGAAATGTTATAATTGTACCAGCCTCCCCCACTTCGTCTGGCAGCTCGTTTCATACACGCACCACCCTGTGTGTAAAAGTTGCCGCTTAGGTCCCTTTTATATCTTTCCCCTCTCACCTTAAACCTTTGCCCTCTAGTTCTGGACTCCCCAACCCCAGGGAAAAGAACTTGTCTATTTGCCCTACCCATGCCCCTCATGGTTTTGTAAACTCTATGTGGTCACTTTCAGGAGGAGAACAGCCCCCAGTTGGGCAGAAAGAGTCAACACAGGTGGGTGATGCTGCCTGACTTCAGGTTCCTCGCTCTTTCCATGGAGAGTGTGCTGGCAGTGACGCTTCCGAGTGGTTGACTGACTGTGGCCACGTCCCCAGACTGGAATGAGAAGGTGCCCTTGACTTCCTGTGCCAGGACCTTTTGGCTGTAGGTTATCCCCCTTGACCTGAATCCCACTGACAACAATGACACACTTTCCTGACTTCGTGTCTGCGCTAAAACCCCATGACAAGCTCAAAGTAACAGGAGCTTGTGTACTCTGGCTGAGGAGGCAAAGCAGAGCTGCTGTTTGCGTGCACAATATTTCTGTTCTTTTTTCCATCGAAAAGTGAACAACAGATATCCTCTTGTTTCACCATTGCACTATCAAACTGTTATCTATTGACACATGTTCCTGACTAAACATGGAAGTTTTATTTAGGAATGGAGTTTCATCATTATCCCATAACATTGGTTTACTTAGCAGACTGAACTCTGTGCATTGAATAAAATAATTATGTTAATGAAAGACAACTCAGGTGTTTGTTATAGTGAAGAAGCTGTTTTGAGAGACAAATGGGATTGGTTTAGAGTGGCATCAGGGCTGGCACAGACATAGTGGGCTGAAGGGCCTGTTCCTGAGCCAAACTATTCTATCTTGATGTGAGCTTATTTCTTTACCTCCCCACGACCTCTGGAATGTTCCAGCTGATGTTGTGTCATTCAGTTGTACATGGGGACCCCAAAGTAATAATCTGGAATGTATAGATTGAACAAACACTAGTCGTAGTCATTACTTACTCTTTTGCGTTTTCCCTGTGCATTGAGTTTTGTTTCCGAGACAGACATCTCCAGGTTCCTTCTTCTGAAGAAGTCTTGATGATTAAATTCCAGGGGAGGAATTAAATTCCAGGGGAGGAAGAGCGCCTCATCTTCCGCCTAGGAACCCTCCAACCACAAGGGATGAACTCGGATTTCTGCTGGACAAACTTTCCTCATTCCTGAAGAAGGGCTTATGCCCGAAACGTCGATTCTCTTGTTCCCTGGACGCTGCCTGACCTGCTGCGCTTCTCCAGCAACACATTTTCAGCGTTGATGATTAAATTGTAAAACGTTGAATTTTAATTTTACTCCGACTGGATTGAATCCCAACATATATTTTGGTCTCGCTACAAAACCACGCTTCCTATTTTTCATCCGAGTTAAGACCATAAGACATCAGAGCTGAAGTAGATCATTCAGCCCATTCAGTGAGGTCATGGCTGATCCTCAACTCCACTTTTCTGCCTTTTCCCCATAACCCTTGACCCCTAACTGATTAAAATCGATCTCACTCTTGAATATGCTTAATGACCCAGCCTCTAAAGCTCCATACCCTGTACAACTTCACAGATGGACTACACTCAGAGAATAAATTCCTCCTCATCTCAGTCTTAAATGTGTGATCCCTTCATGTCTTCAAACAATTCCATCTGAAGAGAGGTAATAGTTTTGGAGGTATCCTATCCTGATCTGTAACACACACGACTGCAGTCCTATATTTTATAACTCCAGAGGTCAGTTCAATTCTTATCGATAATGTCCATTTAGGAGAGAGCATCACTGTGGTCAGTATAGCAAGCACTGCAGGTTTGTGGCCATGGTAGAAAAATCACAAGATTTGATTAATTATTTCACATCATGTGTGTTCTCTGAATTACCCTACAAGAGTGATTTTAGGTTAGCTATGCTGTGTACACAAATTAGGAATGGGAGTAGATGATTCAGCCCTCCTCTGTCATTTAACATGATCATTGCTGATCTTATCTTGGTCTCAACTCCACTTTCTTGCCTGTTCCCACAGCCCTTTATCAGAAACATATCTATTTCTTTCTTGAATCTACAGCTTGATTCTGCCTCCTCTGCACTGTGGGACAGTGAGTTCCACAGAGTCACAATCCTCAGAGATAGTTTCTCTTCATCTCTTTTGAACCTACCTCCTCTCACCCTATATGATTAGATAACTTAGTGTGGAAACAGGCCCTTCGGCCCAACAAGTCCACACTGACCCTCCGAAAAGCAACCCACCCAGAACCATTCCTCTACATTTACCCCTTCACCTAACACTCCGGGCAATTTAAAGTGGCCAATTCACCTAACCTGCACATTTTTGGGCTTTGGGAGGAAACCAGAGCACCCGGAGGAAACCCACGCAGACACGGGGAGAATGTATAAACTCCATACAGTCGCCTGAGGCAGGAATTGAACCCGGGTTTCTGGTGCTGTAAGGTAGCAGTGCTAACCACTGTGCCACCGGCCCCCATCTATGCCCTCTTTTTCAAGACTGTCCCACAAGGATGCTCATCTGTTCAACATCCACTTTATTAGTCCCCCTTAGCATTTTATATTCTTTAATCAGATTCTCCTCATTCTTCTGAACTCCAGTGAGTATAAGCCCAAGTTGTTCAACCGCTCCTTATACAACAGCCCTTCCATCCCTGGAATCAACCTGGTAAACCTCCTCCAGTGCCACCACATCCTTCCTCAAATAAGGAGACCAGAACTGGACACAGTGCTCCAGGTGTGGCCTCACCAATACCTTATATGATTGTAACAACACTTCTTTTATAATCGAGTCCTTTTGCAATAAATGGGAGAAAGTGAGGACTGCAGATGTGGGAGATCAGAGTTGCGGAGTGTGGTGTTGGAACAGCACAGCCGGTCAGGAAGTATCCCAGGAGCAGGAGAATCAACGCTTCAAGTATAAGCCCTTCATTCGGAATTCTCCTCCTGGGATGCTGCCTGACCAGCTGTACTTTTCCAGCACCACACTCTTCGACTTCTGCAGTAAATGCTGAGATTTGGTTTGCCTTTATTTTTATACAGGCTTGTATAATACTTCTGTTTATGAAACTTAATTTATTGCCAAAAAAAATCATAAGACTAACATCATGTTTCTTGTTAGTATTATAAAGATATTAATCCTGTATGTCTGTATGATGGGATTATACATATCAATAACATTGTGACAATTTGTATCCCAATGATTTAACCAACACCCAAACTCTTTCCACATTAGTTCTATATTTGCAGAACTAAAATTTGTAAGTATTTATTTCATTTCAGTGCATTTTAAATTGTTGTATAAAAGTCAAACACAGTTTATGACTAAACAGCAACTTCCAGAAGTTCAACGTAGTTTTGCAAATAACCTATTTCCATTTACTGATTACAATCAGAGCCTGTTCAGGACAGCACAGTAATAGTAAAAGAAAAAGTGAAGAAATTAGTAACAATCTTTTGAAGAAATGTTGTTCCGAGTTAACTATCTGAGGTTAGATTAGATTCCAGACAGTATGGAAACAGGCCCTTCAGCCCAACAAGTCCACACCGACCCTCCGAAGAGTAACCCTCCCAGACCCATTCCCCAACCCTACATTTACCCCGACTAATGCACCTAACACTACGGGCAATTTAGCATAGTCAATTCACCTAAACTACACAGCTTTGGATTGTGGGAGGAAACCGGAGCACCCAGACACGAGGAGAACGTGCAAACTCTACACAGACAGTCACCCAAGGCTGGGATCGAACCCGCGTCCCTGGTGTTGTGAGGTAGCATTGCTAACCACTGAGCCACCTGATGAACAATCCCAATAGAGATGGTGGGCTGAGTATTCCCAACATTTGACTTGGTCCTAATTTGAGGGAGTTCCATGGGGAGTTTCTCTCAATTAGCGCTCATGATTTTTCTCGTGCATTTTGACAGTGGTCACCTCATTAACTACATTCTGCAGTACTGCTGTCTTACTATTGTGCACCCACCTGAGTGGATGTGCTTGCCTGTGCTGGGACCTGCTGGGTTTCAACATCATATTCAAACCCCAGTTCTGCACCAGGTCAGACCCTACAAGTGGGAGTTGTCACCGAGATGCCAATTAGACGGTGGCTGGGCCGGTGTGGAGAAGAGGGGGGTCCTTTTTTTTTGTTTTCGGGATTGCCAAAGGAAACCAAAGCACTGGAACCTGACCAGCACAATGGAAAGTGACAAAGGGAGTATTGCACGGAGTGAGTCACAGCCCCCCCCCCCATGTCTTCCTGTGCTCTATTATCTCCAACTCCTGTGCAAAGTTATCCCTCCTTCACAATTTATGGCCTCTCTATGTCACCAATTCTCATAATTAATATTGCACATTTCCTCAGCACAGTCCAGATCCCTGATAATCCCCCTTGTCGTTCAGTTACCATCCTCCCCAAGACCTAGCTCCCTGCCTGACTTGGAATGGCAGCCCTGACAATAACTGACCAAACCCACAGATCCCCATCCACCACCCCTGTTCCCCCACCCCAGGGGTGATTCTCACCCCTTCTCAAAGGGGTGATTCCCACAACCACCACCACCACCACCACCCCCCCTCAAAAGGGGTGATTCCCACCTTCCGGAATGCTGAGGAGGTTTGGATGTACAAGAGTGGTCCCACCTTGCTGTCATCTCCTTCAGATGCCTGAAGCTCAGTGCAGGCACAACTGAGGATGACCCGGGACACAACCGTGTCTTCTGCACCCTGAAGGAGTGGCTGGCCATCCCATCGCATGGGTTGCCAAGGTCACACCATGACATAAGTGTGCCTGGCGTGTTCTGAACACCCACTGGGGATCTGTGCGGAATCCCAGTCCCACAGGACTGTTACTGCTTTGTGTAAGGTCGCAAGGCAAAGCTTTTCACTGTGCCTCGGTACACGTGACAATAAATTCAATTCAATTCAATTCAAGGTCATGCTGCCTCATCTCTTTTCCCTGGGGTGAGGTCAGTGCTACAGCCTGGCAGTGGGATTTTACAAAATATTGCTGCCTTCCCCGAGGTGCAGGGCACTATTACACTCACTGCATCGAGAGCACCATGTTATAATGAGGTTGAACTAAAAGGAAAGGGTACCACTTAATGGGCACCTCATCACTGTCACATTGCTCAAGGTCTGTGCCCGGTATCCTGCCAAGATGCCTATGTTCTTGATAACAGGCCAACTCCTGCTTCATTCAAAGGGCCGAATGGCTTCTTGTAAACAAGACCTAGCCCCTCCAACCAGGGCTGATGGCTTCTTTAAAGAAACCTCATGCCTGAGTATGAACACAGGCATGGTGGAGCCCACTGTTCCACCAAGGCCATTAGGAAACTGTAGTAGGGTGGCTTATACTGTGGTTCCAATCAATCTGGACAAGACTTCAGACAGAGTCTGCTCCTTCATCTGTCCTGGCTGTCCACAACTGAAGCAGGTAAAGAGAGAGTGGCCTGGACACTGAGGAGCTGGGAGAGCAACCATCTCCATCAAGGAAAAAGCTGAGGACTTTGAAGGGGAAGAATATCACTGTCACCATGATACAGCATCAGGCACAATAGACAGAACAGAATTGACAGCTGAGATATTCTGAGTGATTGGAGCACTGTGAATGCATCGTTTTGTGGTGGCAAAGGCCAGCAGTCCCTGTTGGTTCACAAGAGTAAATGCAGCTGTTTTAATATATCTTTCTTCGGTTTTGTGCAATAGAAGTTACTGTTTATCAACTGTTTGAGTGCCTTCTAACATCTGCTACTCCCACATTCAAGAAAGACAGCTTCATCTGTTCCGCTGGGCATTTGGGGGAAAAACTGAGCACTCATTCAGGCAGCGTTCTGACATCACCTGGCAGTAAGATTAGGTTTTGAGGCTTCCTTTCAAGTCAGTTGTTGAAGAAGCCTCACCGTGCATTGGGCCATGGTGACTCTCGGTCTACAGCATCCAAACACAGACTCATCTCAATATACAGCCTTCAGCATCTAGAATTTCACTTACATCACTGAATGAGCAGGTCATTCTTTAGTTGACTTCACGACAACATCCCAAGTTACGAAGTTGGTTCTACAAACCTCTTTTCCAGCCAGTTCGGAAGCCCAGTTTGGATGTTTGTGGACATTGCCCATCCTTAAATAAAAGTGCACTCCCTTATAAGGCATACAGGGTTAACCTTTAACCCTGGAAAAATATGCAGTTATGGATGAGGATTTACATGCGTACACAATGTGGCTATAAGTCTGGAATACAGGTGGAAGTAAAGACCATCACAAAACAATTTCGTTAATTTGTAATTTCCTCACCTCGGTTTTGTCTTGGCTGCAGTGATGAATGTGAGGGAGGTCTGAAATCTACAGCTATTTGGAGATAAACAAGGCCATGCAACTATCTATTTTGGGATTAATGAAGGAGCAGCTTAACTGTGACATAGTAACCAGTTAACCTGGTTCCATTGCTAAACCGAGAGTTGATCAGACAGCTGCATGTTAATAATTATGGATGTGTGATTCTACCGATAGTATACTGTCATCTCTGCTCCCTGAGATTGTTTCCATGTTCCTTGCCTTCACCCCATAGCTAGGTCCAGCCCAGGTCTCTGCAACTGCGCTAGAGGGAGCCATCTTGTCGCAGAGCTGGTTAGTCTGGCAGGTTTGGGTGGATGAGCCCAGGGTTGTTAATGGCTAGAGTGCTGGAATTGTCTTCCCCAGCTACAGGCTCACTGTTCCCCAGTTACAGGCTCAATTTTCCCCAGGTCATGGATTCAGAGTTGAGGAGGGCTGGCTGGGTGCAGGTAAAGGGATCCAGGTCTTGGGGAGTGTCCCGAGAGGAGTTTCTTCAGGTATGTGCATATGTGTATGTCTCTCTCTGTGTCTGTGTGGTTCCTCCTTTGCTACCTCTGAGAGGAAGGAGCAGCAAGGTTGCTAGTCTTGCTGTCCTTTCCAACACTACCCAAAGCCCTCTTGCTGAGGGTGCAGGTCAGTGCACATGCTGCTAAGCCTGGCTGCCCCTGATGGCACCAACCTGCCAATGATGCCAGCCAGGCAAATACCAAACAAAAAGAATAGACATTGCTGAAAAGTTCAGGAGGTCCAGCAGCATCTCTGGAGAGAAATTAGAGTTAACATCTTGGGTCCAGTGACCCTTCTTCTGCAGATTTTCTCTCCACAGATGCTGCCCGAATTGTGGAGTTTTTCTAGCAATTTCAGTGTTTGTTTCTGATTTCCAATATCTGCAATTCTTGTTTTTTTAGTTCAGTCAAATACCCAAGCCAGCATGGGTACCAGTAACATTGGACTCCTCCAAGCTCTGATTCAGTTTACTGAGAGCTGCTATCTTTGTGCATGTACACAGCGTTATTAATGGCTGAAACCACACAGTGATCTTCTGCCTGGGGTCACTCAAGGCCTGGTCTCCAGCAATCCTTCGAATGTCAGCACCCTGGACTGTTTCTTCCTTGAGCAGCTGAGGAGACATGGCAGCCACATGTTCATTGGAATATGCTCCCGAGTCTAATCCTCATCGAGTACCCAGCGAGGTGAAAGTCTCGGAGTTGGTGGAGGGAGCAGGAGAATGCTATGCCAGTGCATCCCCTGAGGGGTCAAAGTGCAGACAATGGGGTGAGCTGTTGGCATTGTGAGAACAGAGGCTGTGTGAGTGCCAATGGTGCCTGCAGAAGACAAGAGATGGAATGGGTTGTGCAAGATTGGTTAAAGCTTGAACATGTTATGGATACAGTCAATGTAACAGGAATGGAAGAGCCACTTAGCACATCACAATGAAGCTTACTCACTTGCCTTTATGCAAGGTCTTGTCACCTTCACGAGTGGTCTCAATTTCTTCTTGCTAATTCAAAGATCATCTTCTGGAACCAGATGATAGCAGCAGGAGTAGGCCACTGTGATCCATCATGGGTCAGTTTCTTCTGCAGTGGGAAGAGACTGAAGGTATCAAGATGGGAGTGCTGTTAGAGATGGAGAGATGGTGCAGAAGGAGGAAAGCTGGTGAAAAGATCTGAGTGAGTTAGTAGGAAGTGTAGAGAGCCGGAAGTGTTAGTGGGAATGGGGGTGGGGAGGGGTCATAGCAGTTAAGTGAAGTGCAACAGTTTGAGTGGCAGACCATCAAGCGTAGTGCAGTGGCAGAGTTAGAATGAGTGTGATGAAGCAGAAAGGATGGTGACACACATATCCTTATGGGAACACAAAGTCATTGGTCGTCTTGAGATACTGCAGCAGACTCACTTTGACTATGGAAGTGGCCCTGAATAAAGAGCTATTTCCAACCAGGCCAACAGGATTGGATGCTGTGGTCTCCACTGATGATCCTGAGGAAAGAGGATGGCGCTGCTCCCCAGGAACATTCCCATCAGGATCACCAGGTGGGCGTTTACAGAGCAGTGTGCCAATTTCCCTTTCTCAGCCGTCACCCTCTGGAATGTGGTTCAGCTGACAAACCCAGAATGGGCATCCCTGGCATGCAGCATTTGAAGTGGTGCACAGCTGGGGATTAAACATAGTGCCCAATGCATTGATACTGGCACTGGTGAGCTCTGTACAAGAGGGCACCTTGGAGCCTGGTTGTATAATTACCGAGGTGAGCAGCAAAAGGTTGAGAGAGGAAATGCATCAAGGCCCAGGAACTGAAACTTCCATAAAACTCCAAAACTCATACTTCACCAAAATATAGCAAGAGTCAGCCCAGTGTGACTCTCACCGATTCAAATTTGCCTAATTTTGTCAGTGAAAAATGGTTGGAATAAGGCAATGCCATTGATGTTTTCCATCAAGATTGTTTTTAAAATTATTAATTCATTGGCAATTGTTACTCATTGAAAAATATAAAAACAGTGATGAAGTCTTAATACAGGTTTGTAGTGTCAAAGACTGGGTTATAAACATGTAGCTGTGTCAGAAAATGAAGCTATACTGTACATCCTGTCTACTCACTTGAATGTAAAGGAATCTGTTGTATTTTGTTATAATCCTGGTTATGGTGACTGTATTAGAAATTAGGTCTGAGAGAATTTGACAAGCTTAACTTGCATCAATTTTATCGATTAGTGAGCTTTATTACATTTGCTTTCCATTTTAGGTAAAATGTGGTGGCTCAAATTGTTTTATTCTATTCCTTATTGAGAAGGCAGTGGAGAATTGGAGCTTTGCTATGCCACTTTAGTATTTCACAAATTAAACATTTGTATGAAACTCCTAACCAACTGCCCTATTGAAGCTGTTGACCAATTTAAAATAAATGTGTTAATTCTTTAATTTAATAGCAAAGGATTTTGGGCCAATGTATAGACCTGCTTGTGATTGATATACCACAACACAATTGAATGTCATAAAGAGTTACAGAGACAGGACCCAATTAATGCCGATGGATCATTGTTAGTAGTACATTGGTGATTTTAATCAACTTTTTCTTCAGCTCAAAAGTGAGTTTGATGTCTGGATTGTAGTTGTGTGCAATTAGAAGAACGAATAAGTATACTCCATTTTTTGTTTAGTTTTCAGAGTTATACTTTCATGATTTCAATAATAAGTAATAAATCAATTAATCTTGCGTTTAGGAGTTGCAGATAATTTTAAAGTCTAGTTTAAGACATGTGTAACAATTACATTCAACCTAATTCTACTATGATTTGGAGATGCTGGTGTTGGACTGGGGGTGGACAAAGTTTAAAAAAAAATCACAACACCAGATTATAGTCCAACAGGTTTAATTGGAAGCACTAGTCTTACAATAGTGTACTCCACAACCACCTGATGAAGGAGCTGCACTCTGAAAGCTAGTGCTTCCAATGAAGTAAAAAAGGTAAAAACAATGACTGAGATGCTGGAAACCAGATTCTAGATTAGAGTGGTGCTGGAAGAGCACAGCAGTTCAGGCAGCAACTGAGGATCAGCAAAATCGACGTTTCGGGCAAAAGCCCTTCATCAGGAATACAGGCAGAGAGCCTACTAACCCTGTTGGACTATAACCTGGTGTTGTGTGATTTTTAACTTAATTCTACTACGACAGCCTCCACATGTTCCAGTTAAAAACTGGTGGTTTTGTTGTTACCTGTGGGACCATTTAGTAGTCTTAGTTAAAATTGCTGGCAATAAACTCTATTACATTAGTTTTGTAACATTAAAACAAAGGCAACTTAAAGCAAGTAACATACCAATTTACAGTTGTTAGAATATCAACTAGTAGACAAATATCAATGACTGATGCTGGGCCATAGATCCATATTTTCCAGCATTTCTCCAGTTCCTTCTGTGAGAGCCTAGAGACTGGAGACAGACACCATCAAAAGGTTGTTTGATCTGACAAGCCTATCTCGTCTTCATCCAACACTAAGACTTGTGTGGTATTATAAATGGAAACTCAGCTGAGGCCAATCATAATGTTATCACACCTACATTGATTTATTGGATCTGAAGCATAGAATGTGGGACAGGTCTGAAAATGTGTTGCTGGAAAAGCACAGCAGGTCAGGCAGCATCCAAGGAACAGGAGAATCGACGTGTGTTGGCTCAGTGGGTGAAAACATCCTCCATGTTGGTCCAACCCTCAACATGGGACAAGTCTTTGCCCATCAGTATCATCTGGTATGTCCAAAGTGAATGAGCAGTAAGGATGCCTAGGTAATTCATAAAATGTCAGTCAGAGTACTAGGTAAATCATCAAGCCTTTAGGATCTTAAACATAGAAAGTAGGAGCAAGGGTAGGCCATTCAGCCCTTCATACTGCTCTTCCAATTGATATGATAATCTGACCCAGTCCCCTAATCTTCCTTTCTCCCAATACCCCTCGCTCCCTTTAGTCCTAAGGATTGTATGTACATCTTGGCCTCAACAGTCTCTAGTACTTTAGTATCAATAGTCTTCTGCTGTCGTGAATTCCATTGGCTCAGCTCCCCAGGTGAAGAAATTCCTCCTCATCCCTCTGCTAAAGGCTTACCTCTTAACCTTAGACTGTGGCCCCTGGTTCTGGACTCCCCTGTAGCTGGGAACATCCTTCCTGCATCTGTCTGATCTAATCCTGTTAGAACTTCGCAAGTTTCACATCTACCAGACTAGAGCAGGCTTGACAGTTGCCCAGTAGTAAACCCATGAGAAGATAGCAACAGATATTATGCTGGATGGACCAAGGAGATAATTAATAGCCTACCCATATTCCAAGATGGCTATGGATTGAGTCACCTCGGCAAGAGCTCATCCACTCCTTTTTCCTCTTTCTCTCTTTTGTGCTTGTTTTGTTCCTTTTCTCTTAGTGATGTCTAGAACTCAGCCTCAGCATGGACCCAGCATGGCGGTCTCTCGGCCCAGCGTGGCAATCCTACCTACATTTATAGAGGTTTATAAAATCATGAGGGGCATGGATAGGATAAATAGACACAGTCTCTTTCCTGGAGTGGGGGAGTCCAGAATTAGAGGGCACAGGTTTAGGGGAAGATATAAAAGAGACCTGAGGGGCAATTTCTTCATGCAGAGGGTAATACATGTATGGAATGAACTGCCAGAAGTAGGAGGCTAGTACAATTGCAATGTTTAAAAGGCATCTGGATGGGTATATGAATGGGAACAGTTTGGTGGGATATGGCCAGGTGGTGGCAAGTAGGATTAGATTGGGTTGAGATATCTGGTTGGCATGGATGAGTTAGACTGAAGGGTCTGTTTCCATGCTGTACATTTCTATGACTCTAAATACATATTTTGTTCAAGTGCTTAATAAAAACTAATATTCGTATTCACTGCCCCATTGCCAAGACTTTATAGCCATTTTCAGCTGTCAGTCAGACTGTGAACTGACAAGCCTCTCACTATGAGATGCTAGACTATGAAATTATTCATAAATAGCAGCATAAATCCTATGATGATGATCATCAGACTTAAATCAACAGACAGAATGAAATAGCAAAGGTTTCATTTAAACTGCAGCATTTTGATGCATTGGCAAATTGACAGGCCCCTTGTCATTTTGACAGCTCCAATCAACTTGATGTTTCCAATGCGTTCATACAGTTTCTAATGCATATTCATGACTAATTTTAACCAATCCCAAAAGGTACTTGAACCTTCCTAAATATCACCCGACATCTCCCAGGGATGCCCCTGAAACTATTCAAAATGGTGCCCTGTTAGACTTCTTCCTGAAAGATCTAAAAAGTTTAGAAGGTGGGTTTTGTCCATCCCACTAAATAAAATTTATTTAAAAGGCAATTCCACTTCAACACATGCAATCGCCTCCAAGAATCACAAATTTGCAAAATATAGCCAGTCCTCAATTGCCCATCATTCCGCTCACCCCCCAACTTTCCCTCAGCCAACCAACAGGGTAACATTGTGGCTAGCCTTCTGGAATTGGAGTTTTGTCTTGATGGAAATCACAGACCTGAGTTACCAGAGTAATTAATTATATTGTAGTTTTACATTGAAAACATTGCTTACTTATTATAAATACTTTTCATAAATAGCAAGCTCTGAAGAACCATGTAAAACAAACAGAAGTCTCAAATCAAAGAAACATGTTAAAAAAACTAAATGTGAGATTAAATTATGACATATCCAGTATCAAACAAATGGGAAACATAAGCTAAAGAAAACTATTTACTCCCCCTTTTCAAGCTTACACTTTCTACTGGTGGTCTATGATTCCCTATCATTTGCATCTCCAATTGCTTTACACATTACATTGGAAATGTGTGACTTTATATACAAGCAGTCATCTCAATGTTTATAAATGAGGAACTACTTTGGTCTCAAACAAAAACAGAAGAAATTACTGGAAAAGCTCAGCAAGGCTGGCAGCAGCTGTGGAGAGAAAGCAGAGTTAACATTTCAGGTCCAGTGATCTTTCCTCAGCACACATTTCTGAAGAAGGGTCACTCAACTTGAAACATTAACTCTGCTTTCTCTCCACAGATACTGCCAGACCTGCTGAGCTTTCCAGTAATTTCTGCTTTTGCTTCTGATTTACAACATCCACTGTTCTTTTGGTTTTTAAAATACTTACATATAGGTTTGCTCACTGAGATGGAAGGAGAAAGTGAGGTCTGCAGATGCTGGAGATCAAAGTTGAAACTTTATTGCTGGAACAGCACAGCAGGTCAGGCAGCATCCAGGGAACAGGAGATTCGACGTTTCGGGCACAGGCCCTTCTTCAGGCCATTCCTGAAGAAGGGCCTGTGCCCGAAACGTCGAATCCCCTGTTCCCTGGATGCTGCCTGACCTGCTGTGCTGTTCCAGCAATAAAGTTTCACTGAGATGGAAGGTTCATTTCCAGACATTTTGTCACCCTACTACATAACATCTTCATTGTGCCTCCAGGCAAAGCACTGTCGATAATTCCTGCTTTCTATTTATATGTTTGGATTTCTTTGGGTTGGTGATGTCATTTCCTGTGGTGACATGATTTCCTGTTGTGATGTTATTTCCTGTGGTGATGTCATTTCCTGTTTTTTTTCTCAGGGGTTGATAGATGGGGTCTAACTTGATATGTTTGTTGATAGAGTTCCAGTTGGAATGCCATGCTTCGTGGAATTCTTGTGTGTGTCTGTTTAATATTTTTTTTAAATTAACATCAGGTATAGTTTTAGATTTCTGTGAAGGTTTGCTCATCACATAGTTGACAGAGCTTACTTTTATTTTGTTTTCAGTGAAAACAGAACCAATGAGCAACAGTAATATTGTCACGACATCAACAGATGGGTCTTTAGACAATTTCTCAGAATCAGGTAAGAAGACATGAAACAGCTGATGGTTATAGCCTTCATGAGTATCGAGCAAATCCACTAAGACCACAGATAAAGAATAAGGTTCTCAGATACAGCCTAGGAAGCAGGACAGTAGGCAAATTCTACTCTTGCATTTTTATTGAGGTAGAAAAATGGACAATGTGTCATTCATGATGCCAATAACCACCATTTATTGTCTTTTTACCTCTTTGATCTATTCCTCTTTGATCTATAGGATGACTAACATAAATTTGAAAAATGTCTTAACTATTATATAAATACTCATTTTAGTTGGCAAGACATGTTACTTTTATGTAGTTTTGAATGTTTCTGCACTTAACAGATATATTTCTTATTATATCCCTTAACCTATAAAGTAAATTTATGTTTTATGTTAACCAATACTTTTATATTTGTTGTTATTTTCATTCTGTCGCAATCCATTGTGTAATGTGAAACCCAACATTCAGTTTAAAGAGGAAGAGTAAAATCTTCCTGATTTTCCTTCAGTAATTGTAGTCCAATTTTATAGAGTCAAGCAATAGTCTCAGAAATTTGTTTGATATTCTTGTAAAAATACAAATGATCTCACTGGTTTTGAGACAGTGCTATTCAGACTGCTTTGTTAACATCGTTGATGGTTGGTGTCCCCCTGTATTCTGTGGAAGCTTAATGGAAAATAACGGGATCACAGTTGTGGTCTGGTCTGGCCACTGGATGTCGGTTTAGCTCAGTTGGCTGGATGGCTGGTTTGCAGTGTGGAGTGACCCCAACACTATTGGTTCCATTCCTACACCCACTGAGGTGACTATAAAGGATTCTCCTTCTCAACCTGTCCCCATCCTGACAAGTGATGACCCTCAGGTTAACCCACCCCCCTTCTTCCCCCCCACTCCCCCATGAGAAAGCAGCCCCTATAGTCTGGTAAGACTATGGTGACTTTACATTTTGAATGCAAGTATCGCTTAGGTCTCAAATTCAACAAATTTTTTTTGTTATATCTATAGAACGAAAGGGTCTTTAATGACACAAATGTATAATCTCTGGAGTTTCCTACTGCCTTAAGTACTACAAAGAAAAGTAATTTTGAAATTGCCTTGCCACATTGTCAGCAGTTTAAAATTGAGTTTTGTTGTTCTATGTTTATAAGGATGTCGGAGGAAACTTTCTTCATTGCCAAGTGGTTGAACCTTCCAGGTCCAACATTAAGCTGGAAAGATTAGGCTGCTCTTCACAGAAATTAAGGAAGGCAAGGAAGTAGGCCTGGAGTCGGTGTGGATACAGGAAGGGACTGTGGGGGTGATTGGAGACATAGATTCATAGAGATGTACAGCATGGAAACAGACCCTTCGGTCCAACCCGTCCATGCTGACCAGATACCCCAACCCAATCTAGTCCCACCTGCCAGCACCCAGCCCATATCCCTCCAAACCCTTCCTATTCATATACCCATCCAAATGCCTCTTAAATGTTGCAATTGTACCAGCCTCCACCACATCCTCTGGCAGCTCATTCCATACATGTACCATCCTCTGTGTGGAAAAAGTTGCCCCTTAGGTCTCTTTTATATCTTTCCCCTCTCACCCTAAACCTATGTCCTCTAGTTCTGGACTCCCCGACCCCAGGGAAAAGACTTGGTCTATTTATCCTATCCCTGCCCCTCATAATTTTATAAACCTCTATAAGGTCACCCCTCAGCCTCCGATGATCCAGGGAAAACAGCCCCAACCTGTTCAGCCTCTCCATGTAGCTCAGATCCTCCAACCCTGGCACATCCTTGTAAATCATTTCTGAACCCTTTCAAGTTTCACAACATCTTTCCGATAGGAAGGAGAGCTAGGTAAGTCCCTGTTGCGGCACACTGGAGTTGCTTTTAGGTGACTGATCAGACATGCTGTGACTACTTCTCGGGATTTGAACCCAGATCATATGATTTAGAAATGGACATGGCACGGTTGCTCAGTGGTTAGCTCTGCTGCCTCACAGCACCAGAGACCCAGTTTTGATTCCCTCCTCGAGCAACTGTTTGTGGGGAGTTTGCATATTCCTCCAGGTGCTCTGGTTTCCTCCCACAGTCCAATGATGTGCAGGTTCGGGTGGATTGGCCATGCTAAATTGTCCAGGGATGTTCAGGCTAGGTGGGTTAACCATGGGATACGCAGAGTTACAGGTAGGCTGGGGGTGCTGGTCTGGGTGGGATGCTTTGCACAGAGCCGGTGCAGACTCGATTGGCTGAACGTCCTCTTTCCTCACGTAGAGATTCTATGATCCTCTGTGCCACAGGAAGGCTGCTAGGTAAGGATGTGTTTTAATATGTTACAGGCAGGTACTAGTGGGATAAACTTCCAGTTGTGGCAGCATCTGCATTGCAGGCCATGCCTCTGGAGGGACATTGATAAGAGAAAGGTTCTCTTATTCCCTCCTAGCCTTACTCCGTCTACAGAAAACCAGCATTTAACTGACCTGACAGACTCCTCTTGTTACTGGGGCTGCTGCTGATACCAGTGAGGGTGATGAGCCACTTCTTTAGATGAATTTGCCACATAATGCTGGTTGCAGTGCCACAGATCTGGCCTCTGCGTGTAGTCTGTGGCTGTAGGAAGGTGTTGGGCTCCCTTTCCACCACGTTTTATTGCTATTTAATGAGCCCTTAGCTGAGAAGCAGCATGGTTCCTATGAATACAATGCATTCGGTTGAGGAGGAGGAGAAAATTGACCAGAATTTCAACTTCTGATTTTATTCTGCTGAATGATCCACATGATCATTGGATTGAGAATAATATCAGACCCAGCACATTATTAGTAACAAGCAAATAATCCATCAACAAAACTGTCTTAGTATATTCATAAAGGAAGGTGATGCATGGTAGTTATTCAGGACCAATTTCTATTGTGGAACTGTAACCTTGCAAGTATTATGTAATCCAGGAGGACAGGAAAGGGAAAGAAATTTTAATTCAAATTAGCAATGTGTGAGATAAATTAGGAGTACTGTAAATATGTTATGGTATTTAATTGTTTTATGTTTCTAAAGTGTAGGTCTAACATGCAAAACTATATAAATATTCAATTTCCTCTGCATAGATTACTCATCCAGTGGTGTAATGAAAGTTTCCATAACTGGACAATTTTCTGTTCATTTCAGCATCTGCATTTTATCATGTTTTACTTGAACTGAGTGCAATGAAGAACTGATAATTATCTAGTTATGATATTGTTAGTAGATTACATGTTTATTTCCACTCTCTACTATTTCATAGTCTGGAAGGTTTGAAAGATTAAAGTAAGCAACGGAATTGGACCATAAAGTTAGGAAATGCAGAGATTAAGACGAATAGCAGAGTACAGAATAAGAAGCTATAACCAGTATTAACTTTTAGAAGTTTTTGTACTTTTAAACTGAACAATCTTTCAGAATTTAAAAAAATGGCTTTGGAGAATTCTCAGGTGATAGCTGCTATGTAGAAATGCAAATTTGAAGTAAGATTTGATTATCCATTCATTATGGCACATCATAACATAGAGTCATAGTCAAAGAGATGTACCGTACGGAAACAGACCCTTCGGTCCATCTCGTCCATGCCGACCAGATCTCCTAATCCAATCTAGTCCCACCTGCCAGCACCCAGCCCATATCCCTCCAAACCCTTCCTATTCATATACCCATCCAAATGCCTTTTAAATGTTGCAATTGTACCAGCCTCCACCACTTCCTCTGGCAGCCCATTCCACACACACACACCAACCTTTGCGTGAAAAAGTTGCCCCTTAGGTCTCTTTTATATCTTTTCCCTCTCGCTCTAAACCTATGTCCTCTAGTTCTGGACTCCCCTACTCTGGGAAAAAGACTGTCTATTTACCCTATGCGTGCCCCTCATGATTTTATAAACCTCTATAAGGTCACCCCTCAGTCTCCAATGCTCCAGGGCAAACAGCCCCAGCCTATTCAACCTTTCCCAATAGCTCAAATCCTCCAACCCTGGCAACATCCTTGTAAATCTTTTCTGAACCCTTTCAAATTTCACAATATCTTTTCGACAGGAAGGAGACCTGAATTGCATGCAGTATTCCACAAGTGGCCTAAAACTAATGTCCTGGAAAGCCGCAACATGACCTCCTGACTCCTGTACTCAATACTCTGACCAATGAAGGAAAGCATACCAAACACCTTCTTCACTATCCTATCTACCTGCGACTCCACTTTCAAGGAGCTACGAACCTGCACTCCAAGATCTCCTTGTTCAGTAAAATTCCCCAGGACCTTACCAAAACAAACATTGGCAGCAATGGTTTATAAGCTATCACAGTAGCAGCCATGTAGGGAATGATATGAATCGGGAAATTAGAGGTTCATATAGCAAAGTTGAAGTAATCGTGGGATAACTTCAATCTGCAGATTCACTGGGTAAATCTCATGACTTCAATGTGGAGGAAAAATTCCTCGAATGTGTTCAAGATAGTTTGCTGGAATAATATGATGAGGACTGACCTGAAAATGTGTTGCTGGAAAAGCGCAGCAGGTCAGGCAGCTCATGACCGAAACGTCGATTCTCCTGCTCCTTGGATGCTGCCTGACCTGCTGCGCTTTTCCAGCAACACGTTTTCAGCTCTGATCTCCAGCATCTGCAGTCCTCACTTTCTCCTCTAATATGATGAGGAACCAAGCACAACAGAGTCAATTTTAGATCTACTTTTATGCAGAGCAAAGGGGTCATTAATCATTTTGTTGTAAAAGAACCTGTAAAGAATAATGACTATAGTATGATAGAATTTTCCAGCAAGTTTGAAAAAGATGTAGTTCAATCTGAAACTGGATTTCAATTTAAACTAGGCTACTTAAGAAAGTATGAGGAGGAAGTTGGCTGCAGTCGGTTGGAAAAGCACATATAAAGATTTGATGATAGAAAGGCAAAGGCTGGTATTATAAGAATAAATGCTTGCTTTCAAGGCAAAAATCCCTGCAGGAAAAACACAAACTCTTTGGGTAACAGCTAAGCTAAAAATAGTATTGGATCAAAGAAGGTGCCTTGTAGAGTTACCCAAAATACTGTAAACCTGAGGATTGGGAGAATTTCAGAACTCCGTAATGGAGGACCAAGCAATTGTGAAGAAAGAGAGGATAGAATACACTTATAGCATAGCAAAAAAATAAAAACTATTTGTAAAATCTTCTAGAAGTATGTAAAAAGGAAAAGATTAACAAAACTAAATGTTGGAACCATTGCAGGTAGAGACAGGAAAGTTTATAATTTATCCACTGCTTGTCATAGGGGATTGGGCTCTTCATTTTTTTTAAAATGAGGCATTATATAGTTGAAAGATTTTAAATATGTAAATGGGATTTTATGATTTTTATTTTCCATTTTTCTGAAATTTGCCGTACTTAGATTTTTATTTTATTTCTTCCCATGGTGAATACTAAGTGAGTTGGCATGGAGGTGTGAGGGCAAAGAATGGGTTGGCATGAATTGGCACTATGTTGTCACAGGAGCTATAAAAGGTCATGTGAGACCTTTAGAGGGGCATAACCTGACATGAAAGATGTGCCATTGAGGTTTCTATAGTGGCATAGGTTGGCATAAATTATATGAGAAATGGGCATGAGAAATGTGGGGGGGCATGGGAATGTTTTAGGGGTTTTAGAGAGGGTGAATGTTATAGGATATTTAAGGGGTTGTAAAAGTGGAGACTAGATGATGTGTTATATTTATTGTTTTTTCAGAAGTTATAATACCCTGGTACTTCACTGAGAACAGTGCTGAGTTATTGTTTTCAGACTGGTAGCTGTATAGGATCCTGTTCACCAGAGGTTGAAGCTAGTCTTAATCTTTCTCCTTTATATAGATGAATAGCTGGAGTGCACAAGACATAAGTTCATAATTTGCAAGTGACACAAAACTTAATAGTATGGTGAACAGAGGAGACTAGTGTTCAGCTGCAAGAGGACCGAGGTAGATGACTGAATGGTCAGACACAGATGAAATTTGAAGCACAGGAAATATAAAGTGATGGGAAGTAAGGGAACAGATGTTATAATATAAAGACTGCAGTTCTGAATGGGTGAAGGAATGGTGCGATCTAGGGTCAAATGTTCACAAATTGTTGAAGGGGGTGAGACAACTTGATGAAGCAGTTTATAAAACATACAGGATCCTGACCTTTTTAGATAGAGTCAGGATACTAAAGCCAGGAATTATCACAAACCTTTATAAAGTACTGGTCAACCTCGACTGATTATTGTATGCAGTTCTTGGGATGATACTTGTGGAAGAATATGAAAGTATTTGAGAAAAGATTTATCAGAATCATTGCAAGAAAGAGGGATTGCCAAAATGTGGGTATGTGGAGATGGTGGAGTTGTTTTCTTTAGAGAAGAGCAGATTAAAAGGAGATTTAAGTTTCTAGCAGAATCGAGACAGAGTTGATAGAGGAAAAACTATTCCCATTGGCAGAGAGTCAAGAACAAGATGACACAGACTTAACGTGATTGGCTAAAGGACCAGAGGTCTTGTAGGAAATGTCTTGTTGCCCAGCTTGTAGTTACAGCCTGGTATGTGCTATCTGATAGGGCCATTTCAGTCATTTCAATCACGGGTGTCAAAAATAAATTAGACAAACAGCTCTAGGAAAAAATGCAGCACTGTGTAAAAAGGATGCAGGCATGATTCCTAGCTAAATTGATCTGGAAGAGAGATAGTGTGGTCTTGAGGGGCTGAATGGGCTGTTTCAACATTATGGATTAGTGGTGCTGGAAGAGCCTAGCAGTTCAGGCAGCATCCGAGGAGCAGTAAAATCGACGTTTTGGGCAAAAGCCCTTCATCGGGCTTTTGCCCGAAACGTCGATTTTACTGCTCCTCGGATGCTGCCTGAACTGCTGTGCTCTTCCAGCACCACTAATCCAGAGTCTGGTTTCCAGCATCTGCAGTCATTGTTTTTACCCTGTTTCAACATTGTAACCACTCTGAGTAACCATTTTGCACTCAAAATTCCATTCAATGAGACCATGGCTGATCTGAGACCTCGCTGCATATAACAATATTTTCTCCATGTTCTTTAAGAGACTTAAGAAACTTCTAGTAATCATTGTGTGTCAAATTGTTCCATAACTTCATTCTTGAAAGGTCTAATTTTAAGCTGTGCTTCTTGTCTTTGATTCCCAACCAATGGAAGGAGGTTCTCTTGATCCATACTATATCTTCCTAAAACTTGGAATCACATCACCCCTTACCTTTTATATTGTATGGAATAGAACCCTTGTTTTTGCAATCCCCCATAACTTAACTATTGGAGTCAGTATATCATCCTGGGAGAATTACACAATATTTACTCCAAGATCAGTATATGTTTCCTGAAGTATGACACACAGAACCGCAGGTAGTACTCCACTTGTGGACCACCAAGGCTATGCATAGCTGGAGCATCATTTCTCCACCTCTAAAAGCCAGAATCTTTCTTTAGTTTATTTTCTGTATGTGTCAGTGATATTTTAAGGATCTAAGGACCTGGACTGCCAAAGTCTCTCTGGTACCTGCACTGTTTCTAATTCTTCACCACTTGGATCTAATAAAAATATGGCAGAGTACTTCCTAAGTGAATGATCGGGCATTTGGCTGTATTGACATCCATTTGCCAAGTTTTGTCAAATCACTTAAATTCCAAGTAATCATAGAACCCCGACAGTGTGGAAACAGACCCTTCAGCTCAGTAAGTCCACACCAACCCTCAGAAGAGTATCCCACCCAAACACCTTTCCTAATACTCTATATTTACCCTTGACTAATGCACCTAACCTACACATCCCTGAACTCTATGGGCAATTTAGCATGGCCAATTCACCTAACCCACACAGACATGGGAGAATGTGCAAACTCCACACAGACAGTCACCCAAGACTGGAATCAAACCTGGAGTCCCTGGTGCTGTGAGGCAGTGGTGCTAACCACTGAGCCACCATGCTCCCCCATTTGCATGATGTTTCCACCTACAGAGCTTACAACCTGACCTTTCTTTCTGTTACAGCAAAGTTGTATACATGGCTTTTTGTTCAATCATCTAAGTCATCAATAAATACACTGAATAGTTGTTGCCACAAACCAGTTACTTGGGGGACATTCTGCTATTTAGAGGACCTGCCCATCAGCCTTATTGTGTCTCCTCTGCCTCTCAGCCAATCTCCTCACTAGCCAGTAATTCCACTACCATAGTTTTTAACTGACGGTCTCTTTATGACTCAAGTTTCTGAAAGCCCACTTTATTATCACTCCATAGGCATTCCTCTGCCTCTACCTCCCCCCAGCAGTCATAGAACATAGAACATTACAGCGCAGTACAGGCCCTTTGGCTCTCGATGTTGCTCCAACCTGTGAAATTAATCTGATGCCCATCCAACCTACACCATTCCATTATTATCCATATGTATGTCCAATGCCCTTAACGTCGGCAAGTCTGTTGCAGACAGGCCATTCCACACCCCTACTGTTCTGAGTGAAGAAACTATTAATATCTGTCCAAAATCTTATCACCCCTCAATTTAAAGCTATGTCTCCTCGTATTGGCCTTCACCACCTGAGGAAAAAGGCTCTCATTGTCCACCCTATCTCACCCTCTTATTATCTTATACGTCTCGATTAAGTCACCTCTCAACCTTCCTCTCTCCAACGAAAACAGCCTCAGTCCCCTCAGCCTTTCCTCGTAAGACCTTCCTTCCACATCAGGCAACATCCTAGTAAATCTCCTCTGAGCCCTTTCCAAAGCTTCCACATCCTTCCTATAATGTGATGACCAGAACTGGACGCAATACTCCAGGTGCGGCCTTACCAGTGTCTTGTACAGCTGAAGCATGACCTCGTGGCTCTGAAACTCAATCCCCCTACCAATAAATGCCAACACACTATATGCCTTCTTAACAACCCTATCAACCTGGGTGGCAATTTTCAGGGATTTATGCATCTGGACATTGAGATCTCTCTGTTCATCTACACTGCCAAGACTTTTACCATTAGCCAGTATTCTGCATTCCTGTTACTTCTTCCAAAGTGAGCTACCTCACACTTTTCTCTATTAAACTTCATTTGCCACTTCTCAGCCCAGCTCTGCATCTTATCTATGTCCCTCTGCAACACACAAAATCCTTCAGCACTAATCACAACTCTGCCTACCTTAGTGTCATGCCTAATCATCTTTTCATAAACTTCAAACAGGTTCACCATGAAAGAGCAGATGAATGACATCCTATGCTATGTGATTCTGAGTTTAGTGACCTCCGTGAGATCATAAGCCCATAACATATTCCAGCTGCCAAGTATTTGTCCACTCTCTCAACCTGAATATATTCATAGAGTCATAGAGATGTGCCGCATGGAAACAGACCCTTCGGTCCTACCCGTCCATGCCGACCAGATATCCCAACCCAATCTAGTCCCACCTGCCAGCACCCGGCCCATATCCCTCCAAACCCTTCCTATTCATAGACCCATCCAAATGCCTTTTAAATGTTGCAATGTTATAGAGGAACTGACCAAGGCTGCTGTTTCTGATCATCTCGAATGTACATGAGTCTCCGTGAAGCGGTGGTGGCAGGATTATGGACTCTCATTAAAATTATTCTTAAGCTGTTCAAAATGGCAACGGATCATAGCTATTGGCTATGGAACTTTTCATTATATTTTACTGTATCTTTGAATGAAAAATACGTGACAATAAAATCATTCATTCATTCATTCAAAAAGTCATTCATTTATTCAAATTGTACCATCCCACCCCTAGACCTCTATCACCTTCCACAAATCATAGAACACACAGTGTGTGAATTTACCAGAAAGCTAGGAATGGAAGTATTCGTTGGGAATGTGAAGAGGTGCCTCAAGAGTGTCCAGTGGAACTGCAAACTGCACTGCTCTGAAGAGAAGAAGGCTGGGGATATTAAAGAATGTGGATTGGTTAAACATTGCCCCCACCACCTTTTCTGCCCAGCTGAGGTCAAAGGAGCCATATATATAAGTTTAAACATTTAACATCTGAGCAGGCTTGGCAGACTAGATGTTAAGGTTAATGGCCCCAATCTTCACCACAACAGAAAACGTCTCCACCGTGGCAAAGTGCTTGAAGAACATGGCACTTACAAGCCCACCCACGAACTTAGCATCTCTCACTTATTAGCAGGAGTGGGATTCATGGTGGGGTGTAGTTTATGAATGCACTGGGTCCTAGAGAGGCAGCTGTCCATTTTAATGACCCGCTGCTTCCACTGAAATAGGATATTGGAGTCTGTGGTGTCTGGAACCAGAGTGTGAACATTAGACCGGGTAAAAGCAGGTCTCTTCTCAGTGCATTTCTTTTGAATAGCCAAGATACCTTTTCCCAAATTTTTCCACCGCTGTATCCTCACCTTGCTTTCAATGTTGAGTTCCAGGAAGCAAAGTCAAAGTACATTCGGAGAACCACGTTAATGTTCAGCAATTGCTTTATTTACAAGGGGCTGCTCACACATAGCTTACAGCATCGCAGTTCACAAGGAAGTTGCCGTTTTCCCAAAATGCTGACATGTTTCCTGGATTTCGTATCCCTTCCCGTCATATTTAGTTTTTATCCAAGTTGAAGTTCTCTCTCTGTGTGCATGAAGTCTCTGACTTTCTGCCCCCATCACTAGTTGGGAGTAAACTGCCGGAACAGATTACCTTCCTGCAGGGGAAGCTCCTGCTCCTGATTTTTGTTTCCATTAATTTCAGCGGAAGTCAGGCAAGTCCTGTAAATGAGACAGTGATCCGCCCTTCAGTTTATACCCAGTTATAACACTGCGAAACACTTGAATTTTATCGGGCATGAGCTGGACACCTGCAGTTTCCCACAGTCCATTCCATTCAGATGCTAAGCCCCGCCCAAGGGACTTAGAGAGGTTGTTATTTTCTAATCAGCCTGTGCAGAGATGTTCTCGGGCTTTCTTGGCACTGTGGTAGTGTCCCTACCTCTGAACCAGGTGATTCAGCACTGGAGGTGAGTAATAACCTCCCTGAGCAGTTGATTGGAAAATACCTTCAGAGAAGCTATTGCACACCTCTGGAGCAGGTGAGACTTGAAGTCGGGACACCAGGCTCAGAAAAATGGGCACTACCACTGCACCGCAGGAGCCCGCAGAACTAACAGTTGTAGATATATTTCTAATCAACCCATTCAGAGATGCTGTTGTGGTCCTCTCGTGGGACTTGAACCCAAGTTTGCTGGCTCAGAGATAGGGACGCTACCACTGCACCATAACAGCCGTAAGAAACAAGTGATCTCAATATATAGTTTGAGGTATTAACATCCTGTTCAGAGATGTTCTTACTCACCTATGTAGCAGGTGAGATGAGCCCATACCTCCTGGCTCAAAGGTAAGGATGTTACCACTGTAGCAGATGTAGATATTAATATTTTAGTTAATCCATCAACATCGAGTTAGCTTCTGAAATGGTGCCATACTTGGCTTCAGCAAGCTGGAGCTGAGGAGGTAAAGACAAGGTGAGCTTAACTTTCAGCTGAAGCCAATAGTGGACAGCAGGATTCTCCCTGTAGACATCATTCAATGTCAAGGAAAAATTAGGCAGTAAAAGGAGCTTTTTATGTCCTTGGTGAAGATGGAAGCTTTACAGAACCTCAGTAGTTGATCGTTATTCAATATTTTGAGCTGGAATCTGTGATACTGTGTCAGCCGAAAAAAGCATTAGACTTTATCCATGCTGACCCCTTACAGTTGTCAGGAGTGGACAGAAAAAACACTGAAAAATAATGAGAAAGACTGCCTTTGTAAATTCCAAATATTAATGGAAAAGCAGAATGCACTGACAAGTATTGTTAGATTACAAGTCAATTAATAAGTAAGCAAATTGTTGAGGTGGCATCAATGAACATTATAGAGGTTTATAAGTATCATGAGGGGCACGGATAGGGTAAATAAACAAGATCTTTTCCCTGGGGTGGGGAGATAAAAAAAAAACTGCAGGGTTTAGGGTCAGAGGGGAAAGATTTAAAAGGGACCTAAAAGGCAACTTGTTCATGCAGAGGGTGATGTGTGTATGGAGTGAGCTGCCAGAGGAAGTGGTGGAGGCTGGTCACAAGTGACAACATTTTAAAAGGCATCTAGGTGGGTATATGAATAGGAAGGTTTAGAGGGGTGTGAGCCAAGTGCTGGCAAATGGGACTAGATTAATTTAGGATATCTGGTCGGAATGGATGAGTTGGACCGAAGGGTCTTTTCCGTGCTGTACATCTCTATGACTCTATAACAGGAGTGAAGTTACAAATTTTCAAAGCCTTCAGAAGTCTGTTAACAAGAAATGCATCCTGTAACCAACCTCTCCCTTATTTAATTCTCTACAGCAATCGGTAGCGGCTTTAGCCCAAGACAAACTCATCACTTCTCTCCTCAGATTTATCCTTCCAAGTAAGATTTCTAATATTCTTTAAAAAGCATGCAGCAAAAATATAATTTAAACTCATAACCAGCTTCTGCTTTTTCAATATATTTTAGCTTCATTATTTGTGTGGAAAATATGTCTCCATGTATTGAGCTGATCATTCTCTCCAAATTCTTCATTTACGAATTTAACTCTCTTCAGAGTAACATTACTTATTAACCGTGAATGCTGGAAATCTGAAACAGAAACAGGAATTGGGGGAGAAACTCAGCAGGTCTAGTAACATCTGTGGAGAGAAGGCAAACCTCTGAAAAGGGTCGAAATGTTAATTCGGTTTTCTCTCTCCTCGGCTCTCCCTTTCCCTCTCCCAAGATGGAGGATGGGAAAAATTTCTGACTGTAACAGCTGCTCCTTTTTTTGAGGTATTTTAGTGCTGGAGGTGATTTCCTCGAATTCCAGGAGCAGCAATTACTGGTTTATATGCTGTTGCATTGTTTTGGAACTTTGGTTTAAAAAAAAGTCAAAACAACAGCTGTTTTAAAAGGGAGAAGAACAGACAAAGGAAGCACATGGTGAGGTCAGTGCAGGAGAGAGAGAGAGAACCTGCACAGTTACTGCCTTTGCTGTTTGAATTCGTGTATTGCTGGAGTGCATCTGGGAAAACTAACAAACAGTGAAATTCACAACTGTTGGGTGAAGTTCACAGCACAGAATCAGATAAGTTAATCGTTGTTATTAAGTGTGGCCCACAGAGAACCTGCAGCAGGGAGTAGAGTGGGTTCTTTCTTGATTATATGTTTTATGGAGATATGTCTCTTGATTAAACTTTACAATTGCAACATTTATAAGGCATTTGGATGGGTATATGAATAGGGAGGGTTTGGAGGGATATGAGCCGGGTGCTGGCAGGTGGGACTAGATTGGGTTGGGATATCTGGTCGGCATGGACGGGTTGGAGCGAAGGGTCTGTTTCCATGCCGACCAGATATGACTCTATGGTTCTATGAGATGCTGCCAGACCTGCTGAGTTTCACCAGTAATTTCTGTTTTTTGTTTCAGATTTCCAGCATCCATGTTTCTTTATTTTATATTAGTAATGGATTGTTTTATTTAGAAATCGAAGTGGTAGAATTAGCTGCAAATCAATAGTTGATGGCCATTTACATAGTTTTTAATCATTTGTAAATCTCTGCTCTTTGTTATTTCTCATAAGCAGCAGGTCATATCCACATATTCTTCCCACACCTTCATCACAAACCATGGCATCATATGGACAGTCACCGTACACTACAGGAATGCAACAAGCATCAATTTATGCAACATATCCACAATCAGGACAGCATTATGGAATCCCATCCTATGGTAAACAGACACATTGCTTGTTTCAGTTGACTTTTTTTAAAATAATCTTGTTTATAATTACATTCAGAACTGCACAAAAAGATTGAAAACAGCTAAAAACAATAACTTTTTCATTTTGTTTAGAATGATAAGTTTTATCAAATGCTAACTCTTCTGTTTCTGATATACTTGAATGAGAGCCTGCAGATCTGATATCACTAACCAATGTAGGTACATTGTGGACAGGCATCAAGACCGAAGGTGGATTGACTCAATCACAGTCATCTGGCCAAACGGGATTTCTGAGTTATGGTTCAAGTTTAAGTGCACCTCAACCAGGCCAAGCCCCTTACAGTTACCAAATGCAAGGTCTGTGTCACTCTTAATGTGATTTAAGTGATGTTGTTGTGCCGTATGGTTTAACCAATTTATGCTATTTCCAAGAGCCAGGCCTGGATTTTCGCAGACTCTCCAGGGACCTCCTAGAATAATGGGTGGAACCCTGATTCAGAATGCCCAGCCCGTTTCTGACAGATTCTGGGGGGACTGGAACAGGATGTGACCCGCCCCATGCAGCAATACCAAACTCAGCAGAGCCATGTGATCTCAATGCTGAATTCCTACAAAACTCTGTTTCACTGGAGCCAGTGAACTCGCAGTGTGGGAGTTACAGGGTTTTTGAGACATCCTCAATGAAGGGTGTTGTAAGCTGTAGAACTGTCAAGTTGTTGAAATGGTTAAAAATTGAGAAAGAACTGTAAGCCTCTCTCCATGAGAGTTATAAAAGGTCTTCTGGCTGTTTCGGTCACAATTTGTAGTGTTAACCTGAAATGTTATCATTATATTGTTAATAAGCTACACTGCTGTCCATATTCTGTGATTATCACACTGATGGGAGAGGGAGACATAGCATATGCATGGCTTGACAGTTTAGAAGTGTTATTCATGGATTAGTTGTCACTATGGATTAGTTGTCACAATGGATTAGTTGTCACATTAGTTGGATTAATTGTCACTATGGATTAGTTGTCACTATGGATTAGTTGTCACTATGGATTAGTTGTCACATTAGTTGGATTAGTTGTCATTATGGATTAGTTGTCACTATGGATAAATTGGATTAGTTGTCATTATGGATTAGTTGTCATTATGGATTAGTTGTCATTATGATTAGTTGTCACTATGGATAAATTGGATTAGTTGTCATTATGGATTAGTTGTCATTATGGATTAGTTGTCATTATGGATTAGTTGTCTCTATGGATTAGTTGTCATTATGGATTAATCATCATTATGGATTAGTTGTCATTATGGATTAGTTGTCATTATGGATTAGTTGTCACTATGCATTAGTTGTCATTATGCATTAGTTGGATTAGTTGTCATTATGGATTAATTGTCATTATGGATTAGTTGGATTAGTTGTCATTATGGATTAATCGTCATTATGGATTAGTTGTCACTATGGATTAGTTGTCACTATGGATTAGTTGTCACATTAGTTGGATTAGTTGTCACTATGGATTAGTTGTCACTATGGATTAGTTGTCACTATGGATTAGTTGTCACATTAGTTGGATTAGTTGTCACTATGGATTGGTTGTCACTATGACAGTTGTGCTTGTTTTCATAGGGGATTAAGTATTTACATGGATTCAAATATTTTGAATGGACTTTTGTGAATGGGATTTTCTTTATATATTGAACCCTGTAACTGATGTAAAAGTATAATTAATCTAAGTATAATGGGCAGGGGAGTCATGGTTTGGCCTGGAAAATACATGGGGGGTATAGGATCAGAGTAAGAAGACCTGATGTTTAAGAAAATAACGGCTATGAAGTCCCAGACCAAAGGAGAACCTCAGCACTATGCAGCTGATGTGACCAACTCTGACCGTGTACAGGGACGGCAGATCCACTCTATCCTGCACAGCCCCCCACACCCCCAGGAGATGATCGCTCCGTTTAGGACACATTGTCCTAGGTAAGGTCTGGCATGCTAGAAAGGTTCCTGACTTCCAACTCCAAAGAAAGTCCAGGCCTTAGTGTTGCCCACCTGTGTTTGTAATGGTTTTCATCATCTCTGTATTGGCACTAAGGTGTTTTTATGTACAAAATAACAGTGCTGTTAGGGAGTCAAAAAGGGGCATTAAGTTCAGCTTTGAAATGCAGTCTGGTTGAGAAAGCTTTGTGTATTTCCATGTACTTCTCTGTTCATGAGCAAAGGAACAAATAATGTGAAGCCTCTGTCATGTTACAGTATCAAGTCATGTATGTGAAAAGGAAATATTTTAACATCTTTTTCAAAATAGACGATGTAGTGATAATACAACTAAGTGCAATTGTGATTAGTTGCTATTATTCCTTAATATCATTAGGATAGATTAAAATGTGGATGCAGTTGGTAATCCTATCAGGTACCTCATTTCACTCAAAGAAATAAAACCTCACTGATGCCTACAAACTGATCTTGATTTGTATCAAATAGAATCTTTGCAAATAGAACTACAAGGTTAAGAGTTCTGCTTACACCTATACATTCATTCTACAATTGTCTACTTTACTTTGATTTGTAAGACCGCTAGATTACCCAGTTTTAAAGACCATATTGCAGGAAAGGATATTTATTCACTTTCCTCTTGACTAATGACATTTGAGCAATTACAGTTAGTCTGATGTTAGTGGTAGGGAAAACATCTGAAAAAATTTCTGAGGGACAGGATTAACCAATACTTGGAAAGTCAGTGATTGATCAGGGATAGTCATCACAGATTTGTTCAGAGGAAGCCCTATCTGATTGTTTTAATTTTTTTGAAAAGGTGACTAAATATACTGATGAAGGTAGTGCAGTTGATATGGTGTGCATGAACTTCTATAAGGCCTTTGACAAGCTCCCACGTGGAAGGCTGGTCCCAAAGGAAAATGCCACTGGGATCCAAGACAAACCCAAAATCAGCTTCCAAACAGGAGGCAAAGTGTAATGGTGGATGGTTGTTTTTATAATTGAAAGCCTGTGACCAGTGATGTACCACCGCTGGGTTTTTTGCTGTTTGTTATGTACATGAACAACTTGGATGTCCATGTAGAAGGTATAATTAGAAAGGTTGCAGATGACCCAGAAATTAGTGGTGTTGTTGAGCGTGAGGGGATGGTCTCAGGCAACAGTCTCATATTGATCAGCTGTAAATTGGGAAAAGCAGTGCAGCAGATAGAATTTACTCCTTATTAGTGCAAGTTATGCATTTTGGGAGGTCTTATAAAGGAAGGACATAAACAATGAATTTGATGTCCCTAGCAAGTACTGAGGAACCAAGGAACTATGGTGTAAAAGTCCATTGATCCCCAAAGGTGTCAGCGCAGGTAGACAGGATGGGGAAGAAATCATACAGGATATTTGCCTGCATTAGCCAGGATGTAGAATATAGGAGCAAGGAAGTCTTAGAACAGCTTTGTGCAGTATTGCTTAGGCCACAGATGGAATACTGTGTTCAGTTCTGGTCGCCACACTATCGGAAAACGTGACTGCACTTGAGAGGGTGCAGAAGAGTTGCCAGGGATGGAAAGTCTGAGATATGAGGAGAGACCGATAGGCTGGGATTGCTTTCCTTGGAGCAGAGCAGGCTGAGGAAAGACCTAATTGTGAGGTATACAACAGTATGAGAGGCATTGACAGAGTAGATCGTGAGAATCGTGTCCCAATGGCACATGTGTCTGAGACCAGAGGATATATGTTTAAGGTGAGGAATAAGTGGTTTAGAGGAGATCTGAGAAAAATCTTTTTCACCCAGAGGGGGGTCGACATATGAAACATGCTACCTGAGAGGGTGTTGGAGGCAGGTACTCTCGCAGTATTTAGAAAACATCTGGATGAGCTCTTCAAATGCCAGGGCATAGTAAGTTATGCACCAAGAGCAGGTAAATGGAATTACTGTAGTTTGGTGTTTGTTGGTTGGCATTGACATGGTGGGCCGAAGGGCTTGTTTTGATACTGTATGTGAGATATTGTCAACCTAAAAGGTATTTATTTTGTCTCCCCCAGAATAAACCAGGCCAATGTACAGTTAGAAGTGCAGGCAGGCTCTTCCTATCAGAAAGAAGAAGGAAACCAGTTGGAAGCCAGTCTACTAGTTTCTAACTCTTTCCATCAATTTGAAAGGTTTTTGTTTGAAGTGACTGGGATAGTCATATTCAAAACACACAGTGGTTTTTCTCATCATTTGTGCCCTCAGAGATCTGGCTCCTGTGAATGTCTATACATTTATTATGCCCTGTGTCACTGCAGAATGTTAAGGAAGCATGCGGGGAGTGTAAATTGTGTTTTAAAGGCACCCTAGAGAATTGATATGGTCATGGTGTAAATGGTTCCATTTCTCGAGCCTGTTAAATTTAAATTTTAGACAAAATTACCACCATCCTTTGACTACTTTGAGATAGTCAACTCTGTTTTACTGTGGTGTACGCCCAAATCCTATCTCCACTATTTGTCATTTCCTCCCTGCCCATCTTTCATAACACAGTCAACGGAAACCCACCAAAATTATTGAACTTATTTTCAAGTTGCATCACAATTCTGGCTAAGTCGAAATTTCCAGCCCTCAAATGTTAGGGGAAGATTTATATTTGAGTGAGCTCAAGTACGGGGGGAGGCTGCAGAAATGAGGTGATCTTCACTGAACCATTTACTCTGATATTCCATCAGCAAAAGTAAATGCAACTTTTGGGAATATATTTAAACTGGTATTATGGATGAGGAGCTAAATTTGAAAATAAGGGAATGGTTAATTTCTTTCCTTGGACTGTCTACGTTGTTGGTGCCTCCTAAGTACATCCTCCTCCTCCCACAATAGGGTCTTCTCCAGCCCTGACATTGAGTAGACTTCTAGATTTGAACTTTCCCTGTCAATGCCCCTCCCAATATTGTCCACTACTACACTGCATTTATTTTTCTCCCACCCAGTTGAGGTGCTTCCTGTACCGTGGTCAGTTAGCACGGCCATCCTCAGACCTTGCTGATAAGGGGAGAGAACCTTCGAACTGTTAGGATTAATGTGATCGCTGAGATTCCTGTATCCTGACCCTTTGGATGACCTGGCTTTCCTGAGCTGTAGCTGCATTCCTTTGCCCCTAACCACTGGTCAAATCAGAAGATGACCCTCCCCTTTGCTGTTTTGTTGCACTGCCTTCAGCGCAGCCCTCAGTAACTCTAAGCTGAAACTCCTTAACCGCGTGGAGATAGTGAGGACTGCAGTTGCTGGAAAGTCAGAGTTGATAAGAGTGTGGAGCTGGAAAAAGCACGGCAGATGAAGCCACGTCAGAGGAGCAGGAAAGTTGATGTTTCGGGTCAGGACCTTTCATCAGGACTTTTTTTTCGTGTGTGATGAAGGGTCCCGACCCGAAACATTGAATCTCCTGCTCCTCTGATGTGCCTTCATCTGCCGTGCTTTTTCCAGCTCCACACTCTATCAACTCCCATTCCTTAATCCAGTCACTTATTGCCATGGATCACGTGAGCATCGAGGAGATACCGCATGCTTGACGCATCACATACCCTCTCATCCAGAATGTGTTCTAATTAACTCCTCAATCATTTTATTCAGTGATTTATTTGTCTTTGTTACATATTCTATTCCCCAAACTAAGCAAGTTACTGGACGTACATGGACAGTTATCCACGTCCAGTGTTGGAACTGTGCTGAATAGCTTGGTAACACGTGGATTGAATGGAATTGATAGAAGACTTGCATGTGTGATACAATGGGGGAGCTTCAGTCATATAGCTTGGAATCAGACCCTTGGGCCATATCCATCCAAACCTTCCTTATCTGGAGGAAGTGAGGACTGCAGATGTTGGAGATCAGAGTCAAAGAGTGTGGTGCTGGAAAAACACAGCCGGTCAGGCAGAATCCGAGGAGCAGGAGAGTCAATGTTTCAGGCATGAAGGGCTTTTGCATGAAACAGAAATTCCCCTGCTCCTTCAATGCTGCCTGACCTGCTGAGCTTTTCCAGCACCATACTCTTCAATTCTTATTCTTCTACCTGTCCTTTACATCGATCTGATGGGCTCCACCATCATTGAAGATGAGGACTTTTTGTGCAGTCTCCTCCTTCATTGAGCTGTTTAATAGTCCCCCACCATTCATGACTGGATGTGGCAGGACTTTGGAACTTCTATCGAAACTGTTGGTTGTGGAATCACGTCGCCGTGTCTATCTTGTACTGGCATGTGGCTTCAGTAGGTTGATGCCTCTTCTTAAGATTGGCATGTGTTGTTCCTGACTTACCCTCCTGCACTCTTCTTTGAGCTGGGGTTGATCTGTTGAGTTGAATTGAATGGGCTTTGTTGTCACATGTACTCAAATGAGTGCAGGGAGAGGTTTACAAGTCACCACTTACAGCGCCATTTAGGTAGAAGGGTACTTTGGTACAATCCCTTAGTTACAGAACAGAGAAATGAAGAAAAAAGAAAGCTATGTTCAGCACTACACAGTATAACCATATGTCAGTAAAACAAGAGGCAAAGTTAAAAAAACAAATATCGCAGTCATTCTCCAAGGGCTGTCTGCATCAGACCAGCGCAGGGGTGCCTCCACATGGTCTGACACTCACCACGCTCCGCACTGTGCCACTGTCACCACGCTCCGCACTGAGCCTGTCACCACGCTCCGCACTGTGCCACTGTCGCCACGCTCCGCACTGTGCCACTGTCACCACGCTCCGCACTGTGCCACTGTCACCACGCTCCGCACTGTGCCACTGTCACCACGCTCCGCACTGTGCCACTGTCACCACGCTCCGCACTGAGCCTCTGTCACCACGCTCCGCACTGTGCCACTGTCACCACGCTCCGCACTGAGCCTCTGTCACCACGCTCCGCACTGAGCCTCTGTCACCACGCTCCGCACTGAGCCTCTGTCACCACGCTCCGCACTGAGCCTCTGTCACCACGCTCCGCACTGAGCCTCTGTCACCACGCTCCGCACTGAGCCTCTGTCACCACGCTCCGCACTGGGCCTCTTGTCACCACGCTCCGCACTGGGCCTCTTGTCACCACGCCCCGCACTGTGCCTCTGTCACCACGCCCCGCACTGTGCCTCTGTCACCACGCCCCGCACTGTGCCTCTGTCACCACGCCCCGCACTGTGCCTCTGTCACCACGCCCCGCACTGTGCCTCTGTCACCACGCCCCGCACTGTGCCTCTGTCACCACGCCCCGCACTGTGCCTCTGTCACCACGCCCCGCACTGTGCCTCTGTCACCACGCCCCGCACTGTGCCTCTGTCACCACGCCCCGCACTGTGCCTCTGTCACCACGCCCCGCACTGTGCCTCTGTCACCACGCCCCGCACTGTGCCTCTGTCACCACGCCCCGCACTGTGCCTCTGTCACCACGCCCCGCACTGTGCCTCTGTCACCACGCCCCGCACTGTGCCTCTGTCACCACGCCCCGCACTGTGCCTCTGTCACCACGCCCCGCACTGTGCCTCTGTCACCACGCCCCGCACTGTGCCTCTGTCACCACGCCCCGCACTGTGCCTCTGTCACCACGCCCCGCACTGTGCCTCTGTCACCACGCCCCGCACTGTGCCTCTGTCACCACGCCCCGCACTGTGCCTCTGTCACCACGCCCCGCACTGTGCCTCTGTCACCACGCCCCGCACTGTGCCTCTGTCACCACGCCCCGCACTGTGCCTCTGTCACCACGCCCCGCACTGTGCCTCTGTCACCACGCCCCGCACTGTGCCTCTGTCACCACGCCCCGCACTGTGCCTCTGTCACCACGCCCCGCACTGTGCCTCTGTCACCACGCCCCGCACTGTGCCTCTGTCACCACGCCCCGCACTGTGCCTCTGTCACCACGCCCCGCACTGTGCCTCTGTCACCACGCCCCGCACTGTGCCTCTGTCACCACGCCCCGCACTGTGCCTCTGTCACCACGCCCCGCACTGTGCCTCTGTCACCACGCCCCGCACTGTGCCTCTGTCACCACGCCCCGCACTGTGCCTCTGTCACCACGCCCCGCACTGTGCCTCTGTCACCACGCCCCGCACTGTGCCTCTGTCACCACGCCCCGCACTGTGCCTCTGTCACCACGCCCCGCACTGTGCCTCTGTCACCACGCCCCGCACTGTGCCTCTGTCACCACGCCCCGCACTGTGCCTCTGTCACCACGCCCCGCACTGTGCCTCTGTCACCACGCCCCGCACTGTGCCTCTGTCACCACGCCCCGCACTGTGCCTCTGTCACCACGCCCCGCACTGAGCCTCTGTCGCCACGCCCCGCACTGGGCCGCTCTGGCCACGCCCCGCACTGGGCCGCTCTGGCCACGCCCCGCACTGGGCCTCTGTTGCTACGCTCTGCACCAGGCGCTGGTCACTAGGCATCCCTGCTGTGTTCACTGGTGACTCCACTGACCACCAGCCCCAAGTCAGAGGCTGGGAATCAGAGACCAAGGCTGTGTGTCTGAGGCCGAGAGAAGATGGGAGAGGGAGCAGTAGGATGAGAAATTACAGCTGGCATGGAGGAACTCCTGCTGGAGCTATTCGACCACCATTTTCCCAGAGTATGGGACGCACCAGGCCATTAGGATACAGCACCCTGTGGATGCCAGGCTTGAGTTGCTGAATTTGTTTGACATCTATCCCATTCAACATAATCGTTGTGCATCAAAACATATTTTCAGTGTGAGGATGGAACTCTGTCTCCGCGGTAACTATGTGACAGTCACTCAGGATGATTCCTGATGAAGGGCTTTTGCCCAAAACGTCGATTTTCCAGCTCCTCGGATGCTGCCTGAACTGCTGTGCTTTTCCAGCACCACTCTAATCCAGAATCTGGTTTCCAGCGTCTGCAGTCATTGTTTTTACCACGATGAGGTCAAGTAGACTGTGCCCTCTTATTGGTTCCCTCCTCACCTTTTAACAGATCAGATCCACCAGCTATGCCATTTATCAGTTAACCAGCTTGTGGTTATCGGTTAATGATCATCGCACCACTCCTGGTGAATAACTTTGCAGCCCCTCCCCCCAAACAGAATTATCTCCTGCTCTCAATTAGACAGCCCTTTCTAAACCCTCAAACATAAACAGGAAATCAGACTTCTGACCTGGGTAGATGCCTTTGCCTCTGGTTACCTCACTGATGCACTTTGGAACTCTAAGGCAATGCTGACAAATGCAAATCTGCAGTATTTAGGCAGAAGGTTGAAATTTCTGATTATGTCCTTTACTCCACTGGGAACAGTGGCATTAGCTATGCAGAACCATTGGACCATGGGCTGTTTGCACTGTACTTGGCTGGGTTTACACACGGATGTGCTCAATGACTTTCATAGTGACGTAAACCAGTGAATCTCTCAGGAAACCAGTTCAGCATCCACAGCAATGTTCAGCACCCTCTCCTGCAGCACCCACTCTCAGCCAGTAATGCAGCCACCCCTACTCCAAAGCCCCTTCTGCACCCCTCACCCATTCCTCCTCTGATAAAGGTGTTCACTCCCTCCCACTGCCTGTACTCTCACCTTACACACACACACACTCTCCTGTGGGTCCTCTCCCAACTCACCTCTGAAGTCCCTGGCTTCAGTTCGGCTGATACCAGAAGGGTCAGCATTGTTGCAGTGTGCAGCCGAAGGTGCAAGGCGAGAGTGATCATTTTTATCGGACAAGCGAGACTGAATATTGTTGGGTGTGAGCAAGTAGTGAGCACACTTATTTGGGTGAGGCCATAGTTTCAGAGTTTAGCAGCTCCAGGCAATCTTAAATCCTGTGAGTTTGTTCCGTCAGCATTGGAGAGTGCATTCAAAGTTTATTAAGCAAGGTATTGCAGGTAATTTGCTTTAGAAATGTGATAATGATTGTTATGATTTGGAGATGCCGGTGTTGGACTGGGGTGTACCGAGTTAAAAATCACACAACACCAGGTTATAGTCCCACAGGTTTAATTGGAAGCACTACCTTTCAGAGCGCTGCTCCTTCATCAGGTGGTTGTGGGAAATAATGATTGTTGTTACTATACCTCAGAAAGGAGGTATAATATAGTTTCTCCCTGTGTCTGCGGGTGCTCCTCCGGGTGCTCCAGTTTCCTCCCACAGTCCAAAGGTGTGCAGGTTAGGTGAGTTGGCCATGCTAAATTGCCCATAGTGTCAAGGATGTGCATTAGTCAGGGGTAAATGTAGAGTAATAAAGTAAGGGAATGGGTCTGTGTGGGTTACTCTTCAAAGGGTCGATGTGGACTTGTTGGGCTGAATGGCCTGTTTCCACATTATAGGGATTCTAGGATTGCAGCTAGTACTGTAAAAGGTGGGTGTGGATATTGTGGGGAATCTCTCCACTGTTCCCTGTGAGTATTCCCATGCTTGACAAGTTTGGAAGGATCCGTCAGGAAAATCAAAGGAAGATAAATCCGTCAGCTTTTGTCCAATCAGCTTCAAAAAGTGCAGTTCTCTCACTGACTGGAAGATCCGGGTTACATTTAAACACAAAGAGAACTGTTACTGAAGGTAAATAAGGTTTGGAACAAAACAAAGAAATGTCGAAGTTGAAATGGGATTGATCTGCCTTGATGCTTGGCAGGTCCAGAGGTGGAGAAAGCTTCTGCAGAACTGTTTCCCACAGGCTCCTTCTGTCATGTAAAGTTTATGAGGGCAAGGTCTTGGTGCTCTGAAAACTGATAAAGTCACTTCATTGACATGGGAGTGTCACTAAACACAGTGACATTCACTTCTGTAGTTGCAGAAGCATTCTTAAAATTGTTTCACAGGCATTTCTGCAGAGGTTTTTGTTTTGCGTTGTGTCTAATGTCGTTCCAAGTTCTCCCACAAGGAGATGGAGGGTGAAGAGTGTTATAGTTCCCCAAAGTTACAATAGCTGTGTAGGCACTGGAGGAAGATAGGGTGGGAGTTTGTTTTCATAAGGTTCTTAATGTGGAATATTTACCAGTTATGCACATTCCTGTCTATCCCCAGCACAGAGAGCAGGTGGTTAAACTTCATACCTTCCCTGCAGGCGAATGTTTACCAGGGTCACACTCTCTTAGAGGAACCTTGAATTGTATTAAACTGGGAATAAAATACTTGCCCAGAATTAAATATCTCCACACATCATCCCCACACCTCCATCTCCCCCGATATATACACACACACACAGTCAGTAAGCTGTCAAGAACAGAAGTTGCTGAAAAAGCTCAGCGGGTATGGCAGCACCTGTGCAGAGAAATCAGAGTTACCGCTTCAGGTCCAGTGACCCTCCTCAGCCCCTTTCCTATGTCCAATTATCTGACTGGAAGGAATTAATCCCTCAGCCACAACTCTATTTTGCTCGAAGTCTCTGCTAAAAGAATTTAACGTGAATTCTATTGTAAAATGTAAACTATTTTATCAAAACACATCAGGGTACATTTAAATGTTTTGAATCTTGGCATTTTGAGGCAAATTTTAAAAAAGTATTTCTTCATTAGCGGTCACTTTGGCTAATAAATTTGAACAAAACCATCTAATCTGATCATTTTTAAACAGCTGATTTGAGGCTTTGTCATAAACTCTCAAGGTCCTGTAACTAAGATGCTTGGAGTATTAAAGTGCCACGAGCTGTCTCTGTTTTCATGACCTCCCTCACTGTTTCAATATCTCTCTCCTCCATTTAGTTCCTTTATTTCTGCACTCAGTGGAGGTTAGAAGGATGAGGGAGGGATTTGATTGAAACATACACAATACTGAGAGGCTTGGATAGAGTGAATGTGGAGAAGATGTTTCCACTGATGGGAGAGACCAGGACTCGAGGGCAGAGCCTCAGAGTGAAGGGAGACCCATTAGAACAGGGACGAGGAGGAATTTCTTCAGCCAGATGGTAGTGAGCTCATCAGAAGGCCAAGTCATTGAGTGTATATAAGACAGAGATAGGTTTTTGATTAGTTAAGGGGTCAAAGGTTAGGGGGAGAAGGCAGGAGAATGGGGTTGAGAAACTTATCAGCCATGATCGAATATGGGCTGAATAGCCTCGTTCTCCTCCTGTATCTTACCATTTTATGGTCCATGGATGTTGATCATGGAGTTATGTTAAATGCAAGGACGAACCCAATTTATCAGTCTATTAGTGACCTCTGGGATAGATTACTAACATGTGCAGTGAGTACAGATTTGTTACAAGCATTCAAAAGATGGCAAAGCTGTGGGAATGGCAAACATGACCAAATATAGAAATCGTCCCTAGGCTATCTGTTTTAGAAGATTGCATGACCAAGTGGAGTAAGAAAGAACAGTGTTGGTGATGGTGTATAGGAGTTACATAATACCAGAATGGCACATGATTAATGACCCTGTTCCATTTCTTTAATGTATTGGATTTGATTGGATTTGCAATTGTCACGTGTACCTAGGTACAGTGAAAACTTTTGGTTTGCGTGCAATACAGGCAGATCGTACCATACGAAGTACAGTAGGATAATATAATAGAGCGAGGAATACAATGTTGCAGCAGCAGACAAGGTGCAGAGTGAAGAGTGAAATCAGTATTACATTTGCGAGATCCATTCAGCAGTCCAGTAACAACAGGGAAGAGGCTGTTCTTGACCATGTTGGTCTGTGTGTTTAAGCTTCTGGCTGATGGAAGAGAGTATAACCGGGGTGGGAGACGTCTTTGAGGTTGGCTGCCTTTCCGAGGCTCTGGGAAGTGTAGGTGGAGTCCATGGATGGGAGGTTGGTTTGCGTGATGGACTGGGCTGTGATTAAAACTCTCTAGTTTCTTACAGTCCTGGGCAAAGCAATTGCCATACCAAGCTGTGATGCATCCAGATAGGATGCTTTCTATCGGGCATCTATAAAAATTGGGAAGAATCCTTATGGACATGCTGAATTTCCTTAGCCTCCTGAGGAAGTTGTGCTATCTTGACCATCGCAGCAATGTGAGTGGACCAAGACAGACTGTGTCCATATTTATACGTTCTGTTTCATCATTTCCTCCAGTCCATGTCTTCCACATCTTCCTCTGAGTTGTCCATCTCTCCTTTCTCACCTTTCTCGCTCTCACACTTGTTTCCATTTAACTTCCATCTCTGTGTTATACCTCCTTTTCAAGTAATTCTGAACAATATTATTTTCCCTCTACTATTGTACAATTTCAAAGGTGTTTGTGGAAGAAGAGGTGGAAATATTGACACTATAAAGCGAAAAGAGAGGTCTGTGTTTGATGAGAACATCAGCTGAGGGATTAATGTAGTTTGTCACTCAGTGCGAGATACCTTGTACCTGCTCATTTCCAACTTGAACTGAGGTCGACAGGTGGGTTGGTGAACAAGCTGATCCAGGGGCTACAAGTCTCATGAGGGGACTCTTGTGGCACAGTGGTAGTGCCTCTACCTCTGGACTGGGAGGGCTGGGTCTCACCTGCTCTAAAGGTGTAGTATCATAAAGAGGTTGACTCGAAGAGAGCTGATTATAATTCGGCTTTTAATTGCTATCAGCTGAATTTGCCAAGAGATACACCAACAACCTGGTGGAGCCAGGTGCCTGTATGAAGAATCCAGTGGCTTCTCCAAAGGCAGTCCTTGCCAGGCTTCAAAACCCCACCATCATGCGCTCCACCGTGCCCACCTACACTGTCATGCCACTGTCACACTGAGGCATCTGACATTGCCCCGGGATCAACAGCCCATACCAGCCTGACCACTTGCCCCCTCTGGTTAACCCCTTGTTCCCAGAGTGGAGTTACTTGCTACGGTGGTTGTCAGTGGCTGTGTCTGTGGCTCCAGAATCCCTACAGTGTGGAAACAGGCCCTTTGGCCCAACAAGTCCACACTGACTCTCCCAAGAGTAACCCACCAGACTCGTTCCCTACATTTAACCACTGACACATCCCTGAACACTGTGGACAATTTTGCACAGCCAGTTTACCTGACCTGCACAGTTTTGGATCATGGGAGGGAACCGGAACACCCAGACCTGGGGAGAATGTGCTAACTACACACAAACAGTCGCCCGAGGCTAGAATTGAACCCAGATCCCTGACCTGTGAGGCAGTAGTGCTAACCACTGAGCCAACATGCCACATCATCACTGATTAAACAGGTTAGGTCCTAAGCACAGGATCAACCTTTGACATCCGAGACTGGCTGCGGAATTGAAGCTGCACAGTGAGTCCCCACCCCAGTTTTCTGGCTGACCTCCTCTCTATGACCAGCTCAGTGAAGAATTTACCAAGATCTCCCACCGAGAGTGAAGGGGGTGGGGGGTCCTGCAGGAACTGGGGAGGAACGCGACCAGTTTACTGAGCAGGACTCGAGGAAACGATGTCTAATTGTTAAGTCCTGTCTGTTTGAGGCCCCTTTCAGAACTGGTACGTACGTTGGATGACAAGCCACGTTTATCTCTCTTCATGTTTGCATCCCACCTTGACCCCCGAATTCTTGGGCCTGATACCAACATTCCCAGCAAAGTTATCTGTGTCCTTCTGATCCAAGAGAAACAACTTCATCTTCTTGCAGATCATTACAAGCCAATTTTTATCCCAGTGGGTCTAAAGGAGCACATAAGGAACACAGGCTGTTAACTGTGCTGACAACTGCTGTTCTGTTGAATGGGTTCGCTTGCAGCTAGTTTGTGGTCCAGAGAAGCAATGTGCAGCTCTTTCTTGACTAGACATGTATCACGCCCATGTCCTCTCTCAGACTTCCGAGGTGCGCATCTCCTTGGACTCCCATACATCCTGCTCTGTTCTATTCCAGGGCCACTTCATGTGACTAGAGAGTGGCAGAGGTCTGTAAGGCTGCCCCAGTTGAATAGTTCGAACTATGTGGAGTGGATGGGAGCTGTGTGTTTTACTGGCAGCGTTGGAATGTGAGACAAAGTATTTGGGTGTTCAGCATGAGCCCTGGCAAACTGAGTGATGGAGGAGCATTGCGCAACATAAAAGGTTGCTCCCATAAGCCTCATGGCTCTCATTGATGCATACAGCAGAGAGACAGGCTCCTCGGCTCAGTGGTGGTGCAGTGGGTGGGATGTATTTGCTGACTGTGACCACCTACTTGAGGCATTTGATCTTTTGTAGTGATGTTGCCACATCCTTAAGACCAGTCCCCTAGACGTGTGCTCCCATTTGATTCTGAGGGTTTGCTTGAAGGGCCTCTGGGTCCCTATGCAAATATGAACCTGTAAAGATCCAGATACATACAACTTCGGTGTAGGCCTGTTGATGCCTTGCACCTTCTCCACTATTCAGTAAGATCACATCTGGTCTGGTATGTGGCCTCAATTTCTCATTCCTGCCTAGCATGGATATTCTTTGACTCCTTTAGTCGAGACTCTATCTACTCTATGTGAAAAATATCCAATGACCTCTCCCTTACCATTCTCTAGTGAAAGAGAGTTTCAAAGACCCATAATTGTCTTGGTGAAAGAAAATCTCCACATCTCCATCTTAAATGATAGGTCCTTTATTTTCAAAATGTGTTCCCTCGTTCTGGTCTTTTCTCTTAGAGGAAACACCCTCTCAGCATCTACCCTATCATGTTCTGTCAAGATTTTTTCAAGTCTCCATAAGATTGTCACTTCCAAACTCCAATGGGTAAGATCCAAATCTGTCCCAAACTTGCCTCAGCCACACACATCGCCCCCTTTACTCCCCCCTCACTCCCCATCCTGCCCTCCCCACTTCCGACCCACCCAAGTTCCCAGGTATCCAATTGAATGAACTTTCTCTGAACTGATTCTAATGCACTTACAGCAAATTATTTTTATTAACTGGTACCTATAGAACCAATTGATTAAATATTCCAGTTGTTCAAGTGGTCCACATAATCAATGTAAAAATACACAATAAGTAATAGAAATGTAATACAGGGGTATATATATCACTGTTATATTTTATTTACAGTATAAATTGCGTAGGTTGTAATAAAACTTACCAGCAGAGAGAATGACCAGGATATTGCCAGGAAAGGAGGGTTTGAGTTATAAAGAAAAGATGGATGATGTTTTTCACTGTAGGTTGAGAGGTGACATTAAGGAGATTTATAAAATCATGAGGGGTATAGATAGGGTGGATGGCAGATGACGTTTCCCTAGGATGGGGATTTCAAGACTGGGGGGGAGGGGGTCATACTTTTAAGGTGAGAGGAGAAAGGCTTAAAAAATACATGAGGGGCAATGTTTTTATATGGAGAGTGGTTGGTGTGTGGAATGAACTTCCAGAGGAGGTAGTGGATGCGGGGGCAGTTACAATGTTCAAAAGGCATTGAGATAAATACATGAATAAGAAATGTTTGGAGGGATATGGACCATGCACAGGCAGGTGGGACTCGTTTAGTTTGGGATTATGGTCAGCATGGACTGGTTGGACCGAAGGATCTGTTTCCATGCTGTTAGATTCTATGACTCTTGGAGCCTTCTCACTCACACCCTTAACCAACTGCTCCCTCATCGCAGAAATACAAAACTTTCCGGTAATTGAGGTACTGATACATAATTTTTTGCCGGTTTATTGAGAGTGCCAGTTCAAAAAGGTACCAGTTATAATAAAGCTGCTTCATTACTCCAGATTATTTCTCTCCAGTGCTCTGCGCAACTGTAGCAAAACATTGAACTTTTTTATATTCAGTATCCTTTGCAACAAATAGCAACTTTCCATTTACCTTCCTAATCATTGGCTGTACCAGAACTGTGAGACATAACCTCTCGCTGTCTTTAATTACAGATAATTGTTGCTATATTTATTCTGATAATTTGTTTGCTGGTGGAAAATATTGATTTTTTTTTGCTACCAAGATATAGAGTCACACTGCTGCTGTTTTGAAACACTAATTGTTTGTCATATGTGTCTGGAAATGCATTTTACAGCAATAAGAGGAATGTTAAATGGGCGTGATACATGTCTAGTCAAAAAAGAGCTGCATATTGCTACTAAAATTCCTGACTTGTAGCGAAAACCTCTATCTTGCTCAAATAGGACTATGTAGATGAAGTATATGATGGACAAATGTGAACTTGTCTACTTTTGATTTGATTTATTATTGTCATATGTACCTTGGTAGAGTGAAAAGTTTAGTTTTGCGTGCAGATCATACCATTCAAAGATGTTTGGGTGATTGAACATATTGAGGAATACAGAGTTACAGCTGCAAAGAAGGTGCACAAATAGCAAGATCAACATTAGATGTGAAATGTGAGAGGTCCATTCAGAAGTCTTATAACAGCGGGGAAGAAGCTGTCCTTGAGCCTGTTAGCACATGTGTTTAAGCTTTTGTGTCCTCTGCCTGATGGAAGAGGTTGGAGGCGATTATAATCGAGGTGGGAGGATCTTTGATGATGTTAGCTGCCTCCTCGAGGCAGCGAGAAGTGTACTTTGGTTGGAAGAGAAGGAAGGCAGAATATTATTTAAATGAGGATAGACTGTAGCTGAAACCCTATAGTCTTCAATCTTCACTGTTCTTCACTGCATGAGTAGATAGTGTGTTCAAATTCAAATTTGTAACTTCCTGGGCACAGGGCAGGAGAGTTGGACTCATTGAACAGTTCTTTCAAAGACAGACATGATCAGACATTAAAAATCAATAATTCAATGTAGTAACCCATAGTTCAACAGATTATTTTGGAATATTTGTGACCTTTCCCTTTGTATTTACTCTGAATTCATCATTGAGTTCTGTTTTCTCTTTCCAAATTGTTTTCTTTCTTGTTTTCCAACACGCAGATACTAAACTAATTGGAAGTCAGCAATGTACCGAATTTATCCTAACTACTTAATGCAATTGATGATCAAATGTATTTTAAGAAAAAAATGCTAAAAGAGCTATATATGGGGAAAATACATTTGCAGGTTGTAGTGTTCTCATCTGTAGAGAGGAAAGACTGATAACCACATGGATGTTGGTGTCCAACATGTAAACTGTGTTACAACTGAACTGCCTACAGCTGAACTATTTGGTTATTCTGAACGTCCCAGCCCCCTGTGCTGTAACCACTGTAGCTTGTTTGTTTATCTTTTGTTTTCCACAGCTTTCCATTCTCTTTGTCAGATTATAGAGCACCTTCATCATCCCTGTGGTTAGATGAGGTTTTTGTTGTCGTTGGAATTGACTTTGGGTCGAATGGAAACCTTTTGTATCTCAGTGGAGGCACATGGCCAGCAATTTCCTCCTGGAAGCTGATCTTGAAGAAGATCAAAGCCAAGTCTAGGAGCAGTCATGTTCGTGGAACAACTGCAAGGTTTTACGCTCAGAGTTATTCCCAGTGTCATATCAATTACAGCTGTACTATGTTTTAGGTGCAGCCACTATAGCTTGAGTGTAATTATTTCTGAGCACAAAGGACTAATTGCTGTCTGACTGCGATGATCAGGTGGAGAAAGGTGGTTGCACATGAGTTTGGAAACCATGAGACCCCCATTCTTTCAGTAAAGTTGTATCACATCGGTCCGCATTACAACAGACTTCCACTGGGGTCTGTGCTGAAAGGATTTATCCCCATGTTAGAGAAACTAGAAGGAAGGGAAACTGCTTAAAAATAAGTGGTCACCCATCCACGACTGAGATGAGAATACTTTATTTCTCTCAAAAGGTTGTTGGTAGGTGAAATTCTCTCGCTGGAGGCTGTATCATTAAATATTTTCATGGCAGAGGTAAATAGATTTTCTATTGACAAGAGAGTCAAAGATATAAAAGGTGCACAGAGAAGTAAATGCTGTCGTCAGATTAGCCATGATCTTGTCAAATGGCTTACTGTATCTCCTCATTTGTATGTTTGCATGCCTGTGTCATGCTGATTTGACTGGCTGTCGCACCTCATGGATGTTAGTCTTGCCATATAACATTTCCTTTGTTGAATGTGTTGTTAGGTTACCACCTTTCATTTTCCATATTGCTGCCTCCCTTCACATTCACATTATCTTGTTTGATTATAAGATTTGAATGTTCCAAGTAGCTTAAACTTCTATAGTTATCCTTCTAGTCTCATTACCCTCTTTAAAAAATACATTTCAGCAGAAAAGCAATATCCTTCTTGTCTCTGATTTGTGTTCTTTCACGTAGCAAGACATCTAATTCATGCTGGCAGTTTCACTAATTTGTTAGTAACTACAGTCTGAATAAATATGTATAATTTTCAGGGTGAGAAAAAGATTATTATACAGTAGTCTAATGTATATTAACATGTCACTTATTTCAACCTTGTTTGTTTTGGAAGCTTGGTCTATGAATATAAATAAATTTTGCGCACCTACTGTTGTAATTATAGACTTTGTGAATTGTGCCATTAAGTCTGGTGCGTGTAAGGCACTCAATTCAGATGTACTAGTTTGTTTGCAATCATCTACATTAAAGTATAAACTGGTAATTGGTACAGAATAAATCCGTTTGGAATTCTTGATTTTAAAGACCCCATCTGGACTTCATAGGGATTTCCCCAGAGAGGTCTTCTAACTGCTGCCACATATATTGTGTCCTGATGATAGACGTAGCCCATGGCAAGGAGCTGATCAACCAAAGCAAATAGACTCCTGTCAGAAAGCCACAAAGGAAGCTTGCGTCTTGCCCAGAAAAATAGGAATTGGGAAAAAAACACTCTACACAGGGGAGCTGCAAACTAGTCCCAGCAGGACATCATTCTTCAAATGCTGCTGAGGTTGCTCGCTTTTATGTGAGCCTGTGCTCTCTCTTGACTTGCCCTCTGACCTATAGGCTTAAGCTTTTATCGCATTTGGAAGTGCCTATCCAGCTAATTTGTTCTACAGAGGAGTCTGAGTGTTACAGAGTGCTGTAGGACTTGTAGCCTCAGAGACAAAACCACACCATGCTTGCTAAATTACACAGAAAGAGTATTGGCTTACACTTTAAAGTGTAAGACTTGATGAAACCTTTATGCTGAAACTACTGTTGTAATTTTTGCCCATCTTACCTGATTAAATTGGCATGTCAAAGCCAGCAGGACTGGTTAGGCCACACAGCGTCTTGTATCAAACCTGGTTTACGTTTGTTACGGTGTGTAAGACCTCCCCATGAGCTGATGACCACAGGATGAAAGGGCCATGCTCATTTTGCTTCCCCAAACTGAGGTGTAATTACTTTTTCTACTGGCTGCTGTAAATTAATCTCCTGTGCTTTTTTTTTTGACAAAGCTGGTAATATTGAAGAGCTTTGAAATTATGAGACGGCTAAGGTTTCTGTTTAAATTCTTTTTGACTGGGCAGTTGCGTTGTGAACGTGTGTGTACCTTTTTTTTGAATGCAGAGCTTTTTAGCTGAATTGTACACAAAAAAAGTCTCGACGCACTTCTATCCTGGAAACTTTAACCTATTCAGTTTTCACTAATTTTGCTGCTTAAGCAAAAAACAGAATTCCAATCTTTTTACTGAAGTTTTTTTTTCCTCTTTTTAAACCTTGATTGGTGGTGAATGCTGTTCTTCAAGTGCCAACTGCCCTCCAGTATTACACCCCAGAGAGATAATGAACTCGGCTTTTACCCTGGGAGAAGGAAAGAGAGATTGGGACTGTTTCCAGTTCCTGAACCCACCCCAGGGGGAGCAGAACTCAGTCGCGATTTTCATGGGCCAACACCTTAATTGGTGCGGAGATCGATTTAGCGGCCAGTTAACTGAATGCGATAGTCAGAGTGGAGCAGTGCTGGTCCAATTTAAAGTCCTCATAGCAGCCTAGCTAAAAGAAAGGGAGGGTGGTCAGCGAGCTTCAAGCTGCATCTATATTTCTTCATGTCTCCAGAAAGCCGCAGGCCTAGAGGCTTGAGCAAGGAGGACCCCCCATGATTTTGAACAGCAGCCTCAAATTCGTCTGGAGACCACTGGGAAGAGAAGGGAGTTTTTGTTTTACTAGAGGGTGTAGATTAGATTAGATTAGATTCCCCTACAGTGTGGAAACAGGCCCTTCGGCCCAACAAGTCCACACCGACCCTCTGAAGAGTAACCCACACAGACCCATTTCCCTGTGGTTGATGCACCTAACGCTATGGGCACTTTTGCGTGGCCAATTCACCTGACCTTCACATCTTTGGATTGTGGGAGGAAACTGGAGCACCCAGAGGAAACCCACGCAGACACGGGGAGAATGTGCAAACTCCACACAGACAGTCGCCCGAGAGTGGAATCAAACCTGGGACCCTGGCGCTGTGAGGCAGCAGTGCTAACCACCGGGCCACCATGTATGATCCCTCTGACAGTGGGAGTCTCTGCTCAGCAAGGCCCAATGTCTACAGCTGCCCCAACAAAGATGCAAAGATGATGCAAGTCTCTGGAAATATCCCCGTCGGCACTTCCACAACGAGGGGCAAAAGCAGAAGTTGCTGGAAAAACTCCGCAGGTCTGGCAGCATCTGTGGAGAGAAATCAGAGTTAGAGTTTCAGGTCGAGTGACCCTTCCTCCGAACTGCCAACTCCTGCTTCTAGTTTTTGTGTCATGGTAATCGTGTGACGTTGGTTGTATTGTGTGCATTCCTGTGTCCGGGATTCTTGCAGATGGAAGAGTGCCCAGTTCTACAAGGGCAGTCCCTCATTCCCAAGGATCCATTCATGAACTTCGGAAGCTTGGAGTGGAGAGCTGCCAGAGGATAAAAGAAACATGGTAATTGTTAGGAAAATAACAACAGGACAGTCGAGTTGAGCATTGATAAAGTGGAAGCAATTCCTGTCGATGAATCTCACTAGACAGTGACTCAGAACCCCTTTTTATTCCCAAGGGCCCCTGTATGAGGCCATTCCTAGAGTATTGGTGCAAGCCTGGGATCTACCATGGTCAGATTTTGGTTTTGCTATTCTAATGAATATCCTCTGAAGGCACAGTGATGTACTTTACAGTAACCGACCGTAAGTGCATAATGAAGCAAGAACTGTTTAAATATAATTCTTGGCATGCTCATTATTTCAAATTGAGCATTCAACATGTGAAGTTGCTTACAAAAAGCTGCTAATGTTTAATGGTAATGGTATCTATGGAATCTTTATTCAGGTTCTGGTTTATATTGAGTAATACATTTGCTATCACCATTTAATCGACGTAATTACCTGAAACTGCTCCTTCAACCTATTTGATGAAGAGTGGACAGTAGTAGATCATAATTATTTACATCATCATCATTTATCTCTCCACCCCCGGGGCTCCCAGCCTCATTCCTGATGAAGGGCTTTTCCCCGAATCGTCGATTCTCCTGCTCCTCTGATGCTGCCTGACCTGCTGTGCTTTTCCAGCGCCACACTAATCGCCAGCATCCGCAGTACCCACCTCCGCCTAATAGATCATAATTGGCAGAGGCCCTTTGGTAGTGCCCCTATCCATTGACCAGGAGGCCTGGGTTCAAGTCCTACCTTCTCCATATTTGTAAAATAACATCTCTGACCAGGTTGATCAGAAAACAACTAGGTTTTATAATAATTAGCTCATATTATCAAGCCCAAAATCACATTCTCCTATTTATTGTTTGTATTAGCACAACAGTTGTAATGTTCAGTTTATTAAACTCTACTTAAGAGCAACTGATATTCCCTCAACCCTTACCCATCATTCAGATGAACTGAGCTGTAATATTTGTTGATAATTGGACCAAGCATTTGTGATTCCACGGGTGGTGAAGTGCAGTGTGCCCCATGTCCAAATGCAGCCTGACATGGACAGTATCTAGCTTTAAGCTGGAAAGTGACAAGGTCATTTTGGCACCATACAAGTTCCTTCAGCACTAAGAGAGTATCTTACCACCGCCCCAGGACGTTCAATGCATTTTTATTGCTAATTCCTCACCATCAACATCCTGGAGGGGGTACTGGTTACCTCACACTGAAGTATAATTGCCATGCAGTGGTATGGTGGCTCAGTGGTTGCCACGGCTACCTCACGGCGGGGTGGGGGTGTGGGGGACAACCTAGGCTTGATGCCAGCCTTGGGTGACTGCGTGGAGTTTGCATGTTCTCCCTGTGTCTGCTTAGGTTTCCACTAGGCGCTCCGTTTAGCAAATTTTGAGAAGATTTGTAGCTCAGGTTGAGGTTCTGGATGTAAGTTAACTCACTGAGCTGGAAGGTTTGTTTTCATTCATTTCATCACCACATGAGATAACATCATCAGTGAGCCCCCGGTGAAGCACTGGTGACATGGCCCACTTTTTATTTATGTGTTTAGGTTTCCTTGGGTTTAAACCACAGGGTGCACGTCGGTTATGGGATGGGACAACCTGTACAGGTGCAGCTCAAACAACACTCAAGAAGCTTGGCATCATCTAGGACAAAGCAGCTCACTTGATTGGCATGTGGTCTTTTCAGCATTTAACCGTGAAATATCTGGGCAGGAAGAGTTGACTAAATATAAGGGAACCCAGCAGTTTTCTATCCACTTAATTGAATAAAAATTATGGTAGTCCTGCTATCACAGGCAGACTTTTTTTTGTTTGCTTTGTCATTTTGTATTCTGCCTGTGTTAATACCCGATACCCAAGTTGTAATGAAGAAACAATGGGTGGCAGGGTTGCTCAGTGGTACGCACTGCTGCCTCACAGCACCAGGGACCCAGATTCAATTCCACCCTCGGGTGACTGTCTATGTGGAGTTTGCACGTTCTCCCTGTGTCTGCGTGGGTTTCTTCCGGGTCCTCTGGTTTCCTCCCACAATACAAACATGTACAGGTTAGGTGAATTGGCCATGTTGAATTGCAGGTGTACATGTACAGGTTAGGTGGATTGGCCATGTTGAATTGCAGGTGTACAGGTTAGGTGGATTGGCCATGTTGAATTGCAGATGTACAGGTTAGGTGGATTAGCCATATTGAATTGCAGGTGTACAGGTTAGATGGGTGAACTATGGTAAACATGGTGCTACTGGGATGATTGCAGACTCGGTGACTGAATGCCCTGTATCTGCATTGGAGGAATTCTACGATTCCAAATTGAGAGAGAAACTCAGCAATATCTGTGAGATTAAAACAGAGTTAACGTTTAAAGTCTGGTGAGTCTTTACTAGAGCTGGGAAAAAGTGATATTTATGCTGAAGCCAAAGCTGGGGGCGGAGCCTGATGAAAAGCCACCGGATGCTTCCCATGGATGCTGCCAGACCTGCTGAGTTTCTCCCGCAATTTCTGTTTTTTCTTTCAGATCTCCAGTTCTTCTGTAACGAAGAAAGTCTGCCCCAAGATACTAAGCGATCTCCCTGTAGAAGCAGTGACTAAACTGTTTTGTTGGTTTTAAAGAACCCTACTATAATATTGTTACTGGGCTAGGACACAATTAAATGTTCCAGAGACACAAGTTCAAATACTACCTTTTCAGTTCCAAAAATTTAAATTCAGTCACTTAATAAATCTGGAATAAAATAATAATCTCATTAATAGCGATCATAAAACCAATGGGTTATTGTGAAAAAGGAGCATAATAATAATCTCAGTAATAGTGATCATAAAACCAATGGGTTATTGTGAAAAAGGAGCATAATCGAGCTCATGAATGTCCTTCAAGGGGAAGAAAATTGTCACCTTTATCTCGTCCGGACTTTGAGATTTCCAGCATCTGCAATATTTTGCCTTTCTTATAGCACCACTGAAACTGGTCTTACATCATGTGTGAGGGGGAGAACTGCTTACATTTAAATATTGATGATACTTCCTGCCTCCTGCAAAATAAATAATGGGGTCTAGTAAAAAGGAGTAATTATTGAAGAACTAGTTATGGATTCTTTTGTCATTTTAGGTTCCGTCCAGGGAGGAATGAGTTGTATGTGTACACTTTATATAGTTGTGTACTTGTATTTAAGATAGCCCCTATACTATACGTACAGAGATATACACCATGACGCTTAATTGATTCGTCATGGAGGCATGTGTAGAGTAAAGTTTAGGGCACGTTTAGCCTTCAGCCACTCGGGGTTCAGGGGAAGTCAATACCACCCCCACCACCCCCCCCCCACCCAAGGGGCATTGTGAAGCTCTAAAATAAATGCAATATCTTGAGGTTATGGAATTATCTGATTCCAAAATGAGTTTAGAATCTTCAGAAAAAAATCCTGGTTTCCAATTTAAAAAGAAATCTATCATGTAACCACTTTTTTATTTTTGCAATTTTAAATGCTTCTTCTCAAGGCAGTACCATATCAGGTGACATCAGTGGCTGTGACACCATTGAGGCTGTGTTACTGGGCTAGTCATCTGGAAATCAAGTTCAAATCCTACCTAGGCAGCTTGATGTAAACAGCTGATATCAGTAACGGAGCCCCTGAAACTACCAAATTGTTTTCAAACCCCGTGGGGTTTGTTAATGTCCTTTTGAAAGGGCAACTGCTATCCATAACTGATCGACTCTAAATAGGACTCCAGACTAGCAGCAGTGTATTTGACTCTGAGTTATCCTCTGAAATGATTTAGCAAACCATGTCAGAAATGCTGACTTTGTGAGTGATGCTTGCATCCTGTGAATGAGTGATGTTAAAACAAAATCCACGCTCAGAAATTACTGGGTGTGAGAATCCAGAATTGGTAACTGGGAAATAAGTTAGCCAGTCGTTATGCAATGTGGCATTTTATGTTGTTACCTCTAGTATATCTTGTTAATTTATTTTCCTGAGATGCAAGAATGAGATTCTCTGGAAGAAAATAAAAGTCTGACAACAGTTTTCTTTTTCAGGGGGATGTTTTACATCAGCATCAGGAATTTACACAGGAAGCAACTCTCAGACAAACTCCACAGGCTTCAACAATTCACATCAGGTGTTGCACTTTTATGCTTTACATGATATTGTTGTGCAAACATTATTGCATTAAGGCAATGCTAAACTATATCGATGTAGCTACGAAATAAATCCAGCAATGTTACCAGTATTGTAGATCAAACAGTGCTATTTTATTAATTCCTCATTGTTTTATGGGAAAATTTTAAATTAAATATTCAAATCAAATTAGTCAAGAATGGAAATGTGTAATAGGATTTATTTTAATTGTTGCAAATGGAACTATAATAAAGCAAAAGGAACTACAGGCACTTTGAAAAACAGTCTATTGACCTGCCGCAAACGTCTTGCCGGGTCCTGTGGGTGGACCACTTCCAGCGTGCCATTTAGAATCCCGTCATGAACAAAGGACCCCAGACTATTATTCTACAAAAGACTTAAAATCAGAGAATGTACTCTCTGGTTAATTCCACAGGCAATAGTGGAGAAAAGGCCCAGAAATAGTAAGTTTACATTTCATTTGGTGAAGTCAGGAGCAGCACAAAAACAAACCCTTATGCATTTACAGTATTCAGTTCATAATTCTCTCTAACTCCCATCACATGCACATGACGATATAGGTATCTTCAATACTCTACATATTTCTGCCATTCTTCTGATTTATATTATTTTAAACTTCTGACCTCTGCTTCAGTCCACAAGCGTGACTCTCACCTTCCAGTCCGATATACCATCCTGCTGTTATGATCATATGATCACATTCCTGTCTTAGTTCTGCTGCAGTGTTCCAGTGAAACACTTTGTTTTCAGTTCAGGCATTGTAAAAATAGATAAAGTCACCATAGTCCTACCAGACAATGGAGCAGTGCTCCAAAAGCTAGTACTTCCAAAATAAACCTGTTGGACTATAACCTGGTGTGTGATTTTTAACTTTATCCACCCCAGTCCAACACTGGCACCTCCTCGTCATTAGAGAGAGAGAGAAAGAACTGGTGGTGGTTTAATCTAAGGGTGACTATGGCTCAGGTGTGATTTGGTTTATTATTGTTACATGTACTGAGAAACAGTGAAATGTATAGTTTTGTGTGCTAACCAGACAAATCATACCTTACGTAATTACATTGGAGTAATAGAACAGAGTGCAGAATATAGTGTTACAGCGACAGACAGTGCAGAGAAAGATCAACTCTAATATAAGTGGGGAGAAGGAGGCTGGATTGCAGTATGGACACCAACAGTGAGGATTCCGTTCCTGATCTGACTGAGGTTACCATGCAAGACTGTCCTGCTTAACCTCTCCCCTTGGCTGAGGCATGGTGACCCTCAGTTAAACCACCACCAGTCACCTCGCGGTCTCACACTCTCTCTATTCAGGGAGTAATCCAATGGTCTGGGAAGATTATGGCAACTGTAGGCCCGGAACAGCCTTCTCAAGTCAACATTGAGTTTGAGAACTTCAGATAAGGAACTCTGTCCTCTGATTATTCCACACTCTGTTTCCCCACTTCCCCACCCCCCCAAACACCGAGAGTGCCTGCATCTTGTTTTCATGATTTCGCTTTCAGTTAGAGCTCATCTTTATTTGTCATTAGCTCCTATTCTGGATCTATGTGGTGTCTTCACTTTCACCATTAGCATTCCATTTGTCTTTTGTTCTGTGGGACCTCTCATCTCCCAGAACCTTTCATTGATCTGCTCTTGTATTTCACTTGCATTCCCCTCCTCGCCTTCCACCTTTAACAGCCTGAAACCCATCAATTTTGCAGCTCTGTTCAATTCCGAAGAAAATGTTGGACACAAAATGTTATCTCTCTCTCTCTCTCTCTCTGTGTCTGTCTTTCTCGCTCTCTCTCTCCACAGATGCTGCCAAACTTGCTGAGTTTCTCCAGCATTTTCTGTTTTTATTTCAGATCTCCAGTATCCACAGTATTTTGCTTTCATTTCACATATCTGATTTCAGTCAAATGTATTGGCCCTTTCTCTCTCTAGCCCAGCGTTCTAGCTCATAGCTCTTTCGGCTTAATCTTGCATTCTCAAGCCAGCAACACATTCCAAATATCTGACGTTCTTTGTAGCTTCCTTTTCAGATGGGGACTATCAGTTTATGATATGCAGCAAACATTCAGTTACCTTCTGAACATTAGCAATCTAGTTTATGGTATCGATAGAGAGGTCTTCCTTGAAATCTGAATGGGAGAAATTGATGCACATTGATACATTATTTTTAGTGCAGAAAACTAGGACCAAGAGGAACAATATTGCCTCATTCGCCAGTAAAGCCTGAAATACTTTTAAACCCCCCCCCCCGCCCCCCACCATGGATACTGGGTGACTGCATTAAACATGTATTAGATTCTTTGCATAATTTAGTCAACATTTAATTAAAAACACTCCTCCAGAGGCTGCATAACCTTGTTTTCAGCTCTCTCTCCTCCCAATCCCTGCACTTCCCTCTAGTCTCTCAAGTCTCTCAAGATATCCTTCTATCTGGCCTTCAGCACATCACCATTTTAATTTCTCCACAGTTTAGCAGCTGTTCTTTCACTTGCGTGATCCTAACATCTATCCTAAAACCTCACTGCCTGCCTACTTTTCAGTCCTCCTTAAATCGTAACACTTTGACTAAACTTCTTGTCATCTGACCTTACGCCTTTTCTATGCTTCAGCTCTTTTGAAAACACTCTAGTTAGACCGTTGCTGTGTTCGAGGCACTGTATATGAACTGTTTATTTCCAGTCTCAGATACGAAGAATAACTATTCTCTTTAGAATGTGAAAGGAGAAACGTGGAATGAAATATTTGCATAGAAGTTAAATTACAGAAGTTCAAGAAACCGTAGATCATGTGGCTGCCAAAACGCAAAGTAACAGTTTTGAACAAGCTGTTCAGTTGCTCAAAATATGCATTGGCTCTCAAGGCAAAATTCACACCAAAAGCTGACTTGCAGTGAACATATGATTGGAAAGTTCCAACACATAGTTAAAACGAAAACATTGTACATAATCAAATGCAGGTGCGGACAGTAATTAAGTGCTGCCAAACTGTGATCCCAAACTGAGCTCTTATAATGAGGGATGGCCATAAGATAGTGCAACTTTAGGCATCATAACTCACTGAGACTTTGGCTTTCTGTTTCTAATGATACAGTAATAGTTTAAGCAAAAGTATATGTTTAATGACTGCCATTCAATTCCTGTACTTGACAATCAGCAGAAAACTAAAAGAATACTTCATGGATCCATATGGACTTCAGTAAGGCATTCGTCAAGGTTACCCATGGGAGACTGGTTAGATCTCATGGAATACAGGGAGACCTAGCCAGTTAGATACAGAACTGGCTCAAAGGTAGAAGACAGAGGGTAATGGTGGAGGGTTGTTTTTCAAACTGGAGGCCTGTGACTAGTGGAGTGCCACAAGGATTGGTGCTGAGTCCACTACTTTTCATCATTTGGGCACATTAAAAATGTGGAGCTTATTCAAGGAAAAGCTCCTGTGTGTACTAGATAAGTATGTACCTGTCAGGCAGGGAGGAAGCTGTAGAGCGCAGGAGCCGTGGTTTACGAAGGAAGTGGAATCTCTGGTCAAGAGGAAGAAGAAAGCTTATGTTAGGATGAGGTGTGAAGGCTCAGTTAGGGTGCTTGAGGGTTAGAAGGTAGCTAGGAAAGACCTAAAGAGAGAGCTCAGAAGAACCAGGAGGAGACATGAGAAGTTGTTGACAGATAGGATCAGGGTAAACCCTAAGGCTTTCTATAGGTATTTAAGGAAAAAAAGAATGACGAGAGTAAGATTAGGGCCAATCAAGGATAGTAGTGGGAGGTTGTGTGTAGAATCAGAGGAGATAGGGGAAGCACTAAATGAATATTTTTCGTCAGTATTCACTCTAGAAAATGACAATGTTGTATAGGAGAATACTGGGATACAGGCTACTAGACTAGGTGGGATTGTGGTTCATAAGGAAGAGGTATTAGAAATCCTGCAATGTGTGAAAATAGATAAGTCCCCTGGGCCGGATGGGATTTATCCGAGGATCCTCTGGGAAGTCAGGGAGGAGATTGCCGAGCCTTTGGCATTGATCTTTAAATTGTCATTGTCTATAGGAATAGTGCCAGAAGACTGGAGGATAGCAAATGTGGTTCCCCTGTTCAAGAAGGGGAGTAGAGACAACCCTGGTAATTATAGGCCTGTGAGCCTTACTTCAGTTGTTGGTAAAGTGTTGGAAAAGGTTATAAGAGATAGGGTTCATAATCATCTAGAAAAGAATAATTTGGTTTGGGATAGTCAGCACGGTTTTGTGAAGGGTAGGTCGTGCCTCCCAAACCTTATTGAGTTCTTTGAGAAGGTGACCAAACAGGTAGATGAGAGTAAACCAGTTGGTGTGGTGTATATGGATTTCAGCAAGGCATTCGATAAGGTTCCCCACAGTAGGCTGTTGTACAAAATGCAGAGGAATGGGATTGTGGGAGATATAGCAGTTTGGATCAGTAATTGGCTTGCTGAAAGAAGACAGAGGATGGTGGTTGATGGGAAATGTTCATCCTGGAGTCCAGTTACTAGTGGTGTACCGAAAGGGTCAGTGTTGGGTCCACTGCTGTTCGTTATTTTTATAAACGACCTGGATGAGGGCGTAGAAGGGTGGGTTAGTAAATTTGCAGATGACACTAAGGTTGGCGGAGTTGTGCATAGTGACAAAGGATGTTGTAGGTTACAGAGAGATGTCGATAAGCTGCAGAGCTGAGCTGAGAGGTGGCAAATGGAGTTTAATGCGGACAAGTGTGAGGTGATTCACTTTGATTGGAGTAACTGGAATGCAAAGTACTGGGCTAATGGTAAGATTCTTGGTAGTGTAGATGAGCAGAGAGATCTCGGTGCCCATGTACACAGATCCTTGAAAGTTGCCACCCAGGTTGACAGGATTGTTAAGAAGGCATATAGTGTTTTAGCTTTTATTAATAGAGGGATCGAGATCCGGAACCATGTGGTTATGCTGCAGCTGTACAAAACTCTGGTGCGGCTTCCGGAACCATGAGGTTGTGCTGCAGCTATACAAAACTCTGGTGTGGCCGCACTTGGAGTACTGTGTACAGTTCTGGTCAGCATTTTTAGAAGAATGTAGAAGCTTTGGAAAGGGTGCAGAGAAGATTTACCAGGATGTCACCTTTTATGGAGCGAAAGTGTAACGAGGATAGCCTGAGGGACTTGAGGCTGTTTTCGTTAGAGAGACGAAGAGGGTTAGATACGGTGGACAGGGAGAGCCTTTTTCCAAGTATGGTGACGGCGAGCACGAGGGGGCATAGCTTTAAATTGAGGGGTGATTGATATTAGACAGATATTGGACTCTCTTTACTCAGAGAATAGTAAGGGTATGGAATGCTTTGCCTGCAACAATAGTAGATTCGCCAACTTTAAGTATATTTAAGTCGTCACTGGACAAACATATGGACGTATATGGAATAGTGTAGGTTAGATGGGCTTCAGATTGGTATGACAGGTCGGCGCAACATCGAGGGCTGAAGGGCCTGTACTGTGCTGTAATATTTATTTACAGAACATAGAATGATTTGGATGCGAGCATAAGAGGTTTAGTTAGTAAGTTTGCAGATGACACCAAAATTGGAGGTGTAGTGGACAGCGAAGAAGGTTACCTCAGATTGCAACAGGATCTTGATCAGATGGGCCAATGGGCTGAGAATTGGCAGATGGAGTTTAATTTAGATAAACGTGAGGTGCTACATTTTGGGAAAGAAAGTCTTAGCAAGACCTATACACTTAATGGTAAGGTCCTAGGGAGTGTTGCTGAACAAAGAGACCTTGGAGTGCAGGTTCATAGCTCCTTGCAAGTGGAGTCGCAGGTAGGTAGGATAGTGAAGAAGGCATTTGGTATGCTTTCCTTATTGGTCAGAGTATTGAGTACAGGAGTTGGGAGGTAATGTTGCAGCTGTACAGGACATTGGTTAGGCCACTGTTGGAATATTGAGTGCAATTCTGGTCATAGAGTCATAGAGGTGTACAGCACGGAAACAGACCCTTTGGTCCAGCCCGTCCATGCCGAGCAGTTATCCCAACCTCCTTCCTATTGGAAAGATGTTGTGAGGATCTGAGATATAGGGCAAGGCTGAATAGGCAGGGGCTGTTTTCCTTGGAGCATCAGAGGCTGAAGGGTGACCTGATAGAGCTTTACAAAATTATAGGACATAGAACAGTACAGCACAGAACAGGCCCTTCAGCCCACGATGTGCCAACCACTGATCCTCATGTATGCATGTGGGGCATGAATGGGGTGAATAGCCAAAGTTTTTTCCCTGTGGTTGGGAAGTCCAAAACTAGAAGGTATAGGTTTGGGTGAGAGGGGAAAGATGAAGAGACCCAAAGTGCAACTTTTTCACACACAGGGTGGTACGTGTATGGAAGTGGTGGAGGCTGGTACAATTGCAACATTTAAAAGGCATTTGGATGGATATATGAATAGGAAGGGTTTGGAGGGATATGTGCCAGGTGCTGGCAGGTGGGACTAGAATGGGTTGGGATATCTGGTTGGCATGGATGAGTTGGACTGAAGGGTCTGTTTCCGTGCTGTACATCTCTATAACTCTATGACTTTGCTTTTGGACACAGAGTGCTTTTCCATTATCTCACAGTGGTCTGGAGAGTTAGTGTAACATCTCCTTGCCAGTGATATTACCTGCAAATGTAACCTTGTTAGGGACAGTTTAACAACACTACAAAGCTATCTATCTATACAAAGTATTTTGTAAATTACATTAGTTTTGCTTGTTGTCTGTATAGGATCTTTCCAGTTCATTAGCTGCTGTTTTCGTGTGTTGGTGGGTTTGTGGGCTACCATGATGCCAAGCGGTCTGAGTATCTGGCAATCAGCTCCTTGCAAACACTGTAACAAACACTACATTGGATAAACAAGCAGAAAGTTAGTCACCAGGATACATGAACATCCATTAGCCACAAAAAGACATGACCCACTCTCACTAGTATCCTTAAAAAGATGAGGAAGGACACCACTTCGACTGGGACAACATATCCATCCTAGGACAAGCTAAACAAAGACATGCATGAGAATTCCTAAAAACATGGCATTCCAACTGGAACGCTATCAACAAACACATCAAGTTGGATCCCAATTACCAACCTCTGAGAAAAAAGAATAGTAAATGACATCACCACAGGAAATGACATCACCCACCCAAGGAAACCTAAACCGATAACTAGAAAGCAGGTCACTAACACCTGTGCTTCACCGGAGGCTCACTGATGATGTTATCTAGTGTGGTGACAAAACATCTGAAAATGAACCTTCCAGCTCGGCGAGCAAACTTACATCCAGAACCCCAACCTGAGCTACAAATCTTCTCAAAACTCAATGATATTATTGTATCGGTCAACCACTACCTAATCTTGACAGTCACAACCTTTCCCCAAGTAGAAGCAAATAGCTTCCAACTCTTAACATGTCACCAGTATCATAGCCCTGTGCAAGACTCGGCACCAGTGGTCACAAACATAATCATATTTAGCAAGACCAGTCTAACAGGCCAGCTATTTATTATTAAATATGGATTAAATTATCTTGGGTTTTGCCCTTCCTCCTTTGCAACTGTCTGTCTTCCTATTACTTTATAGAGTCGTAGAGGTTTCCAGCATGGATACAGGCCCTTCAGCCCAAAATGTCCATGCTGCCCAGTTTTCACAATTAATCTAGTCCCATTTAAATTTCCCTTGGCGAACATTTGGCATACTGTGTACAATTCTAGTTGCCCTCTTATAAGAAGGATGTTATTAAACTAGAAAGGGTATGAAAAAGATTTATAAGGATGTTACCTTGACTGGAAGGTTTGATAGGCTGGGGCTTTTCTTTTTGCCTGGAGCTTAGGAGGCTGAGGGGTGACCCTACAGAGGTTTAAAGTATTAATAATTTTGTTCTTGGGTGCACATACCCAAAGATATGGATTTATAAAACTGAGGGGCAGAGAAAAGGTGAATAGCCGAGGTCTTTTGCCCAGGAGGGGGGAGTCCAAACCTAAAGGACATTGGTTTAAGGTGAGAGGGGAAAGATTTAAAAGGGATCTGAGGGGCAACCTGTTCGTGCAGAGAGTGCTGCATGTACGGAATGAACTGCCTGAGGAAGTGGTGGAGGTGGATACAGTTACAACATTTAATAGATATTTGGACAAGTACATGGATAGGAAAGGTTTAGAAGGATAGGGCCAAATGCAGGCAAATGGGACTAGTTCAGGTGAGGAAATCTGGTCAGCGTGGACGAGTTGGCCTGAAGGGCCAGATTCCATGCTGGATGACGAGAACAGAAACAACTCCAAACTCCTCCACTCCATTACAAACTTTTAAAGTTTTTTTTTGTAATGTCATAATTTTAAAGTGAAAGGCAAGAGGTTTAAAGGGTGTTTCAGAAGAAACATTTTTTCACCCAGACAGTCGTGGGAATGTGGAATACACTGCCTAGGAGGGTGGTTGATAGCTGAAACCTCAGAGCCTTTAAAAGGAACATGGACATTGTCTGCATTGCTTTTGGATGACTTTAGCAAAGAAACTGACACACACAATGGAGCGGGGAGAAAGTGAGGTCTGCAGATGCTGGAGATCAAAGTTGAAACTTTATTGCTGGAACAGCACAGCAGGTCAGGCAGCATCCAGGGAACAGGAGATTCGACGTTTCGGGCACAGGCCCTTCTTCAGGAATTCCTGAAGAAGGGCCTGTGCCCGAAACATCGAATCTCCTGTTCCCTGGATGCTGCCTGACCTGCTGTGCTGTTCCAGCAATAAAGTTTCAACACACAATGGAGCAAATTCCCATCTTCAATGCTGCACCATTCACCTTTGCAACAGTGCCCTCTCGTAGTTCTGCTCACACCCGATAATACATACCCTCCTTGTCCATTCCAGTGATTTCCTGGTGTTTACCAAATGACCAGTCCTGTTCATGTTGCTGTAATATCTGGTCTGCTGCAATATGGCAACACTGTGGGTCAGCATTGGCAGACCCACCTATTCACTCTCACTCCGTAGACATTTGTAGTTGCTGTTGAGGTCAGGAATCAGTCCAAGAATGCTGTAGACATGTATTCCCAGATTCCCATGCTGGATCCCAAAATCTCTGGGGTGAATCATGATCTTCAATAGAAGGTGGGAGGCATAGAGTGGAGAATGTACTCGCCTGCATTTAGTTGCATGAGGAGCTTGTAGTGGACTGGGGAGGGTGTGGACAGTTTGGTGAACCTTGTATGTGGTTGTGCACTGCTATCAGATCGATTGCATGAAGAATTGCAAGTTTGCTTTTGAGTTGATAAGACAGTTCAGTTCATTGGGGTTCTTGCACTGAATCCAGCACCAGACCTTTATTTGCTGCATCCCCACTTCCCTTTGTCTTAACCATCTCTGACTCTTGACAGAGTTACCTTCTCTCTTTGATAAAGCATCAGCAGCCTCCATTCTGGTTGCTGCTTGGTTTTGTTGCTGGTGTTTGACAGGCAGTCCCTGCCTCCTTGACATACTCAGTGCCATTAATTGAGTGCCAAACATCTGCCCAGTTGCATTTACAAGACACACTTTCAGTGGAATGTCGGCATCTGGACATTGCCCCACTTTGAAAATCGAACCTTCGTGTAGAAAACCTGAGCTGATTTTCCAGTTCGGGGCAGAGGCAGCTGGAGATCTCACCTTTTGGTTGAGATATTAAATTTGTGGCCTTTGAGGATACAATATTGAACCCTTGATCAAGTTGATTTTCTGGCATTGGCACATTGCTGTTTGTGGCATATTGCTGTATGTGAATTAACTGTCATGTTTCCTACCTTCAAACAGTCTGTACACCTCAAAAGTACTTAATTGGCTATAACAGATCCTGAGATGTCCTCAGGTTAGCAAACAATCCTATCAAAATCAAAGTTCTTTCTGTCTTCCTTGCAATGCTGTTCAGTAGCACAGTCAGCTTTTACTTATCAGGTACAGCTCATCATCTTCTCTATTGACCTCATATATTCCACTAGTATTCCAACTGTCTCTGCTATATTAATAGCTGAATAAGCCAAAATTTAAACAAATGTAATGTGAACAAAACTGAAGTTATTCTCCCGCAGACACCAGTGCTGCTCCAGGTTCAAATCCATTTCATTCTTCTCAGGCTTAAAATCGGGGAGCATTGGATCAATTAACATTTATTAACCTCTTACTCCAGATCCAGTCAGCTACTTAGGCCATTTTCTGACACCTATGTAACGTTGCCTGCCTCCTAATCTACCATTTGTTACCCTTGGACAGACTTTCTCAACACTGTCATTTCTAGTTTTCCTATCTCTGCTACTCATCGTTAGAAAAAAAAACATGATTTGGAGGAGCTGGTGTTGGACTGGGGTGTCCAAAGTTAAAAAAATTACACAACACCAGGTTATAGTCCAACAGGTTTATTTGGAAGCACTAGTTTTCGGAGCACTGCTCCTTCATCAGGTGGTTGTGATGAGACAAGATTAATATGGTGCTGGAAAAGCGCAGCAGATCAGGCAGCATCTGAAGAGCAGGAAAATCGACGTTTCAGGCAAAAGCCCTTTCCTGATGAAGGGCTTTTGCCCAAAAGTCAATTCTCCTGCTCCTCGAATGCTGCCTGACCTGCTGTGCGTTTCCAGCTCCACTCTAATCTTGACTCTGATATCCAGCATCTGCAGTCCTCATTTTCGCCTGGTTGTGATGAGACAACCATCTGATGAAGGGGCAGCACTTTGAAAGCTAGTGCTTCCAAATAAACCTGTTGGACTATAACCTGGTGTTGTGTGATTTTTAAAATGAGAAAAAGCCTTATCCCTCACCCACACAAATCCCATAACCTTATCTCTCTATCCTTGCTGTGGGTCATTGTCAGGTAAAGGGAAATCAATCAGGTTTAAGTTTCCTAAGCTCACTTTGAATGTCCTCAAGGTCCACTTTCCTAATTTTATACAATCTTGTATACCTCTTGGACCTTCAGTGTTACTTTACTTCCCCCTTCCCCGTCTCTACCATCCCTCAGCCATTCTTTGAAATTCACCAAACAATCCCCAGACAGCATCTTCCAAACCCATGTCCACTTCCATCCAGAAGGACAAGGGCAGCAGATACATTAGGGAACACCACCACCTGCAAGTTGCCCACCGAGCCATTCACCATCCTGACTTGGAAATATATCCCCATTCCTTCACTATCACAGGGTCAAAATCCTGGAATTCCCTCCCTAAGAGCACTGTGAGCCAATCCACGGCCGGTGGAAATATATTGTCGTTCCTTCATTATCATTGGATCAAATTGCTGGAATTCCCTCCTTAACAGTACAGTGGGTCCACAGCACATGGGCGGCAGCTGATCAAGAAGGCAGGTCACCCCCACTTTCTCAAGGGCAACTAGGAATGAGCAATAAATGCTGGCCTAGCCAGTGACACCCATATTCCACATGTGAATAGATAAATTGTAAAAAGCCAATCTTTGGATAATTTTGATCTGCCCTCTGAACTCCTCAGCCTCCTGCTTTGCCATATATTTTTCCTAAACTCCTTAAGATCCATCTTTTTGACTCTGTTTTGGCACCTCCTGTGGTGTCGACACTGAGTACTCACTCATTACCCATGCCTTATTAAACATGGACCATCTCTCAGCATGAAATGAACATGATAGAGATGAACATGATACAAGCAGAATTATTTCAGTACAAAGGCACGAATATTTAGCCAGAATCTAAATATTTTTATCTTGCCTTTTCTAGGAATATTCTTACGCAAGCTTTGGCCCAGGACAATATGCACAGTATTATAACAATTCTGCATACCCTTCTCCTTATTTGACAAGCAACAATAGCAATCCAACAACTCCTTCAACTACTACAACATACCAGCTCCAAGATTTATCAACTGTTACTAGCCAAGCCGTTACAGATCCTGCTGCAGGTAATGAAACTGTTTCCTTTTTATTGTCAATAAATAATGTGGGTAGCAGTAACAGCTGGTACATCAAATATCTGAACAAAACACTCAATAATGTAGGTATTCATAAGAATGAAAATCAATGAGCCTGATGTTCCCAGAGGCAGGAAGGACACAAATGTGGAATTTTCTTGCAATAGCAGCAGGACTTTCAGGAGAAGCCTCGATCTGCTGTATTCCACCCTTTTGAAAATGCCGAAAAATCCCCTGGTAGTGATAATGGAAAGGATTGCCAGCCAGTAGAGACCACCAGAGATCTGGCTAGAACCTGGCAATAGTTACACATTTTTGGGTTAAAAATTCTTCTGTTTATCTCAGGTTTTGTAGCTTTCAGACCAAGTCCTCCTGGAGAGACTTCTCTGCCTAGACAGCTTGGAAGAAAAGCTGTCCAAATTGTAAAATGGTGTTCCTAATGGTCTCTCATGGAGGATAAGCAAGTGGGTGCGTGGAGAGAACACTGAATAAGGAGACACTGCTGGTGATGTGGTCTAGGAGCCCCAGAGAAATTCTGTCAGTTGCTGTCACTGAAGGTGCAGTCCTGATTGAGGCTGTGCTTATAGTCATATAGAAGAATACAATATCAAGCTTTGGTTAAAACAAAATGAAATGGCTTTTGCTGCATAGGTTAATCTACTTTTAGTAGTATTGTTCTATTGGGAACTCCAGGGTTTCCTAAGATCCAATACGGTATGACATGACAGACAGTTGAGATTAGAGTGGTACTGGAAAAGATCATTCCTTCATTCCTGATGAAGGGATTTTGCCAGAAACGTTGATTTTCCTGCTCCTCGGATGCTGCCTGACCCGCTGTGCTTTTCCAGCACCACTCTAATCTTGACTCTAATCTCCAACATCTGCAGTACCCACTTTCGCCATGATGGACAGTTGTTATAATTTCATAAACAGAACAGGATTTCACTTGAAAACAAAAAATGCTGGAAATCACAGCGGGTCAGGCAGTATCCATGGATTGAAAGCAAGCTAATGTTTCGAGTCTAAATGACTCTTCATCAGAGCTCGGAACGTTAGCTTGCTCTCTCTCCACAGAAACTGCCTGACCCACTGTGATTTCCAGCAGATTTTGTTTTCATGTGAAATCCTATTCTATTCATGAAATTATAACAATTTGTTTGTCATGTCATACCAGAGTTGAAAAGTGTGGCGCTGGAAAAGCACAGTCGGTCTGGCAGCATCCAAGGAGCAGGAGAATCGATGTTTCGGGCTGTATATGCAACAGATAGGATGGGGGAGGGGGTAAAACATTAGGGAGGGATAGAACTCAAAGAGAGAGAGAACAAGAAGGACAGACAAAGGAATTGAAAACAATCTGGCTGGGGAGGGTGAATAGCTGTTAATGGCTAACAATGGGTAGTGTGTCATGGCTGACTATGTGATAACGAGGCCTGGTGTGTGAGGTAAGGGGCTAGGACATGGGGGAGTTCAGACCCTAAAATTATTGAACTCGATATTGAGTCCCAAAGTGGAAAATGAGGTGCTGTTCTTCCAGCTTGCGCTGAGTTTCTCTGGAGCACTGCAGTAGGCCTGAGACAGAGATGTTAGTCAGGGAACAGGGTGGGGTGTTAAAGTGGCAGGGAACTGGAAGCTCAGGGTCTTTTTGCAGGCAGAACGTAGAATGGGTGACCACTTTGCAGAACATTCCACCAGATTAGAAAATTAAAGCCAAAAGAGAAAATGCTGGAAAATCTCAGCAGGTCTGGCAGCATCTGTAAGGAGAGAAAAGAGCTGACGTTTCGAGTCTAACTGACCCTTTTAGAAAATTAAAATGTGCCTCAAGGAGTGGTGTGATGAGAATGGGTTTTCATTCATAGTTCACGGGCACTAATTCTTGGCAAAGAGCGAATTGTTTGATTGAGGTAGGAACCAGTTAAAGTGGCCTGTAATCTATGTTTTGTTGAATTACGTAACTCTGACTGTGGCTAGGCCTTTGAACTAAAAGGCACTGGGCAGAGAAATCCAAAGAGAAAAGTTGAGACAAGAGAACAATGTGCTTTGGGAAACAACTAACAGAATAGATGAGGCAGGGACTGAGAGTTTAATGGCAATACTACATCTGTGAATCAGTTCATGCAAACAGCAATTAAAAAATACAATTAAATGCTCATAATCTGAATACTCAAAGCACACTTACAGCTCTGTTGTCATTCATTGCTGTCACTGTGTGCCTCTGTGGACTGGATGCCTTATTGTGTCATAGGAATGTTGTAGTTAGGTGTAAGTGTGGGCCATTGAGCCCTCAGTAAAATTGTGAATCATGTTGTCAACATAGATTGTCATGTCAACTCCACTTTCTTGTCTTCTTTCCCATAATGCTTATCTCTTTTCTCTATCAAAAATCTATCCAACTTGGCCTTAAATGAAATTGATGACCCAGCCTGCACTATTTTCTGGAGAACACAGCACAGTGACCATTTAATTGAACTTTCCTCATCTCCACTTTAAAAGTCAGCCTGCATACTCTCAGAATCCACTGCATCAAGCCGCTCAGGATCCTGCAGGATTCATTAAGATTACCTTTTAGGAGAGGAACCTGCCCATCCTCACCTGGTCTGGCTACCTGTGACTCCAGACCCACAGCAATGTGGTAGACTTTCACCTGCCCTCTGGGCAACTAGGGATGGGCAGTACATGCCTAGCCGAAGACGCCCTTCTACTGTGAATGAATTTTTAAAAAAACCTTTCATTCTTCTGAAGTCCAGTGAAAAAAACCTGACCTGTTCAACTTTTCTTCAAGTGCTTCATCCCAGGAATGAGTCAAATGAATAAAACGGTGGTGCATCCTTCTGCTGTCGCTAGAATCTGGTAATTGTCCAGTCCTTGTTTTCCTTCGGACACTTCCATCATGGTTTCTGTGAAAAGCAGAAGAAACAGGAGCGGAAGGAAGCTAATAGATCCTCACTTTGCTGAAGATTGTATCGTTCAGGAAGATTACAGCTGAGTTGCTATATCTTCTCCGCCTTCCCGCACTATTCCCAACTGCTTAATTCCCTTTGTATCCTCAAATTGAGCAATCTCTGTCTTGAACTATTGTCAGTGGTTGAACATCCAAGTCTCTCTGGCTTAGTCATGATTTGGAGATGCCGGTGTTGGACTGGGGTGTACAAAGTTAAAAATCACACATCAGGTTATAGTACAACAGGTTTATTTGGAAGCACTAGCTTTCGGAGCGCTGCTCCTTCATCAGGTGGTTATCTCTGGATTAGAGAATTCTAAAGCTATGCAAGTTTTTGAGTGAAGAAATGTCTCCACTAACCAGTCTAAGATGGTCAACACCCTTATTTTGAGATGCAATTCCCAGTTCTAGATTGCACAGTCAGAGCAAATCATCATCTATCCCCTGTCAAGGCTTTTAAGGATCTTACATGTTTGAATGGGAACATGCACCTTCTAAATTCCAGGGCAAATCGGTGTAGTGTACGCAATCACTCCCTCTTGGCCAACCCCTTTATCCCAGGAATCAGTTAAGTGTAACTGCATTACACGCCCTCTCAGGCAAATATATACTCCTTTATGTAAGAAGAACAAAACTGTACACAATACACCAGGTGTGGTCCCTCAAAAACCCTCTATAATTGCACTGAGATTACTCTTGTGCTCCAACCCTTTTGTAATATTGGCTCGGATATCCTTTATTTTTGTAGTTGTTTGTTGTACCTCTGCATTAACTGCCTGTAATTACTGTACAAGAACACCCTTTGATTGCTGACAGGTCCCTTTGCCATTTAAAAACATTCTACTTATCTATTTCTCCTACTGAAGTTGATAACTTCAAATGTACCTTCATTATATTGCAAACCCCTGTCCTTGCCCACTTGCTTAATGGTCCATATCTCTCTGCAGCCTCTTTGCATCCTCCTCATAGCTTATGTATTGCCATTTCAGTATGGACCAAAGGAATTTGTAATTATGTTCTTTAAAAGGTTTTACATAGGCAAGAAACTGCAAACCCCACCCCCACCCCCATCTCCTCCAGCTGTGAGAGTTATCAACATAGGCTTAACTCATGCTAGAGATTGGAATTTATTGAGACATGCTTAATTTGAGTCAAACAAATTGCATCCAACAACTTGGTGTTATTAAACTTGCAAAAACTTGCAAGAGAAAACCAACTATTGTGTGGAAATGTGGCACAAAATCATACATGTATGGTTTCTTAGGACCATTAAACTTTGGAAGGAAAAAAAACTTGCAAAATGTACCAACTTTATAATCAGTTAAAACTAATAGGCCTGGAAAGTTTTAACTGTCAGAAGTTGGCCATAAATGTTTTGGAGCAATAGCCATCAGGTGATTTGGAGAACAAAGAGTTGCGTCTTGGTTCCTCTGTAAGTAATCAAGTTGTCTCATGTTTTAAAATGAAACGAAGAACTGTGGATACTGGAAATCCAAAACGATAGCAGAAATTGCTGGAGAAACTCAACAGGTCTGGCCGCGTCTCTAGAGAGAAGACGGCATTAATGTTTCCAGTCGAGTGACCCTTTAGTTTGGAAGTTCTTCGGTCTGAAGAAGGGACTTGAAACCTCAATTTTGCTTACTCCCCATAGCTGCTGCCAGACCTGCTGAGTTTCTCCAGCAATTTTTCTGAATCATATTTTGTTTGTAGGTATTCTCTGATCAACCTGCACATCTAGAGCAGGTGAGAATTGAACTAGGGCCTTGTGGCTCAGAGATAGGGACACTACCACTGTGCCACAAAAGCCCTCATATATTTATTTGTACAGGTAGTCCTCAATTGTGAACCAGTTCAGCTGTAGAGTTTGTATACCAAGTTGATTTATAAACAAATCGAACAGTGGACAATATCAAGGAGCTGGCCAGATTGAGAATTACAACCCTGTATGAGATTTCATTTGTAAATACAAGTGTTCATAAATCAAGACCCCCCTGTCAAATTATATTATTATGCCTTGATAAATTAGGTGTAAATGTGTGATTAATATGCACACATCCCTTCAGCAAATACTGGGTTTTAAAAATTCATTCATGGGGTGGGTATGTGGATCGCTGTTCAGGGCAGCATTTATTGCCAATCCTAATTGCCTAGGAGAAGGTGGGAGTGAATTGCTTTCTTGAATGGTCGCAGTCCACTTGGTGTAGAAGGAGTGTTCCAGGGTGTTGACCCAGTGACAGTGAAGCAATATGGTTCCAAGTCAGGATGGTGTGTGGTCTGGCAAGGAACCTACTGGTCATGATGTTGCCATGCTGCTTCTGACCTTGTTTTTCCCAGGTGGTAGAGGTCACTGCTTTGGAAGGTGCCATTAAAGGAGCTTGACAAGTTGCTGCATTGCACCTGGTATATACTACACATTGCTGCCTGTGTGCACTGTGGTAGACAGTGCGAAAGTTTAAAGCAGTGAATGTGTTCTTATCCAGGGAGCTGCTTTGTCCTGGATGGTGTCAAACGTCTTGAGTGTTTTCGCTGTATTTATCCAGACAAGTAGAGAATATGCCATCACGTGTCTTACTAGTTTCTTGTGGATGGTACGCAGTCTTTGAAGGTAGAGGTTCTTTGAGGGAGCTGCATTAACTACTTCAGAATTTCCAGCTTTTGAGCTGCTGTTGCGATTACCGTATTTACACGGGTGGTCCGTTTCAGTTCCTGGTCAGTTGGAACCCAGGATGTTGATTACAGGAGATTCAGTGATGGTAATGTCAGATTGGAAATGATTAGATGCTCTCTTGTTGGAGATTATGCAAAAGAAAAACTAAAAGGAGTAAACTTAGGAGGTTTGAAAATGCACATGAAGGAGGTCATTTTACACCGGTATGGTGAGAAGGTAAGGATTGTGTACATTGGCTTAATGCAGAAAAGCTTTTAATGGGAATAAATGAATCTTATAGAGTTCTGCATGTCATCAGATTGGTGGCCTGATAATATTAAAATCAGGAAAATAAAACCATTACTATCTACAATAAGTACATAAGCCAAGTCCTCATTGGTTACATTGATATAAACTATGAAGCTATGATTCCGAATCTGTGCAGAAAAGTTCATTCCAACCAATGAGGTACTATGGAAGAGGATCTACCTTTTAGGAGTATTTGTTGAGGAACTAGAAACAGAAAATGCTGGAGAAACTCTGTAGATCTCAGCATTTGTGTGGAGAAAAATAGAGCCAAGAGTTTGATATAATTCTTAAGAACTCTGGATTCTTTAAGGCAGAAGCAGATAGATTCCTGACCAGCAATGGAGTCAAAAGTTATCCTGGGTAGGACTGAAAGTGGGATTGAGACCACAATCATATCAAGTATGCTGTTATTGAATGGCAGAGTAAGCTTGAGGATGTAAATAGCCTAATCCTACTCAAAACTCATACTTCCGTTTGTATGTTCAGATATTTCTTGGGGCATATGCTCCATTCAAGCTGCACAGCCGGGATTGTGGATTGAGCCTTTTACTGGTTGCCTACTCACTGAAAAGGGAGCTACAGCTTTTGAAGTTAAGGGCACACTGGCAACATCTTTATCCAGTGGTGTAGCCATCGAGTTGTAGCTTCAGGATATTAAGTCCATGTCGATTTATTTCATCTTTTTAAAAACTGGGACTGAAATGAGAGACAGCTGTTTGAAATGGTGGTTACAGATTGAAAAGCAGGTAACCTGGCACCCATGCCAATATCATGTGGACAGTGATTTGTACAAGCAGTCATTGAAGTTTGATGATTCGGAGTTGTGGGTGTGTACATCTGCAGTTTTTTGTTGGCAACAGGAAGGTGTTAGGTCTGTGGACAGTGATCAGTTATCAATAATGGAGGTCTTTTTGTCTGCCAACAACTGTGTGACTTGTTCTCAGGAACTGATCAGCTTGGAGCTGAGAACAAGATAGAGAGAATGTGTGTATTCAGCTCAAGAGTGGTCCCTCTCTGCAGTTAAAAATCACTAAATCTGAAGATAACCAGCATATCTTTCCTACAACAGTTGTGACTTTTAACTGATGAGGCAGAGACTTTTTATAAAGGAACTGTCCACCTTATCTGTCTTACCAAACACTAGAAGCATCCAGAGTAGGATGGCCAAAGTAATGTGCAGGCCAGCAGAAGAGTCATAAAGATTACCTCAAACAACAGAACCTGGGAACTAAAACTATCTTCCCAGTTTTCCCCTTTGTTCATGATCTATTTTACCCTGTCTATTTGTCGGTCCATCTTTAGCTGTGTAAGGGGGAGTTTATAAGGGGGATTAGAGTTAATTAGTGTCTATATCTCATGTCTAATTACTTGCAATAAATAGTAAGTCTTGTTCAGTACTGAAGCCCAGCTGATGCCTTCTATCCATCTCTGTCTGAAAATCAGCAATATTGGGGAAATTTGTATTTTTAACTCTGTGACAACTTTGGGAATAGCAGGGCTCGCTTAGCAGCTCACTACTGCAGTGAGCTGTGACAGGCGTCAAAGGACTTTGCCCAAGACCTTACTTAAAAACCTACTGTTAGAATAGCTTGGAGATCTGAATGGACTAGATTTTCCTCATCTCAGTGACATGCCAACATTAGGATCATTGCTAGATTCAAACTGCATTGGACTTCAGTGGTACTGAATGTCAATACTTTTTGAAGACAGTCACAATACCTACTCTCATGAAGAATCGACAAGAGGTACAAATAGGTAAAAACAATGACTACAGATGCTAGAAACCAGATTCTGGATCAGTGGTGCTGGAAGAGCACAGCAATTCAGGCAGCATGTGCTCTTCCAGCACCACTGATCCAGAAAGAGGTACAAATAGTACATGGGTTGGGCCCAGGTTAAAAGCCTGCCAGTTATCAAAGTGCCAACAGACAGAGGGAAGTGTCATGAGGTACAATCCAGAATCTTATAAGTGTACAATCTCACGCTTTACTAAATGTAGCTGTTGACAATTCTTAATAAAGGAGGATATGCAACTGGAACTTTTCAGACTTGAGTTCCATGTGATCTGACACTTCTTTTGCATATACTCAGTAGCAATTTCTCGAGTATAGGTATAGAGTATAATTAACCCTTAACTCCACATCTACCTCAAGTCCTTTTGTTGTATCTATTTAATCATTAACTTTTCACCATGGTTATTTAACTCTTTACTTGCCGTCCTCACAAGTTTCTTTAGTTTCAGGCATGATTCAAAAGTAGTTAGAGGAATAGTAACTGCATTGTTTATAATTGTCAGAAAAATAACTTGATCCTGGAAGGGTCCCAGTGAAAAATAACTAATGCAACAGTTCTGTTCAAGAGTAGAGTGAGACAGAGAGCAGAACATGATAGGCGATTAACACCTGTTAGAGAGAAATTGCTAAAAAAAACATTATTAAGGAGGTTAAAGAAGGATGTTTAGAAAATGATAATGTGGTCAACGTGGCTTTGTGAAAGAGAAAGCATGTAAGGTTGGTTCATTAGTTTTTTTTTCAAAAGACTCAACAGGATAAGTGGATAAAGGGGAACTTATAGATGTGGTACAATCTGGATTTTGGCACAGTACAGAGAATAGCAACAACATGGATAAAGGATTGGTTCACTAAGTTTCAAATCCCCCATGGTAGATATGGAATTTGAATCTAGTAAAGAATGTGGAATTAAGGGTCTAATGATGACCATGAAACCATTGTTGATTGTCATGAAAACCAAAAGCAGAGAAGAGATAAAAATAGAAATTGCTAAAAAAGCTCAGCAGGTCTGACAGCATCTGTGGAGAGAAATCAGGGCTAACATTTCAGGTCAAGTGACCCTTCCTCAGAAGTCATAAGAGATAAATTGGTCTGTTTCACATTGGCAAGCTGTAACTATGAAGTGCCGCAGGATTTGTGCTGGGCATCAATTATTTACAAGCTATATCAATAATTCGGATGATGTGGTTAGACCTACACAAACTAACTTTGCTGGTGACACCAAGATAGGAAGGAAATTAAGTTAACAATGGAGGTAGAAAGTTTGCAAAAGGAATATAGGCAAGTTAAGTGAGTTGGCAAAATTTGGCAGATGGAGTAAAAGGAAGAAAGTGTAAGTTTGACAGGAAGAATAGAAAAGCAATATGTTACTTAAGTGGAGAGAGGTAAAGAAGCTGGTGGACAGGCATTTCTCGGTGTTCTGGTAGACATATCAGGAGATATTAGTGCGAGGATGCAGCCTGCTATTAAGAAGGCATGGAACGTTTGCCTTTAGGTTATGATATTCAGATAGAGGAATGTGAGACAAGAGGTGTAATTATCAACAGCAAATGAAATCTTTTTGAATGTGCATGGAACTTTCTTGAATCTAATATAGCTTTCATTGGTAAATACTTGTAAAATTACAAGCTAATCGAAACAAAGCATAGACTTGAAATTATTGTTGACAGTATGAAAAATTATGCTCAAAGCCGATACTTAAGCATTTTGGATGTAAATATACTGCTTTTTCAAAGAGGCCTTGCTGTGTACATTTTAAACTGGTTAACTCCTCCACTGAAGTGGTCGAAAGTGGAATATCATGGAAATGTATTTAGCATTCACTTGCTAACCTTACAAATGTTAATTTTGTCCTTCCCAACCAGTTATATGTAATATGAACCTGCAATGTTATTCCAACCATCTTGTTGTAAAGATATACTGATCCACAAAATTTCCTCTTGAAATTTTAGGTTCCCTAAGGTTGCAAGTTGACAGCATACACAGTGATTTCCAAACTTCTTCACCTATTTTTGTTAAAAGTTTATAATGATTCTGTCTTTCAGGAGAGTTTGGTACAATTCACAGTTCGTCAACATCCACTAAAGATTCAGAATTGGATCGATTGCGTCGAGTTTCAGATGGAAAGTCACGTGGCAGAGGCAGAAGAAATAATAACCCTTCACCTCCCCCAGACACTGACCTTGAGGTAAGGCTAACATATTGATTCCATTAAAACTAAGCCACACAAAAGATGATGCATGAGCAGCAATAAAGGCTGCATTTGCTAATAGAATAATGAAATTTACATGCATGAAAAATGAATGCGTTGAATAGCTTAAAATCTTTCTGTGATTTTCTTTTTCGGTAACAGTTAATCGAGTATTGATTTTTTTAATGTTAATTCTCTTGATAGATGATCTGTTAAATGTATGAATTAGTTAATACAGTCTGATCTAGTAACCATCAAGCATTAATATACTGTCACCTATAACTATTACTTCATTTGTTGAGTGACTTAGCAATAGATTTTGCTGGCCTTGGTGTACAGCCTAAAGTCCTTTAGTATGTAATGTAGAATGCTGGGTCATGACACAGTAGCACTTAACTACAATTCCCTCTCGTTTCACAATTATTGATTGAGTTATCATTTTTCAGTGTACAGAGGACAGCATTGATTTTTTTTTTCTCTCTCTCTTCGCAGCGAGTGTTCATATGGGACTTGGATGAAACAATAATTGTTTTTCACTCCTTGCTAACGGGGTCCTATGCAAATAGATATGGAAGGGTAAGATTTATAAAATTCTTTTTGTGGGATGTGAGTATTGCTGATAAAACCAACATTTATTGTCCATCCCTAATTTGCTCTTGACCTGAGGGGATTCTGCACCTGTTAGCTGTAGACGTTCAATTGTTCTTGCTGGAAAAAAAGAATGCCTTTTTAGCCTTGCCATGTAAGATACGTGTGGAGACTTGTGGATAATCTGGAAGTAACTGCTACTTTAGCCAGATCTTGCCTTACTTTAATAAAATCTACCTTTCCTTAATCCATAACCACTTTTTGCAGATCATCTTTTTCCTTTTCCAGAACAAACTTAACTCATGATGTGTTGTGGTTGCTACTATTAAAATACTCCCTCACTGTCACCTCTGATGGCTCTACGGCTTTGTTCCCCAGAATTAGACCAATCCGTATTGAACAATCTGCTCAGAATACTCTGCTCATAATTTCACAAATTCCACTCTGGCAGCTGAGGCAAACCAGACATTCTAAACCAATCAATTATAATATTCTTTTTAAAAATAACAATGCACACTATCTCCCAATGTTGACAGGTCCCATAGACATAATCCAAGAATTGGATCCATAGCTTCTTTGCGCTGTGTCCTGTGTACAAAGCTTTATTGAGAGCCAACCATCTATTTTTGCAACATGTTGTTTACAGCCAAACAGACTAACATGAAAACATAGCCTCCATCTACCTTCAATGTCAGAGATAAAAACAATCAATAAACCAATGGAATAGGATACCAGGACATATTCAAACAACACCTACTCATCAGTACCCTATTTGCCAATGACCAGATTCCATTGTGCTAGACCTGTTTGATTCCAGACCTCCTCATAGCTTTTATCTAGATATAGACTGGGTGCTGGACTGGTGAGAGCAGTCATGTATCTGTTTTTACGTCCATGACGTGAAGGAAGGTGGCTGTGATTTGTTTTTGATGGTTAGCTATCACCACATCATTTTAAGGGTCCCAAAGAAAGCATTTTGACCCACCCCATCTTCAGGTGCTCCTTTAATGCTCTTTGCCTTATCATTCCTGATGAAGGGCTTTTGCCCGAAACGTCGATTTTCCTGCTCCTTGGATGCTGCCTGACCTGCTGTGCTAATCTAAACGCTTATCATAATCAGGACTGGTACCGTACGCTGACAAATACAGAATATTCAGACTATTCACAACTACCTGATAGTGACACAACCCATCCCAAACTACAGCAGAACCTGAGTGACAACCTGTTTTGGGCTGATACATAATATTCATTCATAACAAATGCAAGTTAATGACTATATTGAACAAGGGAAAACTCTTCCAATGATCTCCTAAGACACCACCATCATCAATTCCCCTGTTGACTGAGATCACAAGAAGGTAAACTTGAGTTCCATACCAACACGGTAGCTACAAGAGATCAGGTAGAGCTGAGTAGTTGAAAATGTGTTGCTGGAAAAGCGCAGCTGGTCAGGCAGCATCCAAGGAGCAGGGGCATCGACGTTTCGGGCATGAGCCCTTCTTCAGGAATGAGGAAAGTGTGCCCAGCAGTCTAAGATAAAAGGTAGAGGGGAGGGACTTGGGGGAGGGGCATTGGAAATGCGATAGGCGGAAGAAGGTTAAGGATGATTTCCGCCACCTCCAAACGGACCCCACCACCAAGGATATATTTCCCTCCCCTCCCCTATCAGCGTTCCGAAAAGACCACTCTCTCCGTGACTCCCTCGTCAGGTCTACACCCCCCCACCAACCCAACCTCCACTCCCGGCACCTTCCCCTGCAACCGCAAGAAAT
>NC_057713.1:129372915-129387473 GCF_004010195.1 Chiloscyllium plagiosum
CAGTCCCAACCCTCAAACTCAGCACCACCTTCCTAACCTGCAATCTTCTTCCTAACCTCTCTGCCCCCACCCCTACTCTGGCCTATCACCCTCACCTTTACCTCCTTCCATCTATCGCATTTCCAATGCCCCTCCCCCAAGTCCCTCCTCCCTACCTTTTATCTTAACCTGCTGAGCACACTTTCCTCATTCCTGAAGAAGGGCTCATGCCCGAAACGTCGATTCTCCTGATCCTTGGATGCTGCCTTCCAGCAACACATTTTCAGCTCTGATCTCCAGCATCTGCAGTCCTCACTTTCTCCTCGAAGAGCTGAGTAGTTGCCTGTATATTGTTTTTAACTTGTACATGATTTATGGGCTTTGCAGGTTGAAACGTTTTTTGCTGCTGAACTGAATTGCTTGCTCGGCCAATATTTTGAGGTTGAGTTTGCAATTTGGATTACCATTTAAGGCTTTGGAGCAGTGTTTCATTGATGTTGCATGCTTTGATTATGTATCAAAGAGCTTTAGCAAAACTGGGATCAGTGAGGATCAGGGAGGAATCTTTCCACTAGTTGGAGTCATACAAGCATAAGGCAAGTGGTAATGGTTGCTGGAAGGCCAAGCACCTCAACTCCAGGACTAATCTTCGGGGAGTTCCTCTGGTAGGCCTAACCATCGTCAGTTCCTTTACCAATGACCTTTCCACATAAGGTGTCATCGATAAGCTGACTCAAGACTTAGGACCTCTCTATTTCACCTATATCTTTCTTTTTTTTATTCTCATTGTTGGATTGTGGTGACTGTTGAAGCTTTTCACTGTATTTTGCTGCGATATTCACCGTGAAAGGCAAGTGACAATGAACACTTCATTCATGTGTGTCTCATTGACATGGTGCATTGCAGAATCTCATCAGGACTCCTCCAAGCCACCTTCCAAACCTGGGAGCTGCTGCCTAGAGGAACAAGGGCAGCAGGTACATGGGAGCATCACCACCTGGCAGTCTCTCTCCAAGCCAGTAGCCATCTTGACTTGGAAGAGTATCGCTGTTCCTTCACTGTCGCTGGCTCAAAATGGTGGAGTTCCCACTCTAACATGGGATACACTCTAAGCATATCAGGTGTATCAATCCCCAGGAGACTACAGCAGTTCAAGATGGCAGCTCATCATCACCATCTCCAGGGCAATCAGGGATGAGCAACAACTACTGGCCTAGCTAGCGGCAGCCACATCCTCTGCCTGAATAAAGAAGAGTACTGACAAAGTGGCTTGCGTCTGCTATTTTTCAATACTCTTTGATGTTCTCAATGTCTTGACATCACTAAATCTAAAGGAAGTTCAGCAAGCTGAGTGTTATCTGGCACTCCACCAACTGGATTGCTCCACCAACCAGAATCTCAGATAATCCTTGGAGATGTCATTGATGTGATATAAAACACCAATGTTATCCGTCTCAAGTGATTGTCGAGGAAGAGGCTGAAGGTTAAAATATTTTTTACAGTGAAGAATCAGAGATGGAGAGATTCAGCAAGTTGTACTCATTGTCAAGGAATATTTTTGTTCAATTCCTATTCTTGCCACAAACTGTTAGCCTGCAGCACAGCTCAATCTCCGTGCATACCAAATAAGTTCAATTTTACTGTGGAACTTTGGTATTTTATATTCCTTTATCTTTTGCTAAGTGTCAGCACAGTGTGAAGCTAGATAACATTTTAACCAATCTATTCCATATCTGATCAAGGTGCAAATACAGTCATATCTGCACATAGACAGTAAGAGCATAGGAACAGGAGTAGGCCATCCGGTCTGATGAGCTTGCCTCACCATTCAATATCATCATGTTGGATTGTCCACATTGATGCCTTTATCCCACTCTATCCCCACATCCCTTTATTTCACAGAATCCCTACAGTGTGGAAACAGGCCCTTCAGTCCAAGTCCATGCCAACTCTCTGCAGAGTAACCCACCCAGACCCATTCCCCTACCCTATTATCCTGTATTCAGGAGAAAGTGAGGTCTGCAGATGCTGGAGATCAGAGCTGAAAAATGTGTTGCTGGAACAGCGCAGCAGGTCAGGCAGCATCCAGGGAACAAGAGAGTTGACGTTTCGGGCATAAGCCCGAAGCCTGAAGAAGGGCTTATGCCCGAAACGTCGACTCTCTTGTTCCCTGGATGCTGCCTGACCTGCTGCGCTGTTCCAGCAACACATTTTTCAGCTCTATCCTGTATTCAGCCCTGGCTAATGCACCTAACCTACACATCCCTGAACACTGTGGGCAATTTAGCATGGCTAATTCACCTAACCTGCACATTTTAGGATTGTGGGAGGAAACCAGAGCACTCAGAGGAAACCCATGCAGACGTGAGAATGTGCAAACTCCACACACACAGTCACCTGAGGTTGGAATCGAACCCAGGTCTCTGGCGCTGTGAGACAGCCATGCTAACCACTGAGCCACCGTGCCGCCCGAATCTTATTTATATAAAACAAAGAAGTGCAGATGCTAGCAGATTTCTCTCTATACAACAGTGTGTATAGAGAGAAATCAGAGTTAATATTTTTATTCAGGGACCCTTCATCAGAAGAGGCTTCACCTCCCCTCATACCCTGGGCTCCATTCTTATTTAGCAGCTTCTATGCGACACCTTGTTGAAGGCCTTTTGGAAATTCCAATAGATCACATCCACTGGCTCTCCTTTGTCTAACTTACCTCCTTAAAGAATTCTAATAGACTTTTCAGGCATGACCTCCCCTTGACAAGACCCTATTTCACCATGCACTTCCAAGCATTCCAATCTCATCCATAATAATGAACTGTAAAATCTTACCAACGATTGAGGTCAGGCTAGCCAGCCTATTGTCCCCTGTCTTCTGACTCCCTCTCTTCTTAAATATTGTTTTTCAATTTTCTATATTTCTGTGTAAGACTTCATTATACCTGTAACCAAGCCCTCTTGTAATAAGTCTACACATGACACGTTGCTTTAAATCATGTGTGCAGAGTTGGGGGTGGGAGGGGAAATGTGGTGGGGGTGAAGGAATCAGAAATATGACCAGGGTGGAAGGATCAAGTCGAGGACAGGAGGGAGGTGGAACAGACTGGGACTGGGAGGATGGAAACTGGGATCTGGGTGAGAACTGGAGTGTGCGGTGGAGGGGGGAAGCGAGACAGACTGGAGTCTGGAAGGGAGACAAAGCAGGAGAGAGAGAGTCTCCCAGCTTCTGCTCCCTCCTCATGCCATCCCTTCCTGGGTCCTGGACTCTCCTGGTCAACTCCAATATCTAGGCCCTCTTCCCTTCCCAGTCCAGGGGCTCCCTGCTGTGTATTCAGTGTCCCTCACCCCTCTCTCAACACTGATGCCCAGTTCAAAATCACATGCTTCCTGATGCAAGCACTTCCACGTGATGTCACACATGAAGATGACAACAGTATTTGGAACCATGCATTCCCCAATCAATGTGTGTGCATAGTTGCCTGCAATGGGTTGGTGCAAGCAAACACTGCCTTGCAATAAATACAGATGCCTTCCTAACTGCCTGCTGCATCTGTATGCTAGTCTTCAGTGACTACCTGGCAAGGACATTCCAGACTCCTAACACTGATTATTCAAGAAATACTTTGAGCATCTGTTTTTCTGACCGTGCTCCCATTCCAAAAGCTCTTGAAGCTGCTTAGCATTTTCCTCGTAGCACACACAACCCCCCTCCCCCCCCCCCCCCCCGCCCCCCCCACTTTGCTTTATTTTATTTTCAACTGGAAATATTCGGCCCCCACATCTGACTCATTAGGAATAGATGGAGCTCAAGTACTGTCCCTTAATGCACCTCACCAGTACAGCCTGCCAATACAAGAATGAGCTGTTCATTCCCACTCTTTTCCACGTATTAGTTAATCCTTAATCCATACCAGCACTCCCCAAAAAAACTGCTTTTGGCATCTCATCCATCTATGCATCTATGTCATTGATACCAATGTGGGCCATGACCTTCACTATTTACCTTTAAGCTGAAATGCTTATTCCCTGGTGAGACTAACAAATTACTGCCCACTCCTAATGTCCTTGAGAAGGTGGTGATGAGCTACCTTTTGATCTGTTGCATACCTTGTGATGTGGGGACAGTGCAGTGCTGTTAGGGAGGGGGTTCCAGTCTTTGCTGCAACAACAGCGAAGGAAAAAGTGACAAGTCACACGATTCCAGGTTATAGACCAACAGGTTTATTTCAAATCACAAGTTTTTAGAGCACTGCTTCTTCATCAGGTGAAGTGGAGGAAAACACACAGGCACAGAATTTATAGGTGGAGAGGTAATGGCAAGATAGTTCCAGGTAATTAAAAGTGTCAACAGATAAGTGTAAATGGTGTAAATGGAGTGTCAACAGGCTGAAGAACAAGGCTTTGCAGGGTTTGTAATTTTTGAGGCATGTCGAGGTTGCTATGTCTTTACTCTGTAACCCTGGTGGTCATTCCCATTGTGCTGGATTGAGCCAAAGTACCCTGCACAGCTTTGGGCAAGCAAACCAGGCCAGTACTTACCCTGCTGCTGTGAAACTGAGGAAAACAGAAAGGCAGCAAAGCGAAGGACTTGGAAAAACTTTCAAGTTTTATTAGTGTAGAATGCAAAGAGTTTGGCTCCATCAGGAGATGTTTTCAGCAGTCTGGATTTTTATGTTAGTGTTGTCTCAAGAGTTGTTTGTCATTTTCAGATATATTCATGCTACAGGCCATTCTAAAAGCACATGGTTGGCAACTATGCGTACTAATTTATTGATGTAGCTTTGTGGGATGCTCATTACAGAATCCCAAAATGTATTTTAAAATGAATTGCCTCAGCGTAGAATGAGCATCAACAGCTAGAAACCTACAGTAATGCTAATAGTTGTGCCTGGATTGGTGAAATACTGTAAAGTGTTCCCAGGGTCACTGCTAGATCCAGTTCTGCTTTCCAAATACTTTACTTGTGGCATATGATTTGGTACTCCACTTTAAACATGTGACACGTTGAGAAAATGAGCAGTCAATGATGGACGTGGCCTGATGGCACGTTTGAGTACAACATTCAAAGTTTTGTAGGAATGCCTTTAGTTTTGCCAAGGATTTTGGGTGGCTATTTTTTTCTCAAAGCAGTTCCACACATGTCAATTGTATTGTTGGGTTTATTGATTCAGTGCATAGGCTGTACCGAGTGAATGAGTGTACAAGGTTATCACTTAGTATTGGAGGTTTATTGGGTTTGTTGGGGACATGAGTTGACGTCAAGATGACATGAGGCCATAAGTTAGCATTGGGAGTTAGTGGGTGCAATAGGAGGTGAGTGGTGAGAAATGATCACTAAATGAGTCCAGGTCTTATGCTGAGAGCTAGAAGGAAACTTATAATGGAATGGGGAGGATCCAGTCATTAGAGCCAGGTAGGTATCAATGATTTCACTAAAACTGGAAAACAAATCCTGCATAGAGATTATGACAAGTGAGATACTGTACTGAAAATCAGAGCCTGAAAGTTTAGACTTTCTGATTACCTGGGCAATGTATAAGTTGACATAAAGTATTCCACATCTCCGGCCAATTTGATTCTCCACCTTAATTACAACTCAATGCCATCCCTGACTAACAGTGCTACCCTTGTACCTTTCGCTACTTTCCTTTCATGTCATATCCCCCTCAGTGTTCAGGACCCAAACCTTGTTACCTGAAGCCATGTCTCCACAATGACCATCCCAATGTGTTTGTTTACATCAACAATTCCTTTACTTTGTTATGAGTGCTTGATATATTCAGACACAGAGCCTTTAGTTTTGTATTTTGTGTTGTCTTTGTTACATCTAGACTTGATGATATATTCCATTATTTTCCCTCGGACCCTCTCTTCCCATGTTATAGTTTCCTCTCTTAGCTCCTTATTCTTTGATATTCCACAACCTTCCATATTTGATCCTTCATCTCCACTATTTAGTTTAAAATCCTCTCGCCTTCCCTAGTTATATATTGTGTAGTGCCCTGGTGCCCTGCTCCCAATATTGGTGCCTGTGGGTCACAAGCTTCTCCAAAACAAGCCTTTTGGTCAATTATTCAGCTCTTTAATTTTATGTCATAGGGGAATTAGTCACTTTGTGGGAGTGGTCTACAGGCCCTCAAACAGTAACCACAATATAGGTTGAAGTACGCAGAAAGAAACATTGTGCGTTTCTGATAATAATTGTGGTGGCTTTAGCCTACATATAAACTGGAAAAATCAGATTGCCATTAATAGTCATATCATGCTTTTGAAATAATTTTGCAGCACATTCTGGAACTGACCAGACAACAGTTTATATCAGATTTGGTATTGTGTAACTTAACAGGATTATATAATTACCTCAAAACTAAGGCACCCCTAGGTAGAAACAACCCCAATATGGTTACATTTTATATCCAGTTTCTAAGGTTAGTATTTTAAACTTAAAAGAGACAACAATGTAAACTAAAGTTGAACATAAATAAGCTGAATGAATGATGATTTATTGTTACTTGTATTTGACAGTGAATAATACAGTAAAATACTGTGAAAAGCTTCAACTTGGTTCTGGAATTGATCAATATCGATACAATGACAGACATAGCATCATAGAGATGTACAGAACAGAAACAGACCCTTCAATCCAACTTGTCCATGCCGACCAGGTATCCCAACCCAATCTAGTCCCAGCTGCCTGCACCCGGCCCATATCCCCCCAAACCCTTCCTATTCATATACCCATCCAAATGCCTTTTAAATGTTGCAATTGTACCAACCTCCACCACTTCCTGTGGCAGCTCATTCCACACACACACACCACCCTCTGCTTGAAAACGTTGCCCCGTAGATCTCTTTTATATCTTTCCCCTCTCACCCTAAACCTATGCCCTCTAGTTCTGGACTCCCCGACCCCCTATTTACCCTATCCATGCCCCTCATAATTTTGTAAACCTCTATAAGGTCACCCCTCAGCCTCTGATGCTCCAGGGAAAACAGCCCTAGCCTTTTCAACCTCTCCCTCTAGCTCAAATCCTCTAATCCTGGCAATATCCTTGTAAATCTTTTCTGAACCCTTTCAAGTTTCACAACATCCTTCCAACCCAAAAGTGGCCTAACCAGCATCCTGTACAGCTGCAACATGACCTCCCAACTCCTGTACTCAATACTCTGACCAATAATGGAAAGCATACCAAATGCCTTCTTCACTATCCTATCTACCTGTGACTCCACTTTCAAGGAGCAATGAACCTGAACTCCAGGGTCTCTTTGTTCAACAACACTTCCGAGGACCTTATCATTAAATGTATAAGTCCTTCTAAGATTTGCTTTCCCAAAATGCAGCACCTCGCATTCATCTAAATTAAACTGTCACTTCTCAGCCCATTGGCCCATCTTATCAAGATCCTATTTTAATCTGAGGTAATGTTCTAAACTGTCCACTACACTTCCAATTTTGGTGTCATCTGCAAACTTACGAACTATACCTGTTATGCTCACATCCAAATCATTTGTATAAATGATGAAAAGTAGTGGACCTGTACATTCAAAGAGAAATTTCAGAATATTCAGCAAGGATATTCCTGCGAGAAAGAAAAATTCTAAAAGGGAAAAACCATCATCTGTGGTTAACCAAAGAGAGTCAAGAAAGTATCAGCCTTAAGGGAAAAGCATATAATTCTGCAAAGGGGTGTGGCAGCCCATATGACTGGTCAGAAGATAAACAATGAGAGAGAATCACAAAAGGTTCATCAGGAGGAAGGAATTAGAATATGAGAGGAATGTAAAAATGGACACATGAATTTCTGCAAATGTTTAAATTAGAATAAATAAAAGTGAGTGTTGGTGTTCTAGAGAGGATTTAATATTAAATAATAAGGAAATGGCATATGAAATGTTTTAAATCATAGAATCCCAACAAGGTGGAAACAGGCCATTTTAGCCCAATAAGTCCACACCGATCCTCTGGAGAGTAGCCCACCCTGACCCATTCCCCTACATTTACCCCTGAACATTTTGGACAATTTAGCATGGCCAATTCACCTACCCTGTACATCTGTGGATTGTGGAAGGAAATCAGAGCACCCAGACATAGGGCAAACATGCTTGCTCCACATAGACAATAGCCCAAGGTTAGAATTGAACCGAGGTTCCGGGTACTGTGAGGTAGTAGTGCTAACCACTGAGCCACCTTCCGTCTTCACCATGTCAATGTTCTAAAATACCCTAGGTTCCGGAAAGGTTCCATAATCTGTCCATTCAAGAAGGGAGTGAGGCAGAAAGCAGGAAACAGGATAAGCCAGTTAGCTTGATGTCTGTAGCGAGGAAGATATTAGAATCGATCATCATTGGCGGACCAATTCCACTTCCATGCAACACTCTCCATCTTGAATTCCTTGGGGAGCCAATGGCCTATTGCTGGGCTATTAATCCAGAGACCCAGGTAATGTTGTAGGGACTTGTGTTCAAATCCTGTCACAGTAGATGGTGGAATGTGAATTCAATGGAAATCTGGAAATAAGAGTCTTGTGATGATAAAACTCTTTGTCAGAAGTTAAACATCCCACAACACCAAATTATAGTCCAACTGGTTTACTTGGATGCACTAACTTTCAAAATAAACCTGGTGTTGTGTGAGTTTTAACTTTGTACACCCCAGTCCAACACCAGCATCTCCAAGTCATTGTCAGGAGGACTCATCCTTACCCTGGTCTGGCCTACATGCGACTCCATGCCCACAGCAATGCGGTTGACTCTCAACTGCCCACTGGGCAATTAGAGATAGGAAATAAATTCTGGTGACGCCCTCATCCCATGAATGAATAAAAATAAAACTTCAAATAGTGAAGGGTAGGGATCCCTTGCTTTTACAGGACAGGAAGATGACATTCAATGTCTGATGGAAGCCAAGTGTAGTGAAGCAGTGCAGCCTGTCCAGAAAGCAGAAAGTGATCCTATCTAATAGGTTTTAACATTATTTCATGGACTCGCAGACTGTTGTAAAATTAGCAGGATTGAAACCATCATTTATCATATTGTTGCTCAATGTCAGAATTTGCAGCTTCCCTGCCAGAACTTGAAGGGGATATTGTTTAACATTTAACAGCACTTCAGCTCCGCATTCCTTATATTTGGTCAGCCGGTGAAGAGGAAGGAAGGAAGGAGGGCAGGCAAGTTGGGACACTGCCTCACGAATCTGCACACCTTCTCTTTCAATAAAAGGAGGAGAAGCAACCGGAGCGATGAAATCTGAGAATTGGAAGGATTTTGGAAAACAGCAAAGGATGACCAAAAACTTGGTAAAGGGGGGAAAGGAGAGAGAAACTAAGGAGAAACATATGGTCAGAAGTCACGCGACACCAGGTTATAATCCAACAGCTTTATTTAAAGTCACAAGCTTTCAGAGTGCTGCCCTTTCATCAGGTGTCATTGAAAAGCTCCAAAAGCATCTGATTTCCAATGAAGCTGATGGACTATAACCCAGTGTCATGTGACTTCTGACTTAGTCTACCCGAGTCCAATACCGGCACCTCCTCATCCAGAAAGTTATGAAGAGATAGTAAGAGCTCCTGCAATATTTAAGGGAGAAAGTAATCTTGAGGTGCTGAATAAGGAGAAATTATACCAGGGAATAGTGAGATGTTATGCAATTACTTTGTGTCTGTCATCACAGTAGAAGACAGAAAAATACCAGATGTAATAGGGAACCAAGCTTCTCAAGAGAATGAGGAATGTTAATGTTAATAAAGAAACCAGACAGGATTTTTTTTTAAATGTCATAAAGCCTTGACATACCCTGGACATTGTAAGCTCTGATTCTACAACTTGATCTGCAGAGATATTGGATGTTCTGGTTGTGATTTTCCAAAGACCTCTGGATTGCAGACTGGTCCCAGTTATTTGGAAGGTTTTCGATGTAAAAACACTGTTCAAAATAGGAGTCAGAGTGAAAACAGGGAAATCCAGGCCATTTAGCAGTTGGTAGGAAAATGCTGGTGTCCATTCTTACAGGTGTATGCCGTGAGAAGATTTGGCTGACTCAGCCTAGTTTTGCGGAAGGAAATTTGTTTTTGACTAACCTACTCTAAAATTATAACTACCAGAGTCAATAACGTAGGTGAATGACAAGCATATTGGGATTTTTGAAAGGCATTCAATAAGTTCCACACAAAAGGTTGCAACATAAGGGTTTATAGTATTTGAGGTACAGTTGAAGGATTAGTTAAAGGAGGGGAAATCGAATAACAATAGAATATTACAAATTAAGAACAACAAGCTATTCAGCCGCTCTATCCTGCTCTGCCATTCAGTAAGATCATGGGCTGCTATGATTGCATTACCTTCTCCACGATCTGACCTAGCCAACAATCTATTGTCCTCTGCCCCAGACTGCATCAACTCTTTGGGCAAGGGAGTTTCAAAAGCTCATGATGCTCTGAGGGACAAATGTCTTACTTAATTCCATTCTAAACGAAAGACTCCTCCTTTTAAAACCGTGACCTCTAGTTCTAGTCTCTCCCACAATTCATGACATCCTTTTGTAGACAAGCAGAAGGCTGGAAGAACACAGCAAGCCAGCCAGCATCAGGAGGTGGAGAAATCAACGTTTCGGGTATAACCCTTCTTCAGGAATCCTTTCAGCAACCACCCTCAGGATCTTATTTCTTTTTTCTTGGCTTACTCCCCGGATGGGGACATCACTGGCTGGGTCAGCATTTATTGCCCGTCCCTAGTTGCCCTTGAGAAGGTGGGGGTGAGCTGCCTTCTTGAACCGTTGTAGTTCACGTGCTGGAGACCTACTGTACTGTTAAGGAGGGAATTCCAGCAGTTTGACCCAATGACACTGAAGGAATGACAATATATTTCAAAGTCAGGATGGTGCTGCTCTTGTCCTTTCAGATGGAAGTCATCGTGGGTTTGGAAGGTCGCGTCTGAGGATCTTTGGTGAATTTCTGCAGTGCATCTTGTAGACAGTAATGTTGCCACATCACCATAATTTCTTCTTTTGTTTTCTAAATTATATTTCTTTTCAACCCTCCCAAATATCCCACATATGGGTGATGTTCCTCTGCCAAAGTCCAGTTTGTAACTCAGTTTCTTTTAATTCTGTTAATCTAAATCATCCTCTAAAATAATTGCTTCCAATTCCCACAGTTTATGCCCATAGTTTTTATTGCAAGATTAGCCTACATTTGTGAAATAAAACAAAATTTCTTCTCATTTCTTTTCTGACCCTAATACCGCCGTCTTTTTCCTCTTCATATTTAATTGATTTGGTTGCAGTCCTCTACTTCATCCTTATACTAAAAATAATTTTCTGAGTTAATATTCTCAGATATTTCTCTCTTCTGCATCAGCTGCAGTTTTAAAATTTCTCTATCCCTCTCCTCTTTCTAATTTCAAACTGTGCGGAGCGCTACATATCTTCAACAACATCTTTTTAACCAATCCCTGCACTTATTGTTGTATCGTGAAACATTTGTGGATACCGACTAAGTTTACTTTCCCTAATAATTCCCTCCAACAAAAGGTTTTTGTGAATTTGCTGCACATCAAAAGGCATTGCTCTACCTGAAGCACTGTGGAGTTACAGAAATACAATTCCAAACTGGCTGAAAGTAAATCTCATGGCATAAGAGGAAATCTCTGTAACTCACTGAGTGCCCAGCGAGCTTTGAGAAGATTTGTAGCTCAGGTTGAGGTTTTGGATGTCGGTTTGCTCGCTGAGCTGGAAGGTTCATTTCCAGACGTTTCGTCACCCTAGTAGGCAACATCTTCAGTAGGCCGCTGGGTGAAGCACTGCTGATGATTCCTGCTTTCTATTTATATGTTTGAGTTTCTTTGGATTGGTTATGTCATTTCCTGTTCTTTTTCACAGAGTGGGGTAGACGGGGTCTAACTTGATGTCTTTGTTGGTAGAGTTCCAGTTGGAATGTCATGCTTCTAGAAATTCTCATGCATGTCTCTGTTTGGCTTGTCCAAGGATGGATGTGTTGTCCCAGTCGAAGTGGTGTCCTTCCTTATCTGTATGTAAGGATACCAGTAAGAGAGGGTCATGTCGTTTTGTGGCTCGTTGATGTTCATGTATCCTGGTGGCTAGTTTTCTGCCTGTCTGTCAAATGTAGTGTTTGTTACAGTTCTTGCACAGCATTTTGTAAATGACATTAGTTTTGCTTGTTGTGTCACTCAATGCCCTTTAAAACAATCTTAATACATACACAATGTTAACATATGCACAAAAAACTGGGGCCTGCAGAATTGTCAGTTTTAAATCAGCACTTTATCAACAACATTAATTCCAATCTGCTGCATAAACTTTGCTCAAGTTTATGAGTTCGTTCACAAGACTGCTGTTCTCCTGTTCCTCCGTTACCCAATAATAACTAAGTGCCCATAACAGTGCACCTTTAAAGCATGTTTTACACAGTAAAATACCCTAAAGATCACTATAAAACAGGATTTGCCATTGAACTGCATGAGGAGATGTTTAGACAGGTGATGATCACAGTGTGTGTTTTGTAAATGGTCTTAAAAGGAAGTAAGGAGAAAGGCTGCGGTGATGCTTCGAGGTGGATTTTCAGATCTTGGAGTATCAACCACAGAAGACAGAGAGGGATAGAGGCCTGATGAATTTCAGGAGCACACAAGAGGCCAAAATTATTCATACAGCACAGGGCTCATTTCTTTTTGCATGCACGTACATGCTTACATGGTGTAGGAATTATGGCTAGAGCCAAATTCACAGACAGAGTGATGTGAGGGAGCAGCGACGGATTTGCAAACAAGAATCAGAAGAACTTTAAACACTGGCCAACCAGGAGGCAGCATAGGTCAGTAAGCAGATAGGGATGGGTGAAATTGGTGCGAATTAGAATACATCCAGAGAATTTGATGAAAAGCAGCTGACAGGTGAAAGATTAACTAGGAAAGCAGTTGAATGGACCGACTTGAAAAACATGAATTCATATTTCAGCAGGTTTGAATTAGAAATGAATTTATTGTTACGTATACCGAAGCACAGTGAAAGGCTTTGCCTTGCGAGCAATACAGGCAGATCACGGAGTTAAGTAGCATAGATAAGTAAGCAATAGGTGAGTGAGGGACTCAGCAACACGATGCAGGCAATCTTCCCAATTGGCAGGATATGGCATCAAACACTCAGCTCGAGGTTGGACAGGACTCAAAAAGTTGCCAATAACCTGGTTCAGTCTCCACAATGTTCAATTCCATTCCTCACACAATAGTCAAGGCAAGGGATGGTGCTGGTGGTTAGGGAACAGAGTTTGTGGCAGGAACTTGACTGCAGCTTTCAATGAGATCACCTCTCAATTTATAAACTCTTATCGACAGAGGCTTAGCAGATGTCACTAAAATTTGAAGGTGTAGTGGACAGCGAAGAAGGTAACCTCAGAGTACATCTGCATCTTGATCAGATGAGCCAATAGGTTGAGCGGTGGCAGATGGAGTTTAATTTAGAAAAATATGAGGTGTTGCATTTTGGGAAAGCAAATCAGGGCAGGACTCATACACTTAATGGTGAGGTCCAAGGGAGTGTTGGTGAACAAAGAGACCTTGGAGTGCAGGTTCATACTTCCTTGAAAGAGAAGTCACAGATAGATAGGATAGTGAAGAAGATATTTGGTATGCTTTCCTTTATTGGTCAGTGCATTGAGTACAGGATTGGGAGGTCATGTTGCAACTGTATAGGACATTGGTCACTTTTGGAATACTGTGTTCAGTTCTGGTCTCTCTGCTATAAGAAATATGTTGTGAAACTTGAAAGGGTTCAGAAAAGATTTACAAAGATGTTCCCAGAGTTGGAGGGTTTGAGCTAAAGGGACAGGTGGAATAGGCTGGGGCTATTTTCACTGGAGCATTGGAGGCTGTGGAATGTCCTTATACAGGTTTATAAAATCATGAGGGACATGGATAGGATAAATAGTCAAGGTATTTTCCCTGGGATGGGGGAGTCCAGAACTAAAGAGCATAGGTTTAAGTTCAGAAGGGAAAGACTTAAAAGGGATCTAAGGGGCAAATTTGTCATGCAGAGGTTGGTGTGTGTATGGAATGAGCTGCCAGAGGAAGTGGTGGAGGCTGGTACATTTAAAAGGCATCTGGATGGATATATGAATAGGAAGAGTTTAGAGGGATATAGGCCAACTGCTGGCAAATGGGACTAGATTAATTTAGGATATCTGGTTGGCATGGATGAGTTGGGTTTGTTTCCATGCTGTACATCTCTATGACTCTATGCCATCCACCCCTAACAAGTGACCTTTTTCAAAACTGTTTTTGAGACTTTTTTTCTTGGTGTTTCTTTCTTAAGTAAGGAGTTCAAATCTGTACACAGTACTCCAAATATGCCCTCATCAATTGTTGAAAAACATTCCCCATGTAATAAGCAACAATATTCAAATTATCTTCCTGATCACTTCTTTTACCTCCTATAATGATCCTTTGGATGTGGATGCGAAGTGTCACTGCTAGTCCCCATTAGCAGCTATTCATCCTCCCACGCTGTCTGTCTAAATTTCCTTCTTTCTCTCTTTGTGCTCTATTCCCACCTGTCATTTACTCCTTTGG
>NC_057713.1:129387973-129388821 GCF_004010195.1 Chiloscyllium plagiosum
CGTGTCTATGTTTACTGATGATGTGGTGCTAAGCAGGAAAGTAAGATGTGAAGAAGATGCTATGGAATCTGCACAAGGAAAAGATTGATTATAGTCATAGAGATGTACAGCACGGAAACAGATACTTTGGCCAACATGCCAACCAGATATCCCAACCCAATCTAGTCCCACCTGCCAGCACCCGGCCCATATCCCTCCAAACCCTTCCTATTCATATACCCATCCAAATGCCTCTTAAATGTTACAATTGTACTAGCCTCCACCACTTCCTCTGGCAGCTAATTCCATACACGTACCACCCTCTGTGTGAAAATGTTGCCCCTTAGGTCTCTTTTATATCTTTCCCCTCTCACCTAAACCTATGACCTCTCGTTCTGGACTCCCCGACCCCAGGGAAAATACTTTGTCTATTTATCCTATCCATGCCCCTCATAATTTTGCAAACCTCTGAGGTCATCCCTCAGCCTCTGACGCTCCAGGGAAAACAGTCCCAGCCTGTTCAGCCTCTCCCTGTAGTTCAAATCCTCCAACCCTGGCAATATCCTTGTAAATCTTTTCTGAACCCTTTCAAGTTTCACAACATCTTTGCGATAGGAAGGAGACCAGAATTGCATGCAATATTCCAACAATGGCCTAACTAATGTCCTGCACAGGCACAACATGACCTCCCAACTCCCGTACTCAATACTCTGACCAATAAAGGAAAGCATACCAAACGCCTTCTTCACTATCCTATCTACCTGTGACTCCACTTTCAAGGAGCTATGAACCTGCATTCCAAGGTCTCTTTGCTCAGCAACACTCCCTAGGACCTTACCATTAAGTATATAAGTCTTGCTAAGATTTGC
>NC_057713.1:129388976-129400377 GCF_004010195.1 Chiloscyllium plagiosum
ATCAACCGCCCTGCCCTCATCAGTCCTCTTTGTTACTTCTTCAAAAAACTCAATCAAGTTTGTGAGACATGATTTCCCACGCACAAAACCATGTTTACATGTGCGTTCTGTCTCTCAGGATTCCCTCAAACAATGTGCCCACCACCAACGTCAGGCTCACTGGTCTATAATTCCCTGGCTTGTCGTTGTCACCCTTCTTAAACAGTGGCACCACGTTTGCCAACCTCCAGTCTTCCAACACCTCACCTGTGACTATCGATGATACAAATATCTCAGCAAGAGGCCCAGCAATCATTTCTCTAGCTTCCCACAGAGTTCTCGGGTACATCTGATCAGGTCCTGGGGATTTATCCACCTTTAACCGTTTCAAGACATCCAGCACTTCCTCCTCTGTAATTTGGACATTTTGCAAGATGTCACCATCTATTTCCCTACATTCTATATCTTCCATATCCTTTTCCACAGTAAATACTGATGCAAAATACTCATTTAGTATCCCCCCATTTTCAGCGGCTCCACACAAATGCCACCTTGCTGATCTTTGAGGGGCCCTATTCTCTCTCTAGTTACCCTTTTGTCCTTAATGTATTTGCAAAAACCCTTTGGGTTCTCCCTAATGCTGTTTGCCAAAGCTATCTCATGTCCCCTTTTTGCCCTCCTGATTTCCCTCTTAATTGTACTCCTACTGCCTTTATACTCTTCTAAGGATTCATTCAATCTATACTGTCTATACCTGACATATGCTTCCTTTTTCTTAACCAAACCCTCAATTTCTTTAGTCATCCAGCATTCCCTATTCCTACCAGCCTTTCCTTTCTCCCTAACAGGAATATACTTACTCTGGATTCTCGTTATCTCATTTCTGAAGGCTTCCCATTTTCCAGTCTTCCCTTTACCTGCAAACATCTGCCTCCAATCAGCTTTTGAAAGTTCTTGCCTAATACCGTCAAAATTGGCCTTTCTCCAATTTAGAAATGCAACTTTTAGATCTGGTCTATCCTTTTCCATCACTTTTTAAAATCTAACAGGATTATGGTCGCTGGCCCCAAAGTCCTCTCCCACCGACACCTCAGTCACCTGCCCTGCCTTATTTCCCAAAAGTAGGTCAGGTTCTGCACCTTCTCTAGTAGGTACATCCACATACTGAATCAGAAAATTTTCTTGTACATGCTTAACAAATTTCTCTCCATCTAAACCCTTAACACTATGGCAGTCCCAATCTATGTTTGGAAAGTTAACATACCCTACCATAACCACCCTATTATTTTACAGATGGCTGAGGTCTCCTTACAAGTTTGTTTCTCAATTTCCCTCTGACTATTGGGGGGTCTATAATACAATCCCAATAAGGTGGTGATCCCTTTCTTATTAGGTGAGCAAATATTTTACACAGAGATTCACATGTGGAATGAACTTCCTGAGGAAGTGATGGATGTGGACACAGTTACAACTTTTAAAAGATACTTGGATAAGTACATGAAGAGGAAAGGTTTGGAGGGATATGGGCCAGGAGTAGGCGGGTGGGACTAGTTAGTCTGGAGGTGTGTTCAGCATTGATTGTTTGGACCAAAGGATATGTTTCTGTGCTGTATGACTGTATATCTCGATAAGGAAGGTAATTTGGGTATAATGTTGAAAGTGCAAAGTTTAATTTTAGTCGGGGGAAATAGAGAAACAAAATACATTTTAATGATGTGTACTACAACTTGAGTAATGACCATTTGCAAGAGAGTTAAAATGTGGGCTATCAGTATCTGGGAAGTATATTTCAATTGTAAATCAATAATTTATAAAGGAGAGAATAAATTGGCAGGAAAAAAATGACTAGTTTGATGTTAATAAAGTCAATAGCCCTTTTTTCAATGTTTCTTCAATCTTGTTTAGTCGTAGGTTGAGACTGTGATCGAGTTAGGGGGATGTTGGTTAGCCATGTTACTTGGTGAAAATCTCCTTTGAGCAATGTCTGCTCTTGGCTGCAGAGCAAGAAATATAAGTTGGATAAGGTTCCCCTGTTATGCTCATCAGTTATCTCAACTGGCATCAGTAATTCTTAAACATAAACCTGACAGTTCAAACCAGCTGCATGGTGATTAGATTTTGGAAGCTGGGGAAAAAGCTGACATTCGGGAGATCGCACTGATGACTGAAGACAGGTGCAAAAACTAAAGAGCAGCTGAAGCCTGACATTTTCTTGCATGGTTGCATCTACAAATTTCCTGTACTAGTTGGTGCTGTATTTAACCACTTAATAAAGGAACCTCACAATTGGGAGAATATATATAATATATATTTCCCAATGTGCATATGTTTATAAAGTACGTTTAGGGGTCAAATTTCTTATAATACCTACACCTCCCTGTAGTTTTTTTGTACTGATTATAAGCATTGTTACACAGAATATAGGTGGAAATAATCCTTTGCTTTACATTGCCCTGATAAAACTATAATTGTTATTCATTGTGGGACTGCACTAACTAATAATTCCTGTTCTTCAACATTTTTGAACTGTGTGATTCAGTGGAAGTGAAATTAAAAATGGCAAAGAGCCTATGTTTTCAATTCACCCTCTGGAACACAGCTCTGTTTAAGATTCTAAAGCAAGCTGTCATTTTCTCTTTACAGCTAATCCTTACCCCCCTCAAAGGTTTGTTCACAGTTCAACCACACCTTTTAAGATTGTCTTATTGAACTGCAAATCCTTATAAACATGTGAGCATTGTAAACTTTCTCCTCGGGTGTGTTATTACAACTTGGAGTAATTAACTTCCAATTAGTTGATTTAACAGAAAATGAAAGTTTAATTGAGCACAATTTTTCCATCACTTTGGTCTCAAAGGGTGCACAGCAAATTTGTCACCAAGCTGTTAAATAATTATAGCTTTCAGAGTCTCAGACAACATTTTAAGAAGTCTGAGTTGCCAAATTTAATTTCTTTGCGGCCTCCGTGAAATATCATTGCGATTGAAAATATCAGACAAAGCTTTGGAACTGTAAACTGGAAGGTTTTTTTCATGGCTGCAGAAATGTTACCCCTGGAAACAGTCAACAAATTCACCGAACATCAAATTCTGAGTTCAAATCCAACTTCAGCCATATTTTAACTATTTTGTCGCTGAACGGCTGCAAAATTTGATAAGACTTGAAAACCTGCAAGCCAGCTGGGAATGCTCGATCCTCCTGCCCCCATTGCTTCTGATGCAGGCAGCATGTAAACATTGTGCTGCCTGGTATTTCAGTGATTGCAGTATACAGTCAGGGCGAAGCATGAGTTGCTGCACGCTCAAGTAAGGAGTGTAGTTACAGAAGTTTAAACGAGTGCATCAAGCCAATGACTTCAGACCACTGAAGAGTGTTTACAGGAATGTTTACACTGCCAGAATCCGTGGTCAAAGTTAAAAAAATCACACAACATCAGGTTATAGTCCAACAAGTTTATTTGGAGGAACTAGCTTTCAGAGCACTGCTCCCTTATCGGGTGATTGTGCGTATTAGATCATAAGACACAGATTTTTTAGCAGAAGAGTACAGTGTCATCCAGAGGTGTATTGAACAAACCTGGGTTGTTAAGTCTTTCATCTTTTAGAATATACTCCACAACCATCTGATGAAGGAGCTGTGCTCTGAAAGCTAGTGCTTCCAAATATACCTGTTGGACTATAACCTGGTGTTGTGTGATTTTTAATTTTGTCAACCCCAGTCCAACACTGGCTTCTCCGCATCATGGCTAGAATCTGTGGATGCAGGACAATATACTTGCATTTCTGAAAGTGGCCAAGTATCAAGAGTTTAAGCTCTGTGGACAGGTTGTTGTAGATCTCTATCGCCCACGTAACCAACTGCCCATGTATATCAACATTGCTTATTGGAGTCAATGTCACTGACACCCTCAATCTTGCTTTCTACTCCTTCTAGGGATCTTGGAGTCCCATGTACATAGATCCCTGAAAGTTGCCATCCAGGTTGATAGAGCTATTAAGAAGGCATACGGTGTGTTAGGTTTTATTAGTAGAGGGATTGAGTTCCAGAGCCGTAATGTCATGCTGCAATTATACAAAACACTTGGAATATTGTGTACACTTCTGGTTACCCCAATACAGGAAGGATGTGGAAGCATTGGAAAAGGTGCTGAGGAGATTTACCAGGATGTTGCCTGGTCTGAAGGGAAGGTCTTATGAGAAAAGGCTGAGAGACTTGGGTCTGTTCTCATTGGAAAGAAGAAGGCTAAGAGGGGAATTGTTAGAGACATACAAGATGATCAGAGGATTAGATAGGGTAGACAGTGAAAGTCTTTTTCCTAGAATGATGATGTCAGCTTATATGAAGGGGCACAGCTACAAATTGAGGGGTGATAGATTAAGACAGATGCCAGAGGCAGGTTCTTTACACAGTGTGGTAAGGGCGTGGAATGCCCTGTCAGTGCAGTTACCTCAGTCACATTAGGGGCATTTAAACAGTCCTTGGATAAGCACATGGATGATGATGAGATAGTGTAGGGGGATGGGCTTAGATTATTTCACAGATCGGCGCAACATCGAGGGCCAAAGGGCCTGTTCTGCGCTGTATTGTTCTTTGTTCTAGGCTTCAACAAGCCACATAATTCAGTGTTCCGAATATACTCACCTAAAGAATAACTGGGTCCATGTTTTATAGGGCACGATGAAACTCCCCGGGTTTAATTCAGCAAGAGTGCTGAATCTATCAAATTCACTGCTACAGAAGGCTGTGTAAGCCAGGTCCTTGAGTAAATTTAAGACTGAGATAAAGGTATCAAGGGTTACGGGGAGAAAGTGGGAGAATGGGGTTGAGAAAGCCATGATTAAATGGCAGAGCAGACTCGATGGGCTGAATGGCCTAATTTCTGCTCCAATGTCTTATGGTCTTACTCAGGTTCTAGAATTTCCCCACATTCAGAGTGTCATTGACCTCACCCCCCTCCGAGCCTGGTGGTCATCTTCAGATGGTCTCGTAGAACAGGGCAGGAAAAAGCTGCCATCTACCACAGAATCCCCAGAGCGTGGAAGCAGGCCATTCGGCCCAACAAATCCACACCAGCTCTCTGAAGGGCATCCCAGTCAGACCCACCCCCCCCCCCCTACCCTATCGCTGCATTTCCCATGGCTAATCCACCCATTCTACACATCCTTGGACACTTAGGCAATTTAGCATGACCAATCTACCCTAACCTCAGCAGCAGGAAACTGGAGCGCCCGGAGGAAACTTGTGCGGACACCGAGAAAGACACGGGGCAAATTCCACACAGATAGTCACCCAAGAGTTGGTGCCAGGGTGAGCCAGGGTGCTGCCTGTTTTATTTTTGTAGATGGACTTTCCTGCACAAGCTCTCCACCTCACCTGGGTTTTTTTCATGCAATCCCCTGCAGCATGGAAACAGGCCATTTGGCCCATCAGCTTCTGTTTTCTGCCTACCAGGAGCTTCAGACCTCACAATGCCTGAAACATTTTTGCTGAAATAGTCTGCGTTACATCTGCAGTGTGGTCCCAGTTAATAGCACATTACTGTGACTTTAACACCAGCATTTCCCTGTTCTCATTACCAGAGCAAGTTAAAAATGCAGCTGAACTAGTTAAACTAAATATTCTCAAGCGAATTATACCAATGGGCCAAATCTTTTGGATAAAGTAATTAAACCTTGTGTATTACACAGAATTTGTCCTCTATTTTCCTTAACTAAAGGTCATGCAAGGTTTACAAATGCTGGAAGCAGGAAGAGAAATTGTTTAACAAGGCAGGAGTCATAGATAACAGTTTTGTGATAGGTTTTGATTTTAAAAAAGCACTGGTTTTCAATTAACCAAGCAATAAATTATCTATATGTTACATCAATTAAGCAGAATTTTCAGCATACAGTGTCCTGTGAATTGGTGACAAACATTATGTGACCTTAACAGTGGTTAGCACTGCTACCTCACAGTGCCAGGACCCAGGTTCGATCCTACTCGTGCGACTGTGTGGAGTTTGTCCGTTCTCCCTGGGTCTGCGTGCATTTGTTCTGGGTGCTCCAGTTTCCCCTCTCAGTCCGGAGATGTGCAGGTTTGGGGTGATTGGCTCTGCTAAATCGCCCATAGTGTTCAGGGATGCACGGGCTAGGTGGGTTAGCCATGGGAAATGTGGGGACACGGGGATAGGGGAGGTCTGGGTGGGATGCTCTTCGGAGGGTTGGTGTGGACTCGCTTGGCTGAATGGCCTGCTTCCACACTGTCGGATGTATGACTATGACTATTGTTGTTTTAAATTCTGTTATGTTTTGCATATATTTGTATCTATTTTAATATCACAGAACTGAACATCACTGCCCGTTAAAACTTTCCAAAAACATTACAAAGATAAACATACTTTTCAATTTCTTTGTCAAATCTCATCCAAATCTAATTATTATTAATGACTGTCTTCATAGTTGTATTTTGTATCCTGCCATATTTTAAATTACACATGTTAAACAAGGCAAAGCACACTTTAGTATATACTATCACCTCCTGCCTTTAAATTTAGCACAAAATAATAGCCGTTTTAAATTTAAACCTCAAGAACTTTCAATGCATATTACACCTCGGCCAAAATTATCAATAGTGCTGAACGTTTTAACCAGGAAAGCCTCAGCTCCATTTAGAAAATGCCAACAATTGTTAAATTCTTCCCGGAAACTGAATCAATCCAAAACTTTTGTGTTTCAAATATATGCATAATTACAACATCAACTCTACTTCTTTAATCTATGGATGTCCAAACTATGGCTGAACATGGTCTCAATGACTAACAACTCAGCCAGTAAAGAACAACTCTGCTATTCCGGCCTGTTAGAGTGGAAATTCTGAAACACAACTCCTGCCATTTGTTGTGAACTCCTAAAGTAGACATCAAGATGTGTCAATATTAAAAGCTTGAGATTTCAGTTTGAATTTTTAAACAAGGCCCTTGACATTGATATCATGCACTTACGTGATCAATAAGAATAATAAGTTAGAGTACCCTTGTGTTAGCCAACAAGTGCGGTTTTCTTATTTGAACCTTTATTTACAGGATCCACCTACATCAGTGTCACTTGGGCTGCGAATGGAAGAAATGATCTTCAACCTCGCAGACACACATCTGTTTTTTAATGATTTAGAAGTAAGTGGTGACTTTTATTTTACAGTTAGCCTTTATTGTTAAAATTTACTTGTGTTCAAACCAGCTCATTAGAAAATTGTTTTTCTTCTCATTGATGGACAGGTGCTTAGGGGAAGAATGAATGAACTCAATAATAAAGCTCCTTTTGTTCAATCTTCAATTTAATTACTGCACTAACTCAATAATACCCCTGAAAATACTCCCTATCCAGGGGAAGTATCCTGCACTGGGGCAGGAAATCAAGCTGGCTGTTTTATGTATTGAAGTTGCACTGTGATAGTTTTTTTTCTGAATAGTGATTCATACTGTTTATATTACTACATCAATCAACAACAATGCGATGGTGAGAATGCAATGAGAATTCGCGTCTCAGTTGGCATGTGATGTTGTACATCACCTCAGTAATAGTCATGTTGATTTGGAATATCCTAACACAAATGTTCTTCGGGCATTTGAGTATTTGTGTTAACAGTTTTAAAAACCTGTGTTAAACATTCATGTTAAAAACTTGATACATTGGACAAATTATTTTGATATCTAATGGTAAGATATGATAATAGGTTGCAAATTGTGAGACAGTTTTCCAAGGAAGGTTAGAACTCATACTGATTAACATTTCGAGTCCAAATTGGCACTTCATTTAGACTCAATGTTAGCTTGCTCTCTCTCCATGGACGCTGCCTGACTCACTGTGATTTCCAGTACCTTTTGTTTTCAGTAGAGATTCTAGCATCTGCAGTAATTTGCTCATACTTATTAAAGTGAGTGTTCTGTACCTCATTCTTGCAAATATTTTTCTGATTTTTAAAAATTAGTTAGGGACCGGTTGATCCAGCTGACCCTCCTGTCATTAATGTAGAGCTGTTGAGAAATTGAGTGACATTTGCAAAGGGACAGGAGTGGCCAACTCGAGTCAGCTAAACTGTGAAATGATGCTTTTATACTCTTTCTTATTGCTGTCAGTAATTTTGTTTTAAAATGGCATGTTGTTAGTCCTTTGCAGCATTTTAAAGAGCAGACACTAAGGATATGTCAATGTGTAAAGATACGACCTTGCACATAATAAGGTGCTACAGTGGCAATAAAATGATTGACCAATTAGTTATAAATCAAAAATAGAAATTTCTGGAAAAGCTCATCAGGTCTGTCAGCATCTGTAGAGAGAAATCAGAGTTAATTCTTCAGGTCTAGTGACTCTTCTTCAGAACTGATAGGAGCAAGGAAAAGGCTTTTTTTGCGCAGAAGATGGGTTTGGGGGAGGGGTATGGAGTAAATGATAGATGGAGATAGAGCCCAAAGAGAGAGAGAAGAACAGTTGGACAGACCAAAGAACAGGTAACAATCAGTTCAGGAGAATGAATAGCTACTAATGGGGACTATCAGTGGCTAACAATGGGTAGTATGTAATAGCAGACCATATGATAACAAGGTCTGGTGTTGGGTTGATGTTGTTGGAGAAGGTGCCTGACCCTAAAGTGTTGAACTTGATATTGATTCCAGAAGGCTGTCAAGTTAATTATTTTCTATTTGAAGGAGTAATACTATAAGAAAAAATATGTTTCTTATTTGAATAGCCCTTTTTGAATGAGTAGATAAGACTTGTATTAATATCTTACTCAAAGCCAACACGTCTAGAAATGTGGTAGTCCTCAGTATTGTGCGACTGTATCAGCTTAGGATGTGTTAACAGTCCTGCAATAGGTCTTGAACCCTCAAGCTAAAGAAACGGTATTGAACCAACCTGACACATTGTCAGCATCCTCGGATGCTGCCTGACCTGCTGTGCTTTTCCACTCTTGACTCTAATCTCCTGTATCTGCAATCTTCACTTTCGCCACATTGTCTGTAAAGCATTTTGAGCCATTACTGAGAGGCATGTCATGCACTGTGTAAATAGAAATCTTCATTAGTTGCAATTCTAATCCTCGGAATGCTGCAAGTCTGTTACTTTACTAGTATGATTGGACTGTCATTGACATAAACCAGATTACTCACTCTGTGTTTCCTAGCTTGATGTTATAAACCAGTTGTCAGAATCACTTACAAAATTTGAAACTACTGGCAGTTTTTGAACTTAAAAGCTGAACAGTTTTCAGCCAACCAGAAGTTCCCAGCTCCAAAATGCTTAGGAGACAGAGGAAAAATGTAAGTAAAGAGCATCATATATTTTTGAATTCTGAGAGAAAATTTATTCGAGACAAACAAGGAAGAGAGAGAGCAGGAATGGGAACATAGCAATAAAAGTAAAAAAAAAAATAATTTTAGGCTTGTTTTTCTTTTAAGTGCAGAGTAACCATTCTGGAGTATTTATGATTTATAGATATGGAGCAGAAAACGTGATTTGATGTATTGTATTGAAAATCTTTGTTTTGTGAGCAGTACAGGCATATCATAGCAAACAAGGACATACAGTTCATAGGGTGCATAAACAGAATGAGGCATACAGGATTCTCTCTCCTGCACAACTCCAGCTTCCGGGAATGTACTGGTACAAAAATGTGTTACTGAAGTTGCATATGAAGACAATATTGATTTCAAGGGAACAAACAGTTCCACTGGTGCTATTTGTAAAGCAAGAGTAACAGGACATGGTGAGGGAGAGGGAATGTGAGGCTAGAAAGGATTACACGTGTAAGAAGATAGATCACATGTAGGCTTTTGCCCGAAACGTCGATTTTCTCCTGCTCCTCGGATGCTGCCTGACCTGCTGTGCTTTTCTAGCCCCACTCTGATCTGGACTCTGGTTTCCAGCATCTGCAGTCTTCACTTTTGCCGAGATAGATCTTGGGACATGAGTTAAAGATGTTGTTGGTAATTTTAATCAATCCATCTTGGTGCTATTAAGTGGGAAAGTAATAAAGAGAGGCATTACAGTAGCTGGCATGAGACAATGGCATTTCCATGGACCTCAGAATGCAAGCAGGGGGGCAGCATGCTGGCTCAGTGGTTAGCACTGCTGCCTCCCAGTGCCAGGGACACAGGTTCGATTCCAGCCTCGGGCGACTGTGCCATGTTTGAATGTTCTCCCCGTGTCTGCGTGGGTTTCCTCTGGGTGCTCTGGTTTCCTCCCACAATCCAAAGATATGTAGGTTAGGTGAATTGGCCATGCTAAATTACCCACAGTATTCAGGGACATGTAAGTTAGGTACATTGGTCAGGAATAAATATGGAATAATAGGATAGTGGAATGGGTCAGGGTGACTTACTCTCTGGAGGGTCAGCTTGGACTTCATGGACCGAAGGGCCTGTTTCCACACTGTGTGGATTTTCTGAAAGACTGATTAGGAATGACATTGGAATGAAACACGACAGCTAATTGTGGGCTTATTGGCAAAGTGATGAAGACAGCAGTATTTTAAAAGTGAGACGTCGGTTCCTGATCATGTAGGACTGCTGTGACTTGTGTTAGCTAATGGATTCAAAAGTCTCATTGGGTTATCTAACTTGGGGAAGAGTTGGTATCAGGGTGTCAGTAATGATTGAAACAAAAACAGAAACTGCTGGGAAAGCTCAGCAGGTCTGGCAGCATCTGTGGAGAGAAATTAGAGCTAACATTTCGGGTAGAATGACCCTTTCTCAGAACTTCTGAGGAATGTTAATGCTGATTTCTCTCCACAGATGCTGCCTGACCTGCTGAGCTTTCCCAGCATTTCTGTTTTTGTTTCTGATTTACTGCGTCCGCAGTTTTTTTTCTGGTTTAGTCAGTAATGATTGTTGTATTATGTACATGTTAGCACAGATGCTTACATAAATCTGCTTTAAATGTGATTGATTGTGTGCCTGACATCTAAATCTTCCATAAATCCAAATGTCTCAAATTGCTGAAGTTCTGTTGACAAGGTGTCTCATTCTTTTACGGCCTTCAGTAATGTTGTGTTGGGTAAGATCTTCCATATGGTGGCTCTGTAAGCTGTATACAGAGGAACCTCTGATCCGAACGAGATGGGCGGGCAGCGTTTCATTCAGATAATTGATTCTTCGGATAAATGATTCAAAGCCTCTCCTTTGGGGCATGGAGTTTTCTGAAGTTTCCTTTTTCCTTGCTCTGCCTGCCTTGCACCCTCTCACTGTCTCAGGGTTTGTTTCTGAGCAGACACACACACTTGTGTGTAAAGGACGTGTCACATTGCTGAAACCTTCCCCCACCCCCCAACAGTTCAATTGGATTGTCACAGCAAGCACTTGCTAAGTCCTGTCCCCATTCAGAAAACTAGGCAGTAGCACACTGCGCATGAGCTCCCCCTTCCTCCCCCACTCCCGTCTGCCCCACCC
>NC_057713.1:129400424-129406156 GCF_004010195.1 Chiloscyllium plagiosum
ACACACACAGACAGACACAGACACACAAACACACACAACACACACACATGCAGACACAGGCACACAGACACATACATACACACAAGTGCACACAGACACACAAACACACACAACACGCTCACAGGCGCACACGCACACACTTACATTGCCTGCCACTTCCATTCTCAGCTTTTAATGTTCCCTCTGGCCATCTTTCTCTTCAACTTTCTTGCTTGAAAGACTGCCCAGTTCTGTCCCTGCCACAGCTCAGCTTTTGCTGAAACCTTCATTTGTGCATTTTTGTTCACTGCTAGATTTGACTATTCCACTGTGAATCTGAATAGTTTCCCATGTTTGGGGAGGCAACAGCCTATTGGGGTTATCGCTAGCATATTCAGCCAGAATTTCAGTAAATTATCTGGGTTTGAATCCTGCCATGGCAGGTGTTGGAATTTGGATTCAATTCTTTAAAAACATTTGTAAGCAAGAAGCCATTGTCGGGAAACCCATCTGGTTTACTGATGTCCTTTAGGGAATGAAACTGCCATCCTCACCTGGTCTGGCCTACGTGTGACTCCTGACCCACAGCAATGGGATTGACTCTAAAGTGCCCTCTGAAATGGCCCAGCGGGCAGCCAGGGATGGACAACAAACACTGGCCAGCCAGCAAAGCCCATTTTTCCAAGTGAATTAAAAAAAAGTTCTAGTCTCTATAAGCGGAGTTTATTCAGAACACTGACCTAACACACGGCAAGTTCCTTTCTCTGTGCTTGCCGACCTGAATTGGCTCTCACTTAAGCAATGCCTCAATTAGAAAGCCTCATCTTCACCTTCAAATCTTTCAACGGACTTGTTCCTCCTGATGTTTGCAGATGACACCAAAATTGGAGGTGTAGTGGACAGCAAAGCAAGTTACCTCAGATTACAATGGAATCTTGATCAGATGGGCCAATGGGCAGAGAAGTGGCAGATGGAGTTTAATTTAGATAAATGTGAGGTGCTGCATTTTGGGAAAGCAAATCTGAGCAGGACGTATACACCTTAATGGTAAGGTCCTAGGAAGTGTTGCTGAGCAAAGAGACCTTGGAGTGCAGGTTCAAAGCTCCTTGAAAGTGGAGTCGCAGGTAGGTCGGATAGTGAAGAAGGCATTTGGTATGCTTTCCTTTATTGGTCAGAGTATTGAGTACAGGAGTTGGAAGGTCATGTTGTAGCTGTACAGGACATTGGTTAGGCCACTGTTGGAATATTGTGTGCAATTCTGGTCTCCTTCCTATCAGAAAGATGTTGTGAAACTTGAAAGGGTTCAGAAAAGATTTACAAGGATGTTGCCAGGGTTGGAGGATTTGAGCTATAGGGAGAGGTTGAATGGACTCAGGCTGTTTTCCCTGGAGCATCATAGGCTTAGGGGTGACCTCATAAAGGTTTATAAAATCATGAGGGGCGTGGATAGGATAAATAGACAAAGTCTTTTCCCTGGGGTTGGGGAGTCCAGAACTAGAGGGCATACAGTTAGGGTGAGAGGGGAAAGATATAAAAGGGACGTAAGAGTCAACTTTTTCTCGCAGAGGGTGGTACGTGTATGGAATGAGCTGCCAGAGGAAGTGGTGGAGGCTGATACAATTGCAACATTTTAAAGGCATCTGGATGGTTATATGAATAGGAAGGATTTGGAGGCTTTTCGGCCGTGTGCTGGCAGGTGGAAATGGATTGGGTTGGGATATCTGGTCGGCACGGACGAGTTGGACCGAAGGGTCTGTTTCCGTGCTATACATCGCTATGACTCTATGTCTTTATGTCTGTAACTTTCTCCAGCTCCGTAATGCTCTGTGACAGCTGCTTCTCTCTTGTGCATCCCCAATTTAAATGAATCCATTATTAGTGGCTGTGCCACTCTAATCCTCTCTGTTCCTTAATGGCCACTTGCTAAGAGGCAGTTAGTGCTACCCCAGCCTGCACCTCGACATCATGTGAATGAATATTTTTAAAACTGTTATTCCTTACCACCACCTCATTGACTGAGCTTTTGCTCATCTAACTCCTTATTTGGCTCATTGTCAATTTCTTTTGACAATGATTGATTGTGTAAAGGGCCTGAGGACATTTTGCTATATTACAGTTGCTACATAAATGAAAATTGTTGTTTTTAAGCACCATCCGTTGCTAATGTTTGACTGATTGCTGAGAAGCAATAAAATTAATCCTGTCTCTCTCTCTCTCTCTCTCTCTCTCTCTCTCTCTCTCTCTCTCTCTCCAAGTTACCCAACACTTATGAGAAAAAGATCTTCACTCTGTGATTTTCCCGATTAGGAAATTGTAATGGTATCAGTATGGGGTGGGATGGTGGCTCAATGGTTAGCACTGCTGCCTCATAGTGCTAAGGACCTAGGTTTGATTCCCGCCTTGGGTGACTGTTTGTGTGGAGTTTGCACATTCTCCCCGTTTCTGGATGGGTTTCCTCTGGGTACTCCAGTTTCCTCCCACAGTCCGAAGATGTGGAGGTTAGAGTGGATTGGCCATGCTAAGTTGCCCATAGTGTTAGATGCACTAGTCAGATGGAAATGGGTCTGGGTGGGTTACTTTTCTGAGGGTCCTTATGGACTCGTCAGGCCGAAGGGATTCTAATCTAACTAAAGTATATGGAACTACTTGCATGAGCTATCCTTTTGTTTAATGGTAGTGTTTATCCATCTATTATCTCAAACACCAATCCATGCTTCAAATGTGTTTGACACTCAGCTGAAACTATTAGTCTAATTTCAGAAGTTTCTAAGCATTTAAAGTGTGTAAAAGTCTTAACTAGATTTCCATATGCTGATGAATGACAATGGAAATTGCAAACACTGGGTATCGGTTAGAAAAGTAACTTGTTAAAGTGATGACTCAGTGTTGAAATCATTTCAGTTTGTTTTAAAAGACCAAATGCTGATGAAGATTGGACACTTAAATATTGTACTGAAAACAACTACTGCTGGAGAGCTGTACAGGACATTGGTTAGGCCTCTTTTGGAAATATTGTGTGCAGTTCTGGTCTCCCTGCTATTGGAAGGATGTTGTGAAACTTGAAAGGGTTCAGAAAATATTTACAAGGATGTTGCCAGGATTTGAAGCATTTGGAGCATAGGGAGAGGCTGAACAGGCTGGGGCTGTTTTCCCTGGAGTGTCGGAGGCTGAGGGGTGACCTTGTAGAGGTTTATAAAATCATGAGGGACATGGATAGGATAAATAGACAAGATCTTTTCCCTGGGATGGGGCAGACAAGAGCTAGAGGATATAGGCTTAAGTTGAGAGGGAAAAGGTTTAAAAGGGACCTAAAGGGCAACTCTTTCAAACAGAGAGCGGTCGTGTTTGGAATGAGCTGTCAGAGGAAGTAATGGAGACAAAACAACTGCAGATGCTGGAATCAAAAGTAGACAAGCAGGAGGCTAGATCAGAAGGTAGAAAATTGAATTGAATTGAATTTATTGTCACATGAACCAAGGCCCACAGTGAAAAGCGAGCAAAACAGGCAGGTCACATAGTTAAGTTGCATAGATAGTAAATAATAGGTAAACAGCAGCATAAACAAAACACAGGTACAGGTGAGTGTTAAGAGTTTGTGAGTCCATTCAGTATTCTAACAACAGTAGGATAAAAACTGTTTCGAAACCGGCTGGTGTATGTGTTCAGGCTTCTATACCTTCTCCCCAATGGTAGAGGTTGTAGAAAAGCATTGCCAGGGTGAGATGGATCTTTGAGAATGCTGGCGGCCTTTCCTTGACACCAGGCCTGGTAGATGGATTCTGTAGATGGGTGATTGGCCATTGTGATTATCTGGGCCGAGTTCACCACTCTCTGTAACCGTCTCCGATCTTAAATGGTACAGTTGCTATACCAGGTAGAGATACATTCAGACAGAATGCTCTCGATGGTGCACCTATAAAAGTTGGCAAGGGTATTCATCGTCATGCCAAATTTCCTCAGCTGCCTGAGGAAGAAGAGACATTGTTGGGCCTTTGTAACCGGTTCGTCCACGTGAAGAGTCCAAGAAAGCTTGTTGTGGATGACCATTCCCAGGAGCTTGACACTCCCCACTTGTTCCACCTCTGTGCTGTTGATGTGTAGGGGGACATGAGTAACATCCCACCAAAAGTCAACATTTTTGTTGTAACTCTTCTTCAGGACTGGTGGAGGCTGGTACAATCGCAACATTTAAGAGGCATCTGGATGGTATATGAATAGGAAGGGTTGAGAGGGATATGGGCCAAGTGCTGGCAAATGAGACCAGATTAATTTAGGATATCTGGTCAGCATGGACAAGTTGGACTGAAGGGTCTGTTTCCATGGTGTATACATCTTTGACTTTATGACTCTATCACAATGGGTCAGACAGCTTCTAGATGAAGAGTCATCTCAACTCAAAAGTTAGCTTGTCTCTCCATGGATGCTGTCTAACCCACTGTGATCTTCAGCATTTGTTGTTTTCAGTATCGATTTCAGCATCTGTAGTAATTTGCTTCTGCTTAAATATTGAACTTTCATACCCATAACCATTTATCAGGTGGCACGGTGGCTCAGTCATGAGCACTGCTGCCTCATAACGCCGGGAAGTTTGCACATTCTCCCCGTGTCAGCCTTGGTTTCCTCCGGGTGCTCCAGTTTCCTTCCATGGTCCAAAGATGTGCAGGTTCAGTGGATTGGCCATCATGTTCAGGAATGTGTAGGTTAGGTGCATTAGTCAGGGGTAAATGTATGATAATAGCGTCGGGGAACGGGTCTGGGTGTGTTACTCTTCGGAGGGTCGGTGTGGACTTGTTGGGCCAAGGGGTCTGTTTCTACACTGTCGGGATTCTAATTCTCTCAGGAGGGTGCAGATCCCTCCGTTACATCCCACTGTCTAAAAGTTATACCTTCAGCCCCATGGAATATGAATTTGACAGGGTCAGTCAGTCTTTGTGCTTTGTGCCATAATCTTTTACTGCTATTCCCAAGCCTCTTACATCTGTGAAGTACAATTTCTTGGAATCTACGGTTTCTCTGCCAGTCTTGTCTGTCTGTATCATACCGTGAGCACTTAATCTGAGCACTTATGAAAAGATAGTTTGGCACGCATTCACATGATTGATTGCGGCAGTGAATGTCAGCAAGGAGAGGTTTTTGAGTGTTTTTTGTTGTCAGATTTTGATGAATCCCTATGAAAATCTCGACGGGTATTTGAGCACAAATCACACTTCCAAGTGGCTTAGATTTAGATTTTATTGTCACTTGTGCAGAAGTACAGGAATATAGTGAAAAGTGTATAATGTTACCACATAAGGTACCTTGGTACAAAGTCATAAAAGAAACAGAATTTAAAAGATAAAGCATTATTGCATATTGGCAGAAAAATAAAGAAATAAGGTAATAGTTAATATTAAAGTCTTTTGTAGTTTAAGCACGAAGTTAAAAGTTCAACAGTCTTTGATGAGTCCTCCGGAGACCTCAGCTGTCTGTTCTTGATGATGCGGCAGTTACCATCTGGAACTGCCAAGTCTCCTATCTCCCCCCGGTGCCTCAGGAACATGCCTGAGAAGGATCTACTCACACGCCAAGCCGAGACACCATCATGAACTGCTGAGAGACCGAGCTGAGACCCGCCAAGAGACCGGGCTGAGACCCACTGGGAGACCACCATAAGCCACCAAGAGACCTGGCCGAGACCCACCGAGAGACCACCGTGGGCTTCGGAGAGACCGAATGAGACCCACCAAGAGACCGAGCTGAGACCCACCGAGAGA
>NC_057713.1:129410014-129461659 GCF_004010195.1 Chiloscyllium plagiosum
TCAGAAAGATGTTGTGAAACTTGAAAGGGTTCAGAAAAGATTTACAAGGATGTTGCCAGGGTTGGAGGATTTGAGCTATAGGGAGAGGTTGAATGGACTCAGGCTGTTTTCCCTGGAGCATCATAGGCTTAGGGGTGACCTCATAAAGGTTTATAAAATCATGAGGGGCGTGGATAGGATAAATAGACAAAGTCTTTTCCCTGGGGTTGGGGAGTCCAGAACTAGAGGGCATACAGTTAGGGTGAGAGGGGAAAGATATAAAAGGGACGTAAGAGTCAACTTTTTCTCGCAGAGGGTGGTACGTGTATGGAATGAGCTGCCAGAGGAAGTGGTGGAGGCTGATACAATTGCAACATTTTAAAGGCATCTGGATGGTTATATGAATAGGAAGGATTTGGAGGCTTTTCGGCCGTGTGCTGGCAGGTGGAAATGGATTGGGTTGGGATATCTGGTCGGCACGGACGAGTTGGACCGAAGGGTCTGTTTCCGTGCTATACATCGCTATGACTCTATGTCTTTATGTCTGTAACTTTCTCCAGCTCCGTAATGCTCTGTGACAGCTGCTTCTCTCTTGTGCATCCCCAATTTAAATGAATCCATTATTAGTGGCTGTGCCACTCTAATCCTCTCTGTTCCTTAATGGCCACTTGCTAAGAGGCAGTTAGTGCTACCCCAGCCTGCACCTCGACATCATGTGAATGAATATTTTTAAAACTGTTATTCCTTACCACCACCTCATTGACTGAGCTTTTGCTCATCTAACTCCTTATTTGGCTCATTGTCAATTTCTTTTGACAATGATTGATTGTGTAAAGGGCCTGAGGACATTTTGCTATATTACAGTTGCTACATAAATGAAAATTGTTGTTTTTAAGCACCATCCGTTGCTAATGTTTGACTGATTGCTGAGAAGCAATAAAATTAATCCTGTCTCTCTCTCTCTCTCTCTCTCTCTCTCTCTCTCTCTCTCTCTCTCTCCAAGTTACCCAACACTTATGAGAAAAAGATCTTCACTCTGTGATTTTCCCGATTAGGAAATTGTAATGGTATCAGTATGGGGTGGGATGGTGGCTCAATGGTTAGCACTGCTGCCTCATAGTGCTAAGGACCTAGGTTTGATTCCCGCCTTGGGTGACTGTTTGTGTGGAGTTTGCACATTCTCCCCGTTTCTGGATGGGTTTCCTCTGGGTACTCCAGTTTCCTCCCACAGTCCGAAGATGTGGAGGTTAGAGTGGATTGGCCATGCTAAGTTGCCCATAGTGTTAGATGCACTAGTCAGATGGAAATGGGTCTGGGTGGGTTACTTTTCTGAGGGTCCTTATGGACTCGTCAGGCCGAAGGGATTCTAATCTAACTAAAGTATATGGAACTACTTGCATGAGCTATCCTTTTGTTTAATGGTAGTGTTTATCCATCTATTATCTCAAACACCAATCCATGCTTCAAATGTGTTTGACACTCAGCTGAAACTATTAGTCTAATTTCAGAAGTTTCTAAGCATTTAAAGTGTGTAAAAGTCTTAACTAGATTTCCATATGCTGATGAATGACAATGGAAATTGCAAACACTGGGTATCGGTTAGAAAAGTAACTTGTTAAAGTGATGACTCAGTGTTGAAATCATTTCAGTTTGTTTTAAAAGACCAAATGCTGATGAAGATTGGACACTTAAATATTGTACTGAAAACAACTACTGCTGGAGAGCTGTACAGGACATTGGTTAGGCCTCTTTTGGAAATATTGTGTGCAGTTCTGGTCTCCCTGCTATTGGAAGGATGTTGTGAAACTTGAAAGGGTTCAGAAAATATTTACAAGGATGTTGCCAGGATTTGAAGCATTTGGAGCATAGGGAGAGGCTGAACAGGCTGGGGCTGTTTTCCCTGGAGTGTCGGAGGCTGAGGGGTGACCTTGTAGAGGTTTATAAAATCATGAGGGACATGGATAGGATAAATAGACAAGATCTTTTCCCTGGGATGGGGCAGACAAGAGCTAGAGGATATAGGCTTAAGTTGAGAGGGAAAAGGTTTAAAAGGGACCTAAAGGGCAACTCTTTCAAACAGAGAGCGGTCGTGTTTGGAATGAGCTGTCAGAGGAAGTAATGGAGACAAAACAACTGCAGATGCTGGAATCAAAAGTAGACAAGCAGGAGGCTAGATCAGAAGGTAGAAAATTGAATTGAATTGAATTTATTGTCACATGAACCAAGGCCCACAGTGAAAAGCGAGCAAAACAGGCAGGTCACATAGTTAAGTTGCATAGATAGTAAATAATAGGTAAACAGCAGCATAAACAAAACACAGGTACAGGTGAGTGTTAAGAGTTTGTGAGTCCATTCAGTATTCTAACAACAGTAGGATAAAAACTGTTTCGAAACCGGCTGGTGTATGTGTTCAGGCTTCTATACCTTCTCCCCAATGGTAGAGGTTGTAGAAAAGCATTGCCAGGGTGAGATGGATCTTTGAGAATGCTGGCGGCCTTTCCTTGACACCAGGCCTGGTAGATGGATTCTGTAGATGGGTGATTGGCCATTGTGATTATCTGGGCCGAGTTCACCACTCTCTGTAACCGTCTCCGATCTTAAATGGTACAGTTGCTATACCAGGTAGAGATACATTCAGACAGAATGCTCTCGATGGTGCACCTATAAAAGTTGGCAAGGGTATTCATCGTCATGCCAAATTTCCTCAGCTGCCTGAGGAAGAAGAGACATTGTTGGGCCTTTGTAACCGGTTCGTCCACGTGAAGAGTCCAAGAAAGCTTGTTGTGGATGACCATTCCCAGGAGCTTGACACTCCCCACTTGTTCCACCTCTGTGCTGTTGATGTGTAGGGGGACATGAGTAACATCCCACCAAAAGTCAACATTTTTGTTGTAACTCTTCTTCAGGACTGGTGGAGGCTGGTACAATCGCAACATTTAAGAGGCATCTGGATGGTATATGAATAGGAAGGGTTGAGAGGGATATGGGCCAAGTGCTGGCAAATGAGACCAGATTAATTTAGGATATCTGGTCAGCATGGACAAGTTGGACTGAAGGGTCTGTTTCCATGGTGTATACATCTTTGACTTTATGACTCTATCACAATGGGTCAGACAGCTTCTAGATGAAGAGTCATCTCAACTCAAAAGTTAGCTTGTCTCTCCATGGATGCTGTCTAACCCACTGTGATCTTCAGCATTTGTTGTTTTCAGTATCGATTTCAGCATCTGTAGTAATTTGCTTCTGCTTAAATATTGAACTTTCATACCCATAACCATTTATCAGGTGGCACGGTGGCTCAGTCATGAGCACTGCTGCCTCATAACGCCGGGAAGTTTGCACATTCTCCCCGTGTCAGCCTTGGTTTCCTCCGGGTGCTCCAGTTTCCTTCCATGGTCCAAAGATGTGCAGGTTCAGTGGATTGGCCATCATGTTCAGGAATGTGTAGGTTAGGTGCATTAGTCAGGGGTAAATGTATGATAATAGCGTCGGGGAACGGGTCTGGGTGTGTTACTCTTCGGAGGGTCGGTGTGGACTTGTTGGGCCAAGGGGTCTGTTTCTACACTGTCGGGATTCTAATTCTCTCAGGAGGGTGCAGATCCCTCCGTTACATCCCACTGTCTAAAAGTTATACCTTCAGCCCCATGGAATATGAATTTGACAGGGTCAGTCAGTCTTTGTGCTTTGTGCCATAATCTTTTACTGCTATTCCCAAGCCTCTTACATCTGTGAAGTACAATTTCTTGGAATCTACGGTTTCTCTGCCAGTCTTGTCTGTCTGTATCATACCGTGAGCACTTAATCTGAGCACTTATGAAAAGATAGTTTGGCACGCATTCACATGATTGATTGCGGCAGTGAATGTCAGCAAGGAGAGGTTTTTGAGTGTTTTTTGTTGTCAGATTTTGATGAATCCCTATGAAAATCTCGACGGGTATTTGAGCACAAATCACACTTCCAAGTGGCTTAGATTTAGATTTTATTGTCACTTGTGCAGAAGTACAGGAATATAGTGAAAAGTGTATAATGTTACCACATAAGGTACCTTGGTACAAAGTCATAAAAGAAACAGAATTTAAAAGATAAAGCATTATTGCATATTGGCAGAAAAATAAAGAAATAAGGTAATAGTTAATATTAAAGTCTTTTGTAGTTTAAGCACGAAGTTAAAAGTTCAACAGTCTTTGATGAGTCCTCCGGAGACCTCAGCTGTCTGTTCTTGATGATGCGGCAGTTACCATCTGGAACTGCCAAGTCTCCTATCTCCCCCCGGTGCCTCAGGAACATGCCTGAGAAGGATCTACTCACACGCCAAGCCGAGACACCATCATGAACTGCTGAGAGACCGAGCTGAGACCCGCCAAGAGACCGGGCTGAGACCCACTGGGAGACCACCATAAGCCACCAAGAGACCTGGCCGAGACCCACCGAGAGACCACCGTGGGCTTCGGAGAGACCGAATGAGACCCACCAAGAGACCGAGCTGAGACCCACTGAGAGATCACACTGAGCCACCAAGAGACCGAGCTGAGACCCACCGAGAGATCACACTGAGCCACCAAGAGACCGAGCTGAGACCCACCGAGAGATCACACTGAGCCACCAAGAGACCGAGCTGAGACCCACCGAGAGATCACACTGAGCCACCAAGAGACCGAGCTGAGACCCACCGAGAGAGCGAGCCGAGACCCACCGAGAGACCACCATGGGCCACCAAGAGAGCGAGCCAAGACCCACTGAGTGACCAGGCCAAAGCCTGCCACCGTGGAGGTGAATGTCAAGAGGGGGAGAACACCGAAGTCGGAGGGTGGGGGGAGAGAAAAAGGGGATGAAACTGAAGGAAACAAGAAATAAACAGAAGGAGCAGAAGAGGTCTGGCTGGAGCTTTACCACCATCTTGATTGGTTAGTGTTAAAAATAAAGTGTAGCTTTATCCCATTAATAACACAGGATGCTATCTTCACCATACATAAGGAATGAAACATTTTGGTTTGGCCTAAAGACACTGTTCTTTCAAAATGTGCAGTCTCAAAACGTTGATCAATCCGATTCAACAAAGTGTATCAGGTTAATAGCTTTTGCAGAAAGCTTTCATGAAATTTCTCTGGTGTATAAATCTGGATCTGTTTGGTTTAGAGGAAGGAAGAATCAAAAAGATTTCAGTTGATACGAATCTTACGTATCAAACATAATCAACTGCACTTTTTTATTTAAATCATTCCTGATGTTTGCTTTTTACAAAATCCAGCAGTGCACCTTCTTTCACAAATGAAGCAAAGTCAATCGAAAATACCAGGTTCTAAGAGTTTCAGTGAACATCTGTGCTACATTTTGACCTTTTTCATCTTTGATGGAAGCAATTACAGTCATATTGTGAGTTGGCACATTGATAAAATGGTTTGCAAGCACTGTAGCTCATTGTGCTGTTTCTCAAAACTTTTTTAATTAAGTAGGAAAATCCCTTCTGATCTACATTATTATTTCCCAATAGTGTTCATGTGCTGGTGAAATATTTTGCTCCCTGTATGAGCTACATGGGCAATAATTGGGAAAATCAGATTTTTGACATGGAGAAAAACATTCTTGATGTTTTTCCTTTCGAGTAAAAACAGCGAGTTCAGAATCTTGAGAAGGAGAGGCAATGAGAGCATCCAATCTCCTCATTTCTTTGCACCTCCCATTTCCCCTCTCCTTCCCTGAGAAACTGGGTAGCAGCAATTCCCCACTTGGATGTCACGGTGAACCAGCGGGAGCAGCTTTTCACTTGCTTTTCCGAACCTGCATCCCACCCTGATTCACCGTGACATCCCGGTACGCTCCGATAACGCCACCTCCTTCCGGCCTTCACCCAACAGAGTCCCTGACGGTACACCGTCAGCCACACTGTCATGGCTGCTTTCAAACCAACTCCGTCACCCCCATTAGCCCTTTAGGACTCCACCATGGAGCTCCAGGACACAGATACTTTGCTTGCTTCAGTCAGGTCACTTTGGGGGCACACAGGCATCCCCACCAGGTGTGTTGTTCAGCTCTGAGCTTCCTCCCTTACCTCTCTTACCGATTTGTGGTTACTGGAAAGTTGCCAGCCTCCATGGGTTGCATTGTTTATGAGCGTGTGGGGAGAGGCGATAACTCATCCCGGTGTACAGTACAACGTGCGCTAAATCAATGTCATGACGACACCACGTTTCAGCAGATTCCACGGCAGACAGAGTGCTTCCACTTTACCCGGTGTATGAGCATCAAAGGAGAGCAGCCCTTGGTGTTGTACAGGACACCACAGTCACTCAAGGGACTTGTCTGATTCAAGACCAGGGGCCCTGCCACAGTCAGTAATCCAGGTCAGGTACCACCTGCCCAAGAATCACAGAGCCATCTGTTGGGTTGATGGAGAGACGGGTGTGTGGGGTGGGGGTGTTTTGGGGGAGGCGGTGGTGGTGGGGTGGGGGGGGTATGGGAAAGCAGTTAAAGGTGCAGCTCAACCCTACCCATTCCCCTCATGATTTTATAAACCTCTATAAGGTCACCCGTCAGCCTATGATGCTCCAGGGAAAACAGCCCCAGCCTATTCAGCCTCTCCCTAGAGCTCATACCCTCCAACCCGGGCAATGTCCTCGTAAATCTTTTCTGAACCCTTTCAAGTTTCACAACATCCTTCTGCTAGGAGGGAGACCAAAACTGCACACAATGTTCCAAAAGTGGTCTAACCACTGTCCTGTACAACTGCAACATGACCTCCCAACTCCTGTACTCAGTGCTCTGACCAATAAAGGAAAGCATACCAAACACCTTCTTCACTATCCTATCCACCTGCGACTCCACTATCAAGGAGCTATGAACCTGCACTAAAAGGTCTCTTTGTTCAGCAACACTCCCCAGGGCCTTTATCGCTAAGTGTATAAATCCTGCTCAGATTTGCCTTTCCAGAATGTAACACCTCACATTTATCTATGTGTCTGTAATGATTATTTGATCATATTTATTCACTGTGTATCAGATTCACAGCTTACTCCAAATGAGTTAATGAAATCTGTGTATTTATGTGAAGTATCCAACGTAATAATCAAATAATTGTCTTAGTATTTTATATACAGCAGATTCTTAAACACTTTGCACTTTGTATGAACACCATAGTTTCCCATCGTGCCTGTACAAATTACCAGATTCAAATCCAATTAAGCAATTAACACCCAATTATCCAACAAAACCTTTAATTGACAGTTTAAAGACATATTCTGTGCTTCAGACAGAGAATCTCACAAAGACAGGGCTCCTTGTTCTGGCAATATCCATGGGACAGGAGTGCTAAAGGTAATGGGATTTAATGTACTGTGAACATTTTTAAAAATAGGTGAGTCTGTTTTCCAATTCATGTTTTTACTCCTTAATGAAGTCTTTGTGTGATTTGATCCCAATAACAAAGGCTACATGTGCTCACTCATTGGAGTCCAGAAGGATCATTTAAGACTTCTTACAGCCGATTTTAATTTCTTTACTGTTCATCCAAAAATTGAACTGAATGAATTGGGTAGGAAGAATTCTTTTTGTTCTTTTTATCATGCTCTAACCTACAGGTAATCTGCTCCCCCCCCCCCCCCACTTCTTCTGCATAGAATAATTGTAGTGGGAAAGTGAATGAAATGCAAGGGGTCATGAACCATAGACCTGACAAGGATGACAGGCTCTGCCAAAATGAGAGCCAGCATTGAGAAGCTGCGAACCGTTGATTTAGGTTTCTCACATGGTATTAGCTCGTAAGAAGAATGTTGTGACAATGGCTGGAAACGTCCAAGGTATCGGAGATCCTGCATTGTGAAAGGTTTCAATGGCTTAAATCCAATGAAGCATTTTGGTATGAAGAGCGTTGGTGGGTGTTCCTAAAACACTGTGGTTAAGAATCCAAAGTAAAATTACGAGTAAAATTTAAAAATAATAAACCCCACTGTTACAAAAGGAAGTCAGTTTTCCAAGAATTCCATAAAGGTGATAGATTACAGTTGGCAATACGCTGTTTTTTACGCTCCATGGAGAGACTGGGATGCTGGATGTTAACTGCCTGGTGACATACACAGAAATAACAGAGGAGGCCCTGATGCCTTTCCTTTCAACTGGGGAAGATCCAACCCAGTCTTTCTGAATTAACAGAGGAATATAAAGTATGAATGAAAATAGACTGATTCCAGAATATTTTCATCCAATCAGCTCTGCGTTTTGCTTTGACTGATTTTGAAAATCAAACGTATCACTTGTTAGTGGAAGGACATCTTCAGTATATTTGCCAAAAATGTGCATTACTTGACAGTTCAAAAAACATACAACAGTACAGGCCCTTCAGCCCTCGATGTTGAGACAGCCTTTTATCCTACTCTAAGATCAGACTAACCTACATACCCTTCATTGTACTAACGTCCATGTGCCTATCCAAGAGTCATTTAAATGTCACTAATGTATCCGCATTCCACGCACCCACCACTCTCTGAGTAAAGGACCTACCTCTGACATCTCCCCGAAACCTTCCTCCAATCGCCTTAAAAGTATGCTCCCTCGTGATTACCACCCTGGGGAAAAAGACTCTGACTATTCACTCTATCTATGCCTCTTATTATCTTGTGCACCTCTATCAAGTCAACGCTCATCCTTTTCCACTCCAGTGAGAAAAGCCCTAGCTCCCTCACATTTCTTCCTGAGATATGCCCTCCAGTCCAGGCAGCATCCTGGTAAATCTCGCTCCACCCTCTCTAAAGTTTCCACATCTTTGCTATGATGGGGCGACCAGAACTGAACACAATATCCCAAGTCTGGTCTAACCAGGACTTTATAGAGCTGCAGCATAACCTCGTGGCTCTTAAACTCAATCCACCTGCAATGAAAGCCAACACATCATATGCCTTCTTAACAACCATATCAACTTTGGAGCAGTTGTTGCGAGTGATGCATGAATTTGTTCCTCTGAGACAAGTAAGAAGGGGTAAGATTAAGGAACCTTGGATGACGAGAACAGGGGAGCTTCTCGTCAAAAGGAAGAAGGCAGCTTACGTAAGGTGGAGGAAGCAAGGATCTAGCACAGCTTTAGAGGATTACAGGCTTGCTAGAAAGGAACTCAGAAATGGACTGAGGAGAGCCAGGAGGGGGCATGAAGAAGGCTTGGCAAGAAGGATTAAGGAGAACCCAAAGGCTTTTTATTCATCCATGAGGAATAAGAGAATGATCAGGAAAAAGGTAGGGCCGATCAGGGATAGCAGAGGGAACTTGTGCGTGGAGTCTGAGCAGATAGGGGAAGCCCTGAATGAGTTTTTTGCTTCAGTTTTCTCTAAGGAAAAGACTTTGTTGTGAATGAGAATTTTGAGGAGCTGGGATACAGGCTTGACCAGATCAAGATTGATGAAATTGATGTGCTGGAAATTTTGGTAAACGTTAAGATTGATAAGTCCCCAGGGCCAGACCAGATTTATCCTAGATTGCTCTGGGAAGGGAGAAAGGAGGTTGCTAAGCTGCTGGTGAAGATCTTTGCCTCCTCAATCACCATGGGAGTCGTACCAGAGGATTGGAAGGAGACGAATGTTGTTCCTCTTTTCAAGAAGGGGAATAGGGAAATCCCCGGCAATTTTAGACCAGTCAGTCTTATGCCTTTCGTCAGCAAAGTTTTGGAAGGAATTCTGAGGGATAGGATTTATGACTATTTGGCAAAGCATAGTGTGATTAAAATCAGTCAGCATGGCTTTGTGAGGGGCAGGTCATGCTTCACAAATCTTATTGAGTTCTTTGAGGAGGTGACAAGACAGGTCGATGAAGGTCGAGCAGTGGATGTGGTGTATGTGGACTTCAGCAAGGCATTTGATAAGGTTCCCCATGGTGGGCTCATTCATAAAGTCAGGAAGTATGGGATACAGGGAGATTTGGATATCTGGATTCAGAATTCGTTGGCTGACAAAGTAGAGAGTGGTTGTAGATGGAAAGTATTCTGCTGGAGGACAGTGTTGAGTGGGGGCGAGTTTTCCAGGACATGGCTGAAGAGCTTCATGGCAGAGGAGATGACCTGGGGGTTGCAGTGAGAGAGAGAGAGAGAGAGAGAGAGAGAGACTCACTGAGATTCTTGTGGAGAGAGGAGGAGAACTTCTTCAAGGTAGGCATCTTTGCAAGAGAATACACAGTAAGGTTAAAATTTTGCCAAGTGAATTCCACAGGCCCACCACACTCTGGCTGAAGAAATGTCTCCTTATTTCCATTCTAATTTAGCCCCCTCTAATTCTAAGGCTGTCCTAGTATCCCCGCCTGATGGAAACAACTTCCCAGCATCCACCCTTTCTAAGCCATGCATTATCTTGTAAGTTTCTACTAGATCTCCCCTCAACCTTCTAAACTCTAATGAATACAATCCGAGGATCCTCAGCCACTCATCGGATGTTAAGCCTACCATTCCAGGGATCATCCATGTGAATCTCTGCTGGACACACTTCAGTGCCAGTATGTCCTTCCTGAGGTGTGCGGCCCAAAATTGGACACGGTATTCCAAATGGGGCCTAACCAGAGCTTTATAAATTCTCAGAAGCACATTGCTGCTTTTATATTCCAACCCTCTTGAGAAAAATGACAACATTACATTCGCTTTCTTAATCACGGACTCAACCTGCAAGTTAACCTTTAGAGAATCCTGGGCTAGCACTCCCAGATCCCTTTGTACTTTGGTTTTATGAATTTTCTCACTGTTTAGAAAATAGTCCATGTCTGTATTCTTTTTTCCAAAGTGCAAGACCTTGCATTTGCTGACATTGAATTTCATTAGCCATTTCCTGGACCATTCTCCTAAACTGTCTAAATCTTTCTGCAGCCTCAGCACTACCTGCCTGTTCACCTAACTTCGTATCATCAGCACACTTCACCAGAATGCCCCCAGTCCCTTCATCCAGACCTTTAATATATAAAGTGAACAGGTGCAGCCCCAACACTAAACCTTGCAAGACACCACTTGTCACTGGCTGCCATTCCAAAAAAGAACCTTTAATCCCAACTCTCAGACAGCCAATCCTCAATCCATGCCAGTAGCTCACCTTGAACACCATGGGCCCTCACCTTACTCAGCAGCCTTCCATGAGGCACCTTGTTAAAGGCCTTTTGGAAGTCTAGATAGATATCATCCACTGCCTTTCCCTGGTCTAGTCTACTTGTTACCTCTTCAAAGAATTCTAACAGGTTGTCAGGCACGACCTCCCCTTACTAAATCCATGCTTACTTGTTCTAATCCAATCCTGCATTTCCAAGAATTTAGAAATCTCATCCTTAACGATGGATTCCAGAATTTTACCAACAACCAAGGTTAGGCTAATCGGCCTATAATTTTCCATCTTTTATCTTGATCCTTTCTTGAACAAAAGGGTTACAATAGTGATTTTCCAATCATCTGGGACTTTCCCTAACTCCAGTGATCTTTGAAAGATCACAACCAACGCCTCCGCTATTTCCTCAGCCATGTCCCTCAGACCTCTAGGATGTGCCCCATTGGGGCCAGGAGATTTATCAATTTTTAGACCTTTTAGCTTTTCTAGCACTACTATACTCAACTCTGCCCCCGACTCTCCTTAATGTTTGGGATATTACTCATGTCTTCCACTGTGAAGACTGATGCAAAGTACTTAATAAGTTCTTCAGCTATTTCCTTAGCCTTTCAACATCAATTTGGAGCAGCCCAATGTCTACTTTTGCCTCTCATTTGTTTCTTATGTATTGAAATAACTTTTACTATCATTTCTAATATTACTGGCTAGCTTACCTTCATATTTGATCCCTTCCTTCTTTATTTCTCTCTTTGGTATCCTCTGTTTGTTTTTGTAGCCTTCCCAATCTTCTGATTTCCCAGTGCTCTTGGCCACTTTATAGGATCTCTCTTTTTCTTTGCTACATTTCCTGACTTCCTTTGTCAGCCATGGCTGTCTAATCCCCACCCCACCCCACCGGATAATCTTTCTTTTCTTTGGGATGAACCACTGCACTGTGTCCACAATTACACCCAGAAACTCCTGCCATTGTTGCTGTACTGTCTTCCCCGCCAGGCTCTGCTTCCAGTCGATTTGCATCAGTTCCTCTCTCATGCCCCTGTGATTATCTTTATTTAAATGTAACACCATTACATCCAATTTTGCCTTCTCTCTTTCAAACTGCAGACTGAACTCGCCCATATTATGATCGCTGCCTCCTAAGTGTTCCCTTACTTTAAGATTTTTTGCGAAGTCTGGCTTATTAGATAGCACTAAGTCCAGAGTAGCCTGCTCCCTTGTGGGCTCCATCACAACTGTTCCAAAAAACCATCCTGTAAGCATTCCATGAATTCCCTTTCTTTGGATCCACTGGCATACTTTATTCACCCAGACCACCTGCATATTGAAGTCCCCCATGATCACCGTGACCTTACCTTTCTGACATGCCCTATCTGTTTCCCAGTATATCTTGTGCCCCTGATCCTGACCACTGTTAGGAGGTCTGTACATAACTCCCATTATGGTTTTTTTGCTTTTGTGGTTCCTCAACTCCACCCACACAGACTCCACATCATCTGACCCTATGTCATTCAGTTCCATAGATTTAATTTTGTTTTTAACTAATAAGGCAACCCCGCCCCCTCTGCCCACCTCCCTGTCTTTTCAATAAGTTGTAAATCCCTTGGATGTTTAACTGCCAGTCCCGAACCACGTATCTGTGATGCCTACCACATCATAATCATTCATGATGATTTGTGCTGTTAATTCATCGACTCTGTTACGAATACTATGAGCATTCAGGTAAAGCGCCTTAATGCTAATTTTCTTATCCCCATGATTTCCAACATCTCTGGTGATATGTCCTAAATTATCCTTCCTTTTTGCTTCATTCCTGGTCTGCCTTGAACTTATACCCTGCACACATGCTAACCTGCTGCTTATCTTTCTACTTGACTCCATACTCCCTGTCGCTTTCCCTTTCCCTTCCCCCTGACCCACAAGATTAAAGTGCTAGTGACCACCCTATTTATCCTTTTTGCTCGAACACTGGTTCCAGATCAGTTCAGGTGGACACCGTCCCATCGGTACAGACTCCCCCAGTTCCAAAATGCCAGTGTCCCATGAAATGGAATCCCTCTTTCCCACATCAATCCCTTAGCCACGTGTTTACTTCCCTAATTTTCTTATCCCTATGCCAATTAGCACATGGCTTGAGCAGTAATCTCAAGATTATGACCCTTGAGGACCTGTTCTTCAATTTCCTTACTTGTGCTTCTTAATCCCCAAACAGGTCCTCCTTCCTAGCTTTGCTGATGTTGTTAGTCCCAACGTAGACCACAACGACTGGATCTTCTCCCTCCCGCTCCAATATCCTTTCAAGTCAGTTGGAGATGTCCTGCACCCTGACACCGCACAGGCAGCACACCATGTGGGACTCCCGATCCGGCTCACAATTGATACTATCTGTCTCCCTGATTATAGAATCCACTATAACAACTACTTGCCTTTTTTGCTTCCCCTCTTGAATGGCCTTCTGCACCATGGTCAGCTGGTTCATCCTGTCCTTTCCCTCATCCATACAGAGAGCAGGAATCTCATCCCTGTTGGACAAGGTCAAGGGCTGAGGCTCCTGCACTCCTAAACTCAGAATCCCCCTATCTGCCTCACTTACAGTCACACCCTGAACTCTTACTGAATTTTAAAGGTTAAAAGAACCTTGGGTGACAAGCAATATAGGACATCTAGTCAAGAAGAAGAAGGAAGCTTATTTAAGGTTGAAGAGGCAAGGACCAGACAGGGCTTTGGAGGGTTACAAGTGTAACCTTGGGTATATCCCATCTGACCCAAGGGATTACTCTATCCTTATGATTTTCAAAATTTTCAGCACATCCTCCTTCCTAACATCAACCTGTTCTAGCATATCAGTCTGTTTCATGCTGTCCTCAGAAATGTAAAGGTCTGTCTCAGTTGTGAAGACTGAAGCAAAGTATTCATTAAAGACCTCCTCCGACTCCAGGCACAAGTTCCCTCCACTATTCCTGATTGGTCCTACTCTCACTCTGGCTATCCTCTTGTTCCTCACATAAGTGTTACACGCCTGAGGGTTTTCCTTAATCCTACCTCTAAAGCTTTTTCATGCCCATTCTTCAATTCTTTCCTGGCTACCTTGTAACCCTCTGAAGCCCTGTCTGATCCTTGCCTCCTCAACCTTAAGTAAGCTTCCTTCTTCCTCTTGACTTGACATTCCACATCACTTGTCACCCAAGATTCTTTCAACCTTCCATTCCTTCCTTGCCTCAGTGAGACAAACCAGTCCAGCACTATCAGCAAGTGAACCGCAGATCCATCTGCTCCTATCCCTCTCCATGACTATAGTAAAGATCAGGGAGTTATGGTCACTATCACCGAAATGCTCTCCCACTGAGGGATCTGACACCTGGCATGGTTCGTTGCCAAGCACCAAATCCAATGAATTGAATTTATTGTCACATGTACCGAGGCACAGTGAAAAGCGTTGTCTTACGAGCAATTCAGGCAGGTCATGGAGTTAAATAGCATAGATAGTAAATAATAGGTAAACAGCGGCAAAAACAAAACACAGGTACAGGCAAATGTTATGAGTTTGTGAGTCCATTCTAACAACAGTAGGGTAGAAACTGTTTCAAAACCGGCTGGTGTGTGTGTTCAGGCTTCTGTACCTTCTCCCCGATGGTAGAGGTTGTAGAAAAACATTGTCAGGGTGGGATGGATCTTTGAGAATGCTGCTGCCTTTCCTTGACAACGGGCCTGGTAGATGGATTCTATAGATGGGAGGTTGGCCTTTGTGATTGTCTGGGCCGAGTTCACCACTCTCTGTAACCGTCTCCGATCTTGAATGGTACAGTTGCCATACCAGGTAGTGATACATTCAGACAGAATGCTCTCGATGCACACCCATAAAAGTTGCCAAGGGGATTTGCCATCATGCCAAATTTCCTCAGCTGCCTGAGGAAGAAGAAACGTTGTTGGGTCTTTGTACCCAGTGCGTCCACGTGAAGAGTCTGCACACCCATAAAAGTTGCCAAGGGGATTTGCCATCATGCCAAATTTCCTCAGCTGCCTGAGGAAGAAGAAACGTTGTTGGTCTTTGTACCCAGTGCGTCCACGTGAAGAGTCCAAGAAAGCTTATGGTGGATGACCACTCCCAGGAGCTTGACACTCTGCACTCGTTCCACCTCTGTGCTGTTAATGTGTAGGGAGAGCATCAGTAACACCCCGCTGAAAGTCAATAATGGGTTCGTTGGTTTTGCCGGCATCGAGAGCTAGGTTGTTCTCAGTGCACCATTTTCCCAGGTCTTCCACCTCCCGTCTGTAGTTTGTTTCATCGCCATCTGAGATTTGAACAACTATGGTGGTGTCATCAGTGAACTTGTAAATGGCGTTAGTCTGGTATTTGTCGACGCAGTCATGGGGATACAGTGAGTACAGTAGGGGGCTGAGTACACACCCCTGGGGGGCTGCAGTATTGAGTGTTGGTGAGGATGAAATATTGTCCCCAATCTTCACTGATTGCGGCCTGTGGGTCAGGAAACTGAGGATCCAGTTGCAGAGTGTGGAGCTTAGTCCGGGATCACTAAGTTTAGTGATCAGTCTCGAGGGGATAATAGTGTTGAAAGCAATGAGTAGGATTCTTACGCAACAGTTCTTGGTGTCAAGATGTTCTAGGGAGGAGCGAAGGACAAGTGATATGGCATCTCATGTGGATCTGTTGGTCCGATAGGCAAATTGGATTGGGTCAAGAGTAGTGGAGAGGCTGGAGTTAGTGAATGCCATGACCATCTTTTCAAAGCACTTCATGACCATCAAAGGTAGGGCCACTGGGCAGTAGTCATTGAGACATGCTGCATGAGCCTTCTTAGGCACAGGGATGATGTTGGCCCTCTTGAAACAGGCAGGGACAGTGGTCTGCTGCAGGGAGAGGTTGAAGATGTCCGAGAAGACCTCTGCCAGTTGATCTGTGCATGCTCCTGGTGCATGGCCTGGTACTCTGTCTGGTCCCATTTCTTTCCTTGGATTCACACGAAGGAAAACTGATCTGACCTCTGATACAGTGACTGTTGGGATAGGTTCGTCAGGACTTGTCAGAATAGGTGTAACCTCTCCGCTGAAATTCTGCTCAAAGCGAGCAGAGAAGGTGTTGAGACGATCTGGGAAGGATATGTCATCATCTGCTATCTTGCAGTGTCTCTTTTTAGAACCTGTGATGTCACTCGGTCCTTAGCATAGTCGCCAGGTGTCTGTCTGGATCTCTAGTTTGGATCGGTATTGGTCCTTAGCTGTCTTAATGGCTCTGTGAAGGTCATACTTGGATTCCTTATATTTGAGTGGCTCTCCTGATCTCAAGGCCTCACGCTTGATTTTTAGCAGGTTCTGTATGTCCTGATTCCTCCAGGGTTTCCTGTTGGGGAACACCCAGATTGACTTCCTCGGAATGCAGTCCTCCACACACTTGCTAATAAAGTCTGTGAAGGTGGTGGTGTAGTTGTCTAAGGCACCTGCGGACTGTTTCAACATAGCCAAATCAGTTGATTCCAGACAGCACCAGAGCTGATCCTCCTCCTCCGACCAGCACTGGACCTATATCCATAAGGGGGTCTCCTGCTTGAGCTTTTGCCTATAAACTGGGAGAAGAAACACAGCATGGTGGTTGGAGTTCCTGAAATGAGAGCGGGGGATGGAGCAGTAGGCATTCTTCATAGTGTTGTCGCAGTGGCCTAAAATGTTCAGGCCCCTGGTGGGGCAGGTAATGTTCTGGTGGTACTTGGGCAACGCCTTCCTTAGATTGGTTCGATTGAAGTCACCAGTCACAATAAACAGGGCCTCAGGATGTTCCCGTCTGCAGGGTGTTAGTGGTGGAGTACAGCACATCTGGAGCTTGCTCAACCTTCGCTTGTGGCGGTATGCACACAGCAGTTAGTATGGCAGTAAATCCCCATGGTAGATAGAAGGGGTGGCATTTGATTGGGGAGCAATGGCTGCCCAGGGTTGACTCCCCTCTAATCTGCCTATTTGCATATTGCATCAGGAACTCTTTCTGGACACACCTGACAAAAAACTGCACCATCCAAACTATTTGAACTAAGTAGGTTCCAGTCAATATTAGGGAAGTTAAAGTCACCCATGACAACAACCCTGTTCTGCCACCCAATCTGCTCTTCCGTGTCTCTGTTGCTTTTGGGGGGGGGCCTGTAGAAAACTCCCAATAAAGTGACTGCTCCTTTCCTGTTTCTGACTTCCACCCATACCGACTCTGTAGACAAATCCTCCTCGACAATCTCCCTTTCTGCAGCTGTGATACTATCCCTGATTAGCAATGCCACTCCTCCACCTCTAATACCTTCCCCCATATTGCTTTTGAAACATTTAAACCCTGGAACATCCAACAACCATTCCTGCCCCTGTGATATCCATGTCTCCGTAATGGCCACAACATCATAATTCCAAGAACTGATCCATGCTCTGAGTTTGAACTCTTATTCCTAATACTTCTTGCATCACACTTCGACCCATCACACTGGCTGCTCTTTTGCCTTATCAAGTGCCTACCCTTTCTCACAGATTCTCTGCACACTGTATCTGGCTATTCACTATCCATTCCATCATCTGATCAATAGCTCAGGTTCTCACCCCCGGTCAATCTAGTTTAAACCCTCCTGAAGAGCTCTAGCAAACTTCCAACCCAGGATATTTGTGCCCTTCCAGTTCAGGTACAGGTCCCACCTTCCCCAGAATATGATCCACATATCTGAAGCCCTCCCTCCTACACCAGCCCTACAGCCACTTGCTCTATTCCTGGCCTCACTAGCACATGGCACAGATAGCAATCCTGAGATTACTACTCTGTTCATCTGCCTTCTAGCTTCCAACCTAACTCACTATACTCTATTTTCAGGTCCTCCTCCCTTTTCCTAGATATGTCATTGGTACCGATGTATACCACGATTTCTGGCTGCTCTCCCTCCCCTTTCAGAACCCTGTAGAGTTAATATGAGACATCCCTGACTCTGGCACCCAGGAGGGAGCACACCATCTGGGTGTCTCATTCGTGCCCATACAATCTCCTGTCTGTTCCTCTCACGATTGAATCTCCTGTCACTATTGCTCTCCTATTCTCCCCTCTTCCGTTCTGAGTCACAGAACCAGGCTCAGTGCCAGAAGCCTGGCTGCTATGGATTTCTCCTGGTAGGTCGTTACCCCCCAACAGTATCCACAACGGTATACTTATTATTAAGAGGAACGGTAACAGGGGTCACTGCACTGTCTGCCTATCCCTTTCCCTCTCCTGATGGTCACTCAGCTACCTTTATCCTGTAACTTGGGTGTGACAACCCCTAATAGCTCCTTTGTATCACCCCTCAGTCTCCTGAATGATCGAAGTTCATCCAGCTCTAGCTCCAGTTCCCTAACGCGGTCTGTGAGGAGCTGAGGTTGGGTGCACTTCTCGCAGGCAAAGTCAGCAGGTACACTAGTGGTGACCCTTACCTCCCACATCCTGCAAGAGGACCATGCAGCTGCCCAAGCCTCTATCCCCTCTGCTGTAAAATGCCAAGAGAGATTGAATAAATGAAAAAAAAACAATTAAAAAAAGCCTTAACTTACCAGCCTCCCACACATGATTTTCTTTTAGTTCTCGGAAGAGGACGGGTGGGAGACACTACACGTGTAGGGTCTCAGGTTTAGCCACAGCCTGAATACAGTATATCAGTTCACGTGCCCAACAATCCCCGTGTCCGCATCCACTCCTGTTGAACCTTCGCTCTGCCTATTCACGAGGTAAGTATTTAAGAGGAAAACTTACCTTCCCAGTGCCCCCTGGCCCCTACTTTCTCCCCACCCCCACCCTCCTCTAGCTTATCTCTCGACGCTCCAGGCTCACTGCCTTTATTCCTGATGAAGGGCTTTTGCCCGAAACGTCGATTTCGAAGCTCCTTGGATGCTGCCTGAATGGCTATGCTCTTCCAGCACCACTAATCCAAAATCATGTTGCATTCTTGTGCAACCCCGCATTATAAGAAAATCGTGTTTTCGAAACAGCACTTAAAGTGTTGGCAATGTAATCAATTACAGCCAACACACGTTTTAAAAGTTTGTGGTTTAGAAACATGTTCTCCAATTCATCAATCACATTACAGTGAATTCTTATTAACGAAACGTGTATTATAACAGAACAACCTGGATGTCTGATGTCATACATGTGCACTGAAATTATTGTTTTCAATGAACTAATTTACTTCTTTTGCATTTACATTGCCACTGCACTTGTTAACCAACCATCACATAATATTTAATCCAATGATATGTAATATCAGAGGTGTCAATCAGTCACCCCATCCTTCCAACCAATACAGGCAACAAATAGAGTCATAGAGATATACAGCACCGTAACAGACCCTTCGATCCAACTCATCCACGGCTGACCAGATATCCTAAATTGAAATGTAAAATTCTCTACAATTCCTGGTTTTTCCACCATTGCGGTCAGAGTACTCCAGTATTTTGGGTTTTTATTTTGAATTTCTATATCTGCATTGTTTTGTTTTTATAAACAACAAACTATCATTTTCTAGACCACTTTACGTTAGAGAAGCTCTTTCACTGGCAGTTACTCCCGTAATTATAAAATATCTTTTACAATGTATGCAAATTACTCAGTAAATTATTCTGTAATCCAAATAGCACCTGAGCATGGTGACATTATCCACTTTTCATTGTACCTAGGTACACGCGACAATATTAAGTACATCTAAAATCTACCTGCTTGCCAATGCTTTAGCAGTAGTGAATGCCCGGGTTTTACTCAGCCCTGGGAGCTCCCATTGGATCTTCTTTTAAAAATGAAACAGCGTTTAGCAATCCGAAGCATTTCTGATTTACAATAAATTTTCTTCAAGAAAGGAAGCACCATGTAAATCGTGGAATAACGTGTGGAGCTTACCGACTTCCTTCCAATCCATCAACCCAGTAAAGTATTCTGTTTGCACCTGACAGAACTGGAACTATTTGGTACTGCTGCTAGTGCTATTGGAAAAAAATACATCAATAAACCATCAATAAATCCATCAGGGCAACACGTTGGCACAGTGCTGCCTCACAGTGCCAGGGACTGGGGTTCAATTCCTGCCTCTAGCAACTGTCTGTGTGGAGTTTGCACATTCTCCCCATGTCTGCGTGGGTTTCCTCTGGTGCTCCAGTTTCCTCCCACAGTCCAAAGATGTGCCGGTTAGGTGAATTGGGCATGGTAAATTGCCCGTAGTGATGGGTGCATTAGTCAGGGGTAAAATGTAGGGAAATGGGTCTGGGTGAGTTGCTCTTCGGAGGGTTGGTGTGGATTTGTTGGGCCGAAGAACCTGTTTCCACACTGTAGGGAATTTAATCGAATCTAAACTGCATTTCCCAGTTTTTAACCTGCAGACTTATTTTACATCATCATCCTTTAGAGCAGACATCCCTTTAGGTAATCCATGGGATTCATGGAATTGTATTAATTAATCTTTGGACAGTCAGCATTGAACTTCCATTAATCTAGCTGGCAAACTTTCTAAAGCTGCATGTGTAGGACGACATACCTCCAGGTGACAATGTGGAGCCAGTGTGTCATCTTGTTTTACAAGTACAGCAGTAGTCTTGAAAAACTATCAGTTAAAGGACGACGGCATTATATTTCTGCTCTGCTAGCATGTCAAGCTATAGCAAGAAGACATATATTTGGTCACTTTACAATAGCATGAGGTGTTATGATCTTCGAACATGTGAAGTAACTACAGTTTCAATGTACAGGTCGCTCTGCTATAATGTGTGCTTCGTCAGCGCAAATTGGCTGTAACACGATTGTCAAATTGTGGGTGATGTTTGGACAACGCAAACTTTCTACTGAACGAGTGGAGCAATTTTCTATAGTGGTTTTCTATAGCAATTTTCTATAGTGGTTTTCTATAGCAATTTTCTATAGTGTGAGGTCGCAGAGAAACACAGCCATTGGTTGCAGTAGAACGGCTTGTGTGAAACATTTTGAAACCTCCTACAGTTAGATATCAGTATGAATGAGATGTAAAGCTGCCACTCTGAGAGTTTTGAATGGACAAGCAGTGAATATGGAACAGGTTGACAGAGAACACCTTATGGCATGCAATTTGAGATTACATACCCACTAATGTAAACTTTTTCTCTCCTTTAAAATGAATTGCTGCTTGAATTGCTACAGTACCAGAATTCAATAACTAGTCTTGCCTTGCCTTAAAATCTAGTCCTTTGCTGATGCTAGAGATAATTTGCAGAGAATCAGACTGATCAAGCCCAACTATTCTACCAGTCAGGCCATTCATATAAATGTGTTTGATTTAATTGCCAAAACAATCAATTTAATTCCTTTATGTAATCCTATCCAGAATAGGAGAATTTCACCAGACTTTTTTCAGAAATTAATCCATTCGGTACAACACAAAGGAGGTAGTATTGCTGTGGTAATGTCATTGGACTAATAATCCAGAGGCTTATGTTAATGTTCTGGGATCATTGGTTCAAGTCCCACCAGAGAAGATGGTGACATTTGAATTCAATAATGATAAAGCAATCGGGAAATAAATTGTTCTGTTGATTGTTGCTAAAAACTCATCCGGTTCACAAATTTCCTTAAAAGCATGAAGTCTGACATCTTCACCTGATCTGACCTGTATGTGACTCTAAGCCCACAATATGTTTGACTCTTAAACATTAGGGGTGCGCAATAAATGCTGACCAAGACAGCGACTTCCATGAATGAATAAAAACAACTTATGATTAAAATGGTTGGTGAACATTGGTTAACCTTGAAGATATAATACAGAATTAGAACAATATCCTTTTAATCACAAACAGACACACCCATAGCACACAAAATGACAACAAGCTGTGCAGAGATTTTCTTTAAGAAAGGGCAAAAGGGAAAAACGCCCACGTTGGCCAAGGTCCTGAAAACATAAGCACATAAGCCAGGCAACCATAAGCACAGAGGCCACCATGTTCTTTTCAAAGTCAGGTTTTCCAGCAATTAAGAGCAAAAACTCCAAAGTCATTTGATTTTCTATTAATTGAAGGTAAATCATGATGCGCATTAAACTGTTGCTCCCATTTTCCAATCACCATATGATCAAAACCCTTTCCAATCCAGAAGAGGTCCCGGATCTTCTCATGTAGTCCATAAATAGAAACATGTTTTCACACCCAGATGGAGGTCTGTCTTTCCAGCGCTTCTGTCACAGATCAAACGTTGTAGTAGCTCATCATTAGGCAATAAAATGCGATTGGGTGCTGTCATGTTAAATTCTCTTTCACGTTATTATTATTATCAGATGCTTCTCATCTTTTCACCTACCTTTGGCAAAAGCGAACCAATATTGAATGTCATATTTAAGTTTCAGAAAAGGCTGAAACAACTTTTTGACTTCCAAGGAGTTCTGGTTTAACCTGAAACCTTGAACAGCCTCATTCTCTACAGATTCTAAACATTTCCGGCCTTTGCTGTTTTTATTGCAAAATTTCAGTATCCGTAGTATTTTGTTTTTGGACCTTTCTTTAAGGTTGGGTTTTTATGGACAGTATTGGAGGTGGGGAGTGACAGGCGTGGGGTAAAACTACGTGCAAATGATCCTCCGTGTCCTGGTCCCAGGTCCATATCTCACCCGTATGGATGGCAAACCAACTAAGTACAGCCCACACTTGGTCGGGGCCAGCAACGAGAATCGTGTTCAGATTGTCAAGGACCCAATTTAGTTTGAGTTTCACCAAATTTACAGGGCAGCAAAGTTGTGGCAATGACTACATTTGGCAGCCATTGGATCAGGGTGTTTAGGATTGAGGAGGGGGAGCGAGGAGTTAAGGATCAAGCCCCCGTTATGCCACGTAGCTGCTGCATAAATACCAAGGTGTTGCATTTTGGGAAGGCAAACCAGGGCAGGACTTACACAGTTAATGCTGGGGCCCTGGGTCGTGTTGTTGAACAGAGAAATCTAGGGGTGCAGGTACATAATTCATTGAATTGGTTTGGAGGAGCCGGTGTTGGACTAGGGTGTTCAAACTTAAAAGTCACACAACACCAGTGTATAGTCATCAGGTTTATTTGGAAGCACTAGCTTTTGGAGCGCTGCTCCTTCATCAGGTGGTTGTGAAGTATAAGATCATAGGACACAGAATTTATATCAAAAGTTTACAGTGTGATGTAACTGAACTTATATATTGAAAAAGACCTGGATTATTTGTTGAGTCTCTCATCTTTTAGAATGGGCATGCTGGTTTCAGTTCTTTGATATGTAAATCCCAAAAACTCATCGACAGGTAGGCAGGGTGGTGATGAAGGCGTTTGGCACGCTTTCCTTCATTGGTCATAACATTGAGTATAAGATGGTCATGTTGCAACTAACAGGATATCGGTGAAGCCAGTTTTGGAATATTGTGTTCAATTCTGGTCACCCTGTTATAGGAAAGATGTTGTTAGACCTGAGAGAGTGCAGAAAAGATTTACAAATATGTTGCCAGGACTGGGGGGATTTGAGCTAGAGGGAAAGCCTAAATAGGCTGAGCCTATTTTCCTTGCAATGTCGGAGGCTGAGGAGCAATCGTTTAGAGGTTTATAAAGTCATGAGGGGCATGGATAGGGTAAATAGACAAGGTCTTTTGCTTGGGTTGGGGAGATCTGTAAAACTAGAGTGCTTAGGTTTAAAGTGAGAGGGGAAAGATTTAAAAAGGACCTAAGGGGCAACCTTTTCACGCAGAGGGTGGTGCGTGTATGGAATAAGCTGCCAGAGGAAGTGGTGGAGGCTGGTACAATTACAGCATTTAAAATGGGGCGGCACGGTGGCTCAGTGGTTAGCACTGCTGCCTCACAGCATCAGGGACCTAGGTTGAATTCCCACCTCGGGCAACTGTCTGTGTGGAGTTTGCACATTCTCCCTGTGTCTGCATGGGTTTCCTCCGGGTGCTCCTGTTTCCTCCCACAGTCCAAAGATGTACAGGTTAGGTGAATTGGCCATGCTAAAATTGCCCCTGGTGTTAGATGCATTAGTTAGGGGAATGGGTCTGGATGGGTTGCTCTTCGGAGGGTTGGTGTGGACTTGTTGGGCCGAAGGGCCTGTTGCCACATTATTTAAAAAAAGGCATCTAGATGGGTATATGAATAGGAAGGTTTTAGGGGGATATGAGCCAAGTGCTTGCAAATGGGACTAGGTCAGATTGGGATATCTGGTCAGGATGAGTTAGACTGAAGGGTTTGTTTCTGTGCTGTATCACTCTATGACAGTGTGAATGTGTGATCAATATAGTTCTTTGTTCTAGTTGCACAGGAAGTCAGTCAGTTCAATGTAGCTCTGGCTGTTGTTGTATCAGGCCCTACACAAATGACGCCTCTGCTCACTCAGGTGTCGAATGTCAATCCTGTAATTCCTGTTATAGTTTGGCCATTTCCTCAGCCACATGCTTTGATGAAGTGACTTTGGAACAAACTGTTTCAGAATCTGAAGGTTCCCCGATGTGGTGGCACTGCCCCTGAACTTGCATTCGATAAAGTGGTCACTAGTTTTACCATAAAGAAAGAACACTTGGAGAAGGAAGTCAGACAATGGAATATTCCCTTTCAGAACTTTGGATGGTTTCAGTTTTCCAAGCTGGATTAACTCCTCTTTATCAGTTATCAGGATGAGGTTCACAAATTGTTTTTGTTTAATTTTCAGTTTACATGTTAATGCTTTAAAGATTAATTTTGAAATTTCAGCAGGGGTACTGTATGACTAAGGGAGTGTTCCACAGTTGACCTCTCTTTTCATTCATTCATAATGTCATTCTCCATTGAAGATAATTAACAAACTCCTTTTATTTTGCTTTTAAATTAAAATACAATTGCCCATTATTTGACATTAGGCTTTTTCATCTTAGTTTAAACTAATCAAAATGAATTAAGCAAATACACCCTCCTTTACCATTATATCCTTCCCCCAACAATCAACAATCAACAAGAAAATTTCTGTGCTGTATGACTCTATGACAGTATGAATGCCTGATCGATATGGTTGCTTGTTTTAGGCTAAGCTAAACAGGAAGTCAGAGTCAAGAGTGTGGCGCTGGAAAAGCACAGCAGGTCAGGCAGCATCCGAGGAGCAGGAGAATCGACATTTTGGGCATAAGCCCTTCATAAGGAATCAAACTCCTTTTATTTTGCTTTTAAACTGCATCCCTGATGAAGGGCTTATACCCAAAATGTCGATTCTCCTGCTCCTCAGATGCTGCCTGACCGGCTGTGCTTTTCCAGCACCACACTCTCCACTCTGATCTCCAGGATCTGCAGTCCTCACGTTCTCCCTGCACAAGAAGTCAGTCAGTTCAATGTTGCTCTGGTTGTTGTCATACCAGGCACCACCCAAATAATGTCCATACTCTCCCGGGTGTTGAATACCAGCCCTATAGCTGACAACAAGAATTAAGCATTTTTACAGTTTGCAGAATATAACTGTAATGCTTATACAGGACATTTCAAACTTTCCTCTGACCAGTAAGATAAATCTTCTGCACCAAAAAAGAAACAAAGTTAATGCTGTCTGTGTGGAGTTTGCACATTCTTCCCGTATCTCTGTGGGTTTCCTCCGGGTGCTCTAGTTTCTTAGATTAGATTACTTACAGTGTGGAAACAGGCCCTTCGGTCCAACAAGTTCACACCAACCCGCCTAAGCGCAACCCACCCAGACCCATTCCCCTACATTTACCCCTTCACCTACCACTCCGGGCAATTTAGCATGGCCAATTCACCTAATCTGCACATGTTTGGACTGTGGGAGGAAACCGGAGCACCCAGAGGAAACCCACGCAGACATGGGGAGAATGTGCAAACTCCACACAGACAGTCGCCTGAGGCGGGAATTGAACCCGGGTCTCTGGCGCTGTGAGGCAGCAGTGCTAACCACTGACCCACCATGCCTCCCACAATCCAAAGGTGTGTAGGTTAGGTGAATTGGCCATGCTAAATTACCCATAGCATTCAAGGATGGGTAGGTTAGGTGCATTAATCAGTGGTAAATGTAAAGTAATAGGGTAGGGGAATGGGTCTGGGTGGGATAATCTTTGGAAGGTCAGTGTGGACTTGTTGGGCCAAATGGCATGTTTCCACACTGTAGGGATTCTATGATTTCTATGAATACTTCCATAGAAGCAGAGTTTCTCTAGTATTTTCTGTTTTTATTTTAGATCTCCAGCATCTGCATTCTTTACTTTCAAGATAAATTTGCTGAATTGATTTCAGGGCCAATAGCTACCATATATAATGGTATAATGTTTATGACAAACATAATGTGGAGTTGCCGGTGATGGACTGCGATGGACATAACCTGGTGTCATGTGACTCCTGACTATCGTCCAACAGGTTTATTTAAAATCACAAGCTTTCATAGTGCTGCTGCTTCATCACCTCACATATGACTCTTGACTTTGTGATCAACATAGATAACATTGAAAGATTTACTCCACAATAAATTTGTTTGACAAAACACAAAGGGGCTAGAATACTTCAAAGTAACACATCTAAAATGATAGGTAGAATAAGCAAGATTGTAATAATGACCTGATATTGATGGTGGGATAAATGTTAGAATCCAAGGGGACCGTCCCCATTCTGCCATGGGATGTTTTACATCCATCTTGAGGAAACCTTGGTTTGGTGTCTTTTGTGAAAGATGGCAACCTCAGTAATGCAGAACTCCCTCAATGTCACACTGAAATGTTAGCCAAACAGTGTGGGCAAGTGTGAGCACAGAGGCTTAAATCTTCTAACTCAACAGGTGAGAGACTGACTACATTAACAGCCCATTACCTGAGGCAGAACTTTCCACTTAATATTAGCCCAATATGCTAGACTATTGATGTGCTCAAATCAACACTTGAATTATCTGATTTTGTATGCTGAAAGTTAAATGAGTAAGTTAAATGACAGTTAGCTCAGTTGGCTGAATGGCGAGAAAGAGCGATACCCAACAGCAGGGTTCAATTCCTGAACTGGCTTAGGTTTCCATGAAGGATTCTCCTTCTTGACCTCTTCCCCTCACATTTAGATGCAGGACTCCCAGTTTTAACCACCACCAGTTGTGTCTCTCTAACAATAGAGAGCAGCCCAATGGTCTGGTAAGATTATGATAACTTTACATTTGCTCTAATATTGCCAGAACATGTTAAACCCCATTTAGATTTTGCTTTCTGTTCCAATATTCTAACATTAGCACTTCGTCACAATCACTGTATTACAGAAACTGGAATGGGAGTTGTCAAGTTGTTTTTATTCACTTGTGGGGCATGGTTGTCACTAGCTGGGTCAACATTTATTGCCCGTCCCTGGTTGTCCTTCAGAAGGTGGTGGTGAGCTGCCTTCTTGAACCACCGCAGTCCATGTGCTATAGATAAACCCGCGATGCCCTGAGGGAGGGAATTATAGCATTCAGCAAAATTGGAGGAAAGGTGATATATTTCCAAGTCAGGATGGTGAGTAGCTTGGAGGGGAATTTCCAGGTGGTGGTGTTCCCATGTATCTGCTGCCCTTGCCCTTCTAGATGGAAGTGGTTGTGGGTTTGCAAGGGGCTGTGTGAGGATCCTAGGTGAATTTCTGCAGTGCGAATTATAGATAGTACACACTGCTGCTACTGAGTATCAGTGATGGAGAGGGTGGATGCTTGTGAATGTGGTGCCAATCAAACAGGCTGCTTTGTCCTAGATGGTGCCGGATGGCTTGATTTTGTTGGAGCTATACCCTTTCTAAGCAATAGGCAAATATCAAACTGCTGACTTGTGCCTTATAGATGGTCAGCAGGTTTTGGGGAGTCAAGAGGTGAATTACTTGCTGCAATAGTCCTAGTCTCTGACCTGCTCTTGTCACCACTTTGTTTATATGGCAAGACCAGTTGAGTTTTTGGTCAATGGAAACCTCATGGATGGTGATAGTGGGGGATTCAGTGATAGTAATACCACTGAGTGTCAAGAGGCACTGGTTAGCTAGTCTCTTCTTTGGAGATGGTCATTGCCTGGCAATCCTGTAGTGTGAATGTAATTTGCCATTGGTCTGCCCAAGATGCATTTTGACAAGATCTTGTTATGTTTTAATGTGGACTGAGGCATCACAAATGGTGCTGAACATGGTGCAATCATCAGCAAGCATCCCCACTTCTGACCTTATGATGGAGGGAAGGTCATTGATGAAGTAGATGAAGATGGTTGGGCCTAGGACATCACCCTGAGGTAGTCCTGTTTGGTCACATCACCAGGCTGACACCTCATTTTTAGGTATGCCTGATGCTGTTCCTGGCATGCTCTCCTGCACTCTCCTGCACTCTCCATTGAACCAGGGTTGATCCCCTGGCTTGATGGCAATGGTTGAGTGGAGTATATGCCGGGCCATGAAGTTACAGATTGTGCTGGAGTACAGTTCTGCTGCTGCTGGTGGCCTATAGCATGTCATGATTGCTCAGCCTTGAGTTGCTAGATGTATTTGAATCTGTCCATTTAGCCCAGTGATGTTGACACACAATACGATGGAGGGTATTCTAAATGTGAAAGTGGGACTATGTCTCCACAAGGACTGTGCGGTGGTCACTCTTACATCTGTCCATGACAGTATCTGTATCTGCAGCTGGCAGATTGGTGAAGATGGGGTTTGTATGTTTTTCCCTCTTGTTGGCTCCCCCACCAGCTGTTGCAGACCCAGTCTAGCAGTTATGTGCTTTAGGATGCGACCAGCTCAATCAGGAGTACTGCTGTCAAGCCACACTTAGTGGTGGACATTGAAATCCCACACCCAGAGGACATTTTTCACCTTTGCCACCCTCACTGCTTCCTCCAGTTTTGTTCAACATGGAGGACTACTGATTCATCAGCTGAGGGAGGATGGTACATGGTAATCAACAGGAGATTTCCTTGCCCATGTTTAACTTGAAGCCATAGACTTCAAAGGGTTTCAGAGTCAATGTTGAGGGCTCCTAGGGAAGCTCCCTCCCAACTGTACACCACTGTGCCACGATCCTGGATGGGTCTAACCTGCTAATGGGACAGATCATATCTGGCGATGGTGATGGTAGTATCTGGGACATTGCTTGGCTAGTCTGTGAGATAGCTCCCCAATTTTAACAGTAGCCCTCCAAAGTTAGGAAGGAAGACATTGCAGGGTCAACAGGGCTGATTTCGCCAGGCCTAGTTTGGCGCTGCAGTGATTGTAATGAGGGTAGTGAGCTGGACCTCATGAAATATGAGTGCCCTGATTGGGGCTGTTAATCTGGTCCAATCGGGGAGCCCTGGCTGACGTTAAAAGGTTGTCTATCAGGATACTGACACTCTGGTGCCTGGCTCTGTATGAGGCCGTACTAAAGTCAAGGAATGTTCATTTGTAAATAAAGGATGACTTGGTGATGGGATACCAGTCTGTGTAGAGTTATTTCAGCTCCCTCTGATTTTATTTCTTTGTTGAGACTTTGTAACCATTGATTTAACCGAGGTGCTTTCTCAGCCATTTCAGAGGGCAGCAGAGAGTCAACTACATTACTGTGGCTCTGGAGTCACATGTTGACCAGACCGGGTGAGGATGACAGATTTCCTTCCCTGAAGAACATTAACAAATTCACTAAATGTTTATTCACAGGAGGTATGATCTGTTAATCTAGTTTGGAAAAGTTATTCTGATTGGCAAGCCGTTGGGAAATAAAACATTTCTGGTGTGAAATTCGGCAACAAATTGATTGTTTGATATGTGCATCTGAAATTAATTTTGTACCATTACAGTCAAAGTCGTTATACTACCATTAAATAAATTCAACCTGGAATGGTCCTGCTTATCACCAAGTTTGCTTACCATGATGATACACTCATCTTTACTCCTGTTCAACATCCCTATTCCTGGTTTTGTTAACACCAATTTTCCCACTATCCATAAATATTACTCTTGTGCAAAACCCATCCACTGTAATCATCTGATATGGTCTAAAGAAATACCTGAGCTCTAATGGAGTGAGGAAACAAATGATGGATATATTAATTAAGAGTTAACTGGGTGTGAATTGCTAGTATAAATAATATCAGTGCGTGTTAATTTTATTGAGTGTGGTGAACTGGAATAAAACCCTCACTTAAAGTGTGGACTTGAACTCTGTTGATTAAAAGCATTTATCTTGTAGTGTACAATATCCACCAGGGTAAGTCCTACACACAACCTATCCAACCCTACCCTTCCAGAGGTCAGTTAACTCACTTTCTGCAATGTGTTGAAATCAAAATATTTCTCATCATCTTCAAACCTTTGCATGACTTCAGCCAGCCTTTCTGCTTTATGTAGGAGGAGAAAGTGAGGTCTGCAGATGCTGGAGATCAGAGCTGGAAATGTGTTGCTGGAAAAGCGCAGCAGGTCAGGCAGCATCCAGGGAACAGGAGAATCGACGTTTCGGGCATAAGCCCTTCTTCAGGAAAGCCCTTCTTCTGCTTTATGTGCACTGCTGCACAATTCAGTCCTCTGATTCCACCCTTTCACACATCTTCTGCTCTGTATCTTTTGCTACCTTACCCTGCTTACAAACACATTCCTCCAAATATCTGTTCACCTCTACTTGTTTTCATCATTTATTTTGGTCGCCTCTCATTCTGAACGTAATCCTTCACCCCTGCAATGATAGTTTGTACAAAGTATAGCAGACTGCAACATTGGGGTGTTCTTGCTGGGGCAGATTGAAGCCACACACTGGACTGATGCAGGCACAAAAAACCGAAATTGGTGGAAAACCTCAGAAGGTCTCAAGAGAAGTCAGAGTTAATCTTTAGGGTCCAGTGACCCTTCTTCAGAACTGGAACCCGGTTCTGTTTTTCTGCTCTGTTTTTGTTTCAGATTTCCAAGATTCTTTTGTGACTTTTTTTCAAAAATTCTTTTACAAATACATCATGCTTCCCTTTTGCTACCAGTAACAGTAGAGGCAGGCTGCTAACTTTGCAACCCTGTTATCTCACTGAGCTTTTGAGCTTCCTCTGTCATTGCAGCAGTGATATCATTGGCAGAAGGACTGGGGATACACTGTCCACTATAGAAGCACATTGAAAGGAGCCTTCTCTCATTAGCAGTGATGCACTATGGGAAGAGTAAAGTCACCATCGTCCTATGACTGGGCCTCAGGTGAGGGGAGAGGTTGAGGAGGGGTCACAATAAGGTAACCTCAGCCAGTGCAGGAATTGAACCCATGCTGTTGGCAGCAGAAGCCATCCACCTAACCACATGAGCTGATCAAACCCCTGGGGTCGTAAAGGGGCAAGTTTAAAGCCTGTATGTAAGGATACCTGATGCCGTGTTCTGGTGTAAACAGCCCTTTTCAATGATAGAACCAGTGCATGAAGCCATCTCAGCTGAGCACAAATACCATCATTACTGGAGTAGCTATTTTTTAAAAACTGGTTCTATCTTTACCTTTAGGTCCAGTCAATCATGAATTAGCTGTTAAAATCTGGAAGGCAATGAATAATTTAGACAAAATCCCATAGAATAATGCACTCATTTCAATTACAATTCTGCAATATCCCAATTTTTATAACTTGGCTTTTATTTTAAAAGCTCTGAAGCTGTGATTACCAAACACTTGAAGCCACCACCAGCCCGATTGCACCTTGACAAATTCATTTTTAATTGCAAACTGACTGTATGTTTGCATGAATACATCAACTTTGATGTTTCCTAAGTATGATGTTTACTTGTTGTAGTTGACTGAGGCTTTACTATTGTTTTTGTTGAATGGATATTTGTTTAAGCCTATGACAAAATTGGTTCCATTGAGAGAGTTGGGAACTTCACCACGCAAAACAGACTTCATATTTTCATGTGTTGTCTGAGGTCACTAGCTGTGCAGTATGAAAGATGATAATGTACAGTTTTACTCGTAATTAATCATTTCTCACTCAAAGCAACTCAGTTTAGCACGAAGGAAAGAGAAAGGGACTCCATGCAAAGTTATGTACAAACGTTTCTCATATTCTCGTAGCTTAGTGTGATAGAACTACATTGAAAACGAACATTGCAAATTTTTTTTTAACTCTAAGAAATATGTACAATGAACGAAAGAGTAAACTAATGTCAATTTTCAAAACATAAGAATAATTAAATTGTAGGCACATAAAATAAGTTTTTTTAAATTCATTTGTGGGTTGTGGGTGTCACTGGCTGTTCAGTATTTATTGCCTGACCCTAGTTGCCCCTTGAGAAGGTGGGGTGAGCTGCCTTCTTGAACGACTGCAGTCCACCTGCTGTGGGTTGACCCACCATTCCGTTAGGGAGAGAATTCCAAGTGACGGTGAAGGAACGGTAATATGTTTCCAAGTCAGGATGGTGAGTGGCTCAGAGGGGGCGGGGGGGGGACTAGTAGATGGTGGTGTTTCCAAATATTTGCTGCCCTTGTTCTTCTCGATGGAATTGGTCGTGGGTTTGGAAGGTGCTGTCTGAGGATCTTTGGTGAATTTATGCAGTACATCTTGTAGATAATACAAAAAACATCTTGTGAAAGTTTGCGAAAATTACGAAAATTGTACTTCACCTAAGTAATCAAATGCAGGTTCGTTCATACTTTTAAAACAAATAACGATGCACCATTTCCTTTCTCTTCTTAAGAAATTTGCCTGTTTTTCAGTCTGTTAGGAAAGATGCATGATAACAAATGTTCCTATTTGTACCAACTGTTATAATTTCTTTCTCCACACTCCACTCCTGCAGCTCGATGCACATTCCTATCCTATTTTGGACATTTTCCTTGCAAAAATGCTTTGTTACTGTTTATAATAAATAGTCTCATAACATATTTTACAAAACTTCCATCATTGGTTCTCTTTAAGTGTAGCTTCATTCTTTCTGATGTAGCAAATTCCTGGTGAAAAAAAAAGGTGAGATTGAAATATCAAAGTGTCATTAACCTGACATGTTCCTTTCTCAGATGAGTAATGCTGTACCTGTTTAAGTAGTCATTTCTCCTTAGGTATTACAGCTAACTTAGTTGGTTCAGTCCAGTTAGTCAGGTCAAATGGTATATTGGATCACTATATAAACAAAACAAATACTCCTGGATGCAAGGGAGGTCCCGCAAGAGTGGAAAGTGGTAAAAGTGACACCCTTCTTCAAGAAAGGTCTAAAGACCATCCTAGTGACTACAAACAATTTTAGCATCTATAGTGGGAAAGGTTATAGAAACAAAAACCAGAGAAGTCAGAGTTAACGTTTCAGGTCAAGTGACCCTTCTTCAGGAATGTTAACGTTAACCAAAACGTTAACTCTGATTTCTCTTCACAGATACTGCCAGATCTGCTGAGATTTTCCAGCAATTTCTATGACTTACACAATCCGCAGATCTTTCAAATTTATAAAGGTATAGAAACGATGAACAGTCGGAGAAAAAACTTAACAAGTCATAAAGTCATAGAGACATACAGCACAGAAACAGACCCTTCAGTCCAACCCGTCCATGCCGACCAGATATCCCAACCCAATCTAGTCCCACCTGCCAGCACCCAGCCCATATCCCTCCAAACCCTTCCTATTCATATACCCATCCAAATGCCTGTTAAATGTTGCAATTGTACCAGCCTCCACCACTTCCTCTGGCAGCTCATTCCATGCACGTACCACCCTCTGCGTGAAAAAGTTGCCCTGTAGGTCTCTTTTATATCTTTCCCCTCTCACCCTAAACCTATGCCGTCTAGTTCTGGACTCCCCCACCCCAGGGGAAAAGACTTTGACTGTTTACCCTATCCATGCACCTCATAATTTTGTAAACCTCTATAAGGTCACCTCTCATCCTCCGACACTCCAGGGAAAACAGCCCCAGCCTGTATAGAGGAACCAGCAGATTTGTAAAAGGTCATGATGCTTGATTCATCCGAACGTTTTGATGAACTAACAGAGGAGATTGGCGAAGAGGATGTTGTATATGTCTGTAAATGGTTTAATAAATGTTTTTCCCAAAGTATCACATAAAAGCCTGGTTGATGAGATTAAGTTCAAGAAGTAGATGGTTAAGTGTCGAAGTGAATTGTTTAAAAAAAAACATGTGAACAGTAATTAGCATTAAATGGCTAGCTTTCAATCTGGGAAATGGCAGTAGTTTACCCCAGGGGTCAGTCTGGGACCACTGCTTCTCTTCGTATATGTAAATGACTTGGATGATGCAGTGCAGAATAGAATTTCAAAATATGACAATGATACCAAATCTAGCAAATAGCCAGGGTGATATGACTGGTTTGTAATGTGGCATAGGTGTGCTCGTAGAGTGGACAGGCAAGGATTAATCCAGAGATTTGTGAGGAGATGCGTTTTGACAAGAAAAATTAGGGAGAAGCAATATTTTGATTCAGAAACAGATTCTTCCCCTCTGTTGTTTGACATTTGAATGGACCTCTTTAATGTTTGGGTTAATCTCTCTGTCTGTACTTTCTTGGAATCTGTAACATTGTATGCTGCACTCTGCTCTATTCCCCTGATGTATTGTACAATTTGTCTGTAAAGCAAGTACACGTGACAGAAATAAATCATGGACAAAGCAAGCTCAAACAGCAATTGAGGGAGATGGGAGAGAAATTGAGAAAGATGCAATTTCAAGTCTAAGGAAGGGGAAATCTTTGGAGGAAGTTTGGTTGGTGTTTTAGGGAAAGGGAGGGAAGTGGGAGTGGCAGCTGATTAGGATGTTCCCAATCTAATTGATAAATCCCATTGATCTCTACTGCAGGAAGCAGAGGAAATGAGTTTAAAAAGATCTTCAGTAAAGAAGCTGTGGGCTTTTTACATTCATAGAGTCATCGAGATGTACAGCACGGAAACAGACCCTTCGGTCCAACTCAGCCACACTGACCAGATATCCCAACCCAATCTAGTCAGACTTGCCAGCACCCGGCCTATATCCCTCCAAACCCTTCTTATCCATATACCCATCGAGCAGTTTTCACAAACTGTAGCAGGATCCAAAACATCCTGCCATCAACCAGGCAGATGGAGATGTTAGTGACCGTACCATCATGCCCCTTCACGTTTGTATCCACTGCGCTTGTGGAAGCAGAGTGATGGGTATGCACGGGATAATGGCCAGGCTGACCGAGAATAACTATCAATAAAACTTGTCCAACCGTTCTTCTTTGCAAATTGTGTTAGTGCTTCTACGACTCTGCTATGCTTCTTGATCCTCATATGTTTCATCATGGGGCACCATCCAGAAACATGTGGAATTGTTTCTATGGCTGCACTACATCTCCTACAGTTCTTATTGTTTAGAGACCTCCCAGAGCATAAAGGCTTCAACATAGATGCCATCATTGATGGTTGGAGAGTGTGATTGACAAGATTGGTAACTGCAGAAGTGTCCGATTGGATGGACAACCAATGGCTAGAAAGTGAGATTTTGCAAGTGCAATTGTGAATGAATTGGAGGGGGAGAGGTTACATCTAAACCTGTCCAAATTAAAAATATGTTAAATTTACAGATACTGTCTTTTCCTTCAGTAAGGGCGCACAGTGGTTAGCACTGCTGCCTCACAGCGCCAGAGACCCGGGTTCAATTCCCGCCTCAGGCGACTGTCTGTGTGGAGTTTGCGCATTCTCCCCGTGTCTGCGTGGGTTTCCTCCACGTGCTCTGGTTTCCTCCCACAGTCCAAAAATGTGCAGGTTAGGTGAATTGGCCATGCTAGATTGCCTGTAGTGTTAGGTGAAGGGCTAAATGTAGGGGAATGTGTCTGGGTGGATTGCTCTTCGGAGGGTCGGTGTGGACCTGTTGGGCCAAAGGGCCTGTTTCCACACTGTAAGTAATGTAATCTAAAAAAGACAGAAGATCAGTGTTGTGCGAGCAAACCATTATGTTTCTCGTCATGCCATATGGGCTGTCTGTACGAGCACTCACTATAAGTTAGATTTGCTGCCACTATCTTCTTTCAAGGTCGGGATGTTATGTGGACGTTTCATTTTATTGTTCTGATTCGGTTATCTGCTCCGCAAAAATATTGCCCCACATGCAATAAGAGATTGTCTGTGTGACAGCAATAATGTGGAACTCTCTCTCCCAGATCTTCACCTCCGACAGTTACCCAGAAAGGCTGTGGTGTACATAGGATAATGGTGTGGACATTTTATGGTGCAAAGTCTGACGTGAGCAGCTCCTGCACCTTGAGTTGGCTATGGGACTTTGGAAGGTGCTCGCTACTTCGGCAACGAGGGTAAATCAACCCTGGCCACAAAACATTGCTTGTGCCTCACAGCCAATAGTAGGATTAATCCATGATGTTGTGATCAAGAGCGCTTGTGGCCAGGTTATTAGGTGACAGCGTAGTTCAGTGCATGACGTCCATGTTTTGTGATAACAGGTGCCTTTTACCAGAACTGGGCGAGTGTCTACTCTATGGTGCTGGCCTTTGAAGAGCCTCACATCACATGAACGTGGTCCCCACCACTCACACACACAATGAAACATTTACTCAGCCCACTCCAGATGTGATGGCCACCATTTGCATCTCCATTGCTCAGTGCATTGAGTACAGGAGTTGGGAGGTCATGTTGCGGCTGTACAGGACATTGGTTAGGCCACTGTTGGAATATTGTGTGCAATTCTGGTCTCCCTGCTATAGGAAGGATGTTGTGAAACTTGAAAGGGTCCAGAAAAGATTTACAAGGATGTTGCTAGGGTTGGAGGATTTGAGCTGGAGGGAGAGGCTGAATTGGCTGGGGTTGTTTTCCCTGGAGCATCGGAGGCTGAGGGGTGACCTTATAGAGGTTTATAAAATCATGGGGGGCATGGATAGGATAAATAGACAAAGTCTTTTCCCTGGGGTGAGGGAGTCCAGAACTAGAGGGCATAGGTTTAGGGTGAGAAGGAAAAATTTTAAAAGAGGCCTAAGGGGCAACTTTTTCCTGCAGAGGGTGGTGCGGGTATGGAATGAGCTGCCAGAGGAAGTGGTGGAGGTTGGTACAATGACAACATTTAAAAGTCATCTGGATGGGTATATGATTAGGAGGGGTTTAGAGGGATATGGGCCAAGTGCTGACAAATGGGACTAGATTAGGTTGGGATATCTGGTCAGCATGGACATGTTGGACCAAAGGATCTGTTTCCATATTGTACATCTCTATGACTGAATGATTTGCAGTTTGGAGCGGGATGGAGGGAAACAGTGACCACACCTGACAGAATGAGTCACAGACAGAGCCTCTCAGTCAAGCTGATGCCCCAAATCTTCAAATTCTTCTCTTTGTTGCCTCCTTGACAACCTCATTGACTTTCATCTTGCCCATGTTCCCACCCAACCTATTTCTTTAGCTGTTTATTTCCACACTTTATCCCTGAGTACCAGGAATAAAGCCACTACAACATGTCCGCTTTGTGACTAAAACCACTACAACATGTCCGCCCCGTGACTAAAACCACAACAACATGATCGCTTGTGTGACTAAAACCACAACAACATGTCCGCCGTGTAACTAAAGCCACAACAACATGTCCACTCCTGTGACTGACCACAGCTGCCAATAGGACAAGCTGCTTGGCTTTGTGTCTACTCTAAAAGTCCAGGCCAGATGCCAACCCTCCCTGAGGGCATTGTGAGTCTCCCTGGGACTGCAGAGGTTCAAGAAGGCAGCTCACCACCACCTTCTCAAGGGCAACTAGGGACAGGCAATAAAGGATGACCCAGCCAGCAATGCATGAGGGTGAATTAAAAGAAAATTCAGAAGTACTGTGAGTCTTTCAGATCTGGCCAAAGGGACAGAGTGCAGAAAGGTACGGAAACGCAGATACGTGCAAGATGGTGAGTGAGGAGGCCCAAGATGTACCCAGTCAAAGCCATGAGTTGGTGCCTGCCCCTGAGCACAAAGTGTTCAGCACTGCCAGGTAAGGGGCCAGGCTTCTCCAAAGTACATAACTGATTTGCAGGATTGCATCGTAAGTGGGTACAAGACGTGCAGTGAGACTACAGCTGGTACTTCTCCAATGCCAACCACCATGGACAGAGGGCACTGCTGCCTCCTTCCCTTGGACCTTGTCCTGAAATGCTGACAACCAGTGTACAAATGGTGAACTGGCATCGCCTGGTGTCTGACCTTCATGTCAGACATTCTCCCTGTCTAGTTTCTCTCTGATACATGGAGAATGGGAAATTGCTTATCAGTGAGGTTGGGGTTAGATATGAACAACACACGGGTATATTCAACCAGGCCTCTGGCCGCCAACTCATAGGACGCTCGACTTGTTTTTTGAACCATAGTTGCAGAATCTGACGATCCTGATGCCAAGAGTCTCATTTTTGCCAATCTTTTCCCAACGGACATGCCAGTAACCGTGTATTTCAGGGGGTGGGACGATCCAGTTTCACAGACTGATGTTGGAGGCCGGGTTAAGTATAAAATGAGGCTGTTCTAGCTGTACGCTTTCGATAAGTTTTTAGATATTGTCCACTGTGTTCTGTTGGATATGATACTGCAATATAAAACTGTTAAAGTCACCATAGCCTTACTAAACTAGAGGGCTGCCCTTTCTTTAGAGAGGCTACTGATGGGTGGGGGTTTAACCAAAGGGTCAGGTGAGGGGTAGGAGACAGAGAAGGAAAGTCTCCATGGTAACCTCAGTCAGTGTGTGAGTTGGCAGCCCTTTGTGTTACAAACCAGCTGTCCAGCCAACTTAGCTAACTGAACCCCTTATAGAATGACATCTGATTACTATAAATTAGTACTATATTGGCCTTTTCACTCCCGAGAACCCATCATGATATTTATGCATCATCAAATGGCGGTGGAGTAGGGCTCCTGTCCTGGGGCTTGTCTGTTTTGGCTGGTTTACTTTTTTCTCTCTTTTCTTGTTTTTATTTTATACTTCCTTCCTTTTACTGCCACTAACGGCGTCAAGGAACCCCAGCGCAGACCGGAGCATGCCCAGCGTGAACTGGAATGGGCCCAGCATGAACTAGAATGAGCCCAGCGTGAACTGGAGTGGAGAAAGTGAGGACTGCAGATGCTGGAGATCAGAGCTGAAAATGTGTTGCTGGAAAAACGCAGCAGGTCAGGCAGCATCCAAGGAGCAGGAGAATCGACGTTTCGGGCATGAGCCCTTCTTCAGGAAAGAAGGCCTTTCCTGAAGAAGAGTTCATGCCCGAAACATCGATTCCAGTGAACTGGAGTGTGCCCAGCACGAACTGGAGCAGGCCCAGCACGAACTGGAGAGCACGAACTGGAGCAGGCCCAGCACGAACTGGAGCAGGCCCAGCACGAACTGGAGCAGGCCCAGTGTGAACTGGAGCAGGCCCAGTGTGAACTGGAGCAGGCCCAGCGCGAACTGAAGTGAGCCCAGCACGAACCGGAGCAGGCCCAATGCAGACTGGAATGGGCCCAGCATGAACTGGAGCAGGCCCAGTGCGAACTGGAGTGGGCCCAGCTCAGACTGGAATGGGCCCAGCACCAACTGGAATGGGCCCAGTGTGGACAGGAATGGACCCAGCATGAACTGGAGCAGGCCCAGTGTGGACCGGAGGGGGCCCAGCGTAGTCTGGAGTGGGCCCAGTGTGGACCAGAATGGACCAGCGCAGTCTGGAGTGGGCCCAGCACAGACTGGAGTGGCGGTGGTGAGGTAGCCCCTACTTACTTTTCTGGGATGACTCAGCCCCTGGCATTGGAATTGGTGGAGGTAATGTCGGCCAGGGAGACCTGGCGGTGAATGAAGGCACCTGGAAGTCAGTGACTTAGTTGTTGGTTGGGCCCAGCACTGGCGGCAGGGAAGTGGTGGCAGAAGGGTGTCATGGTGACATCAATGAGGTAGGCTCAGCGGCGAGAGATGTGACTGTGATGTTGGGGAGTCTGTGATGTTGAGACGGTGGGAAGGAGAATCGGTGAGGTGGCTGAGGATGGTGACTGAAACATTGATTGGGTCCAGTGTGGACGGCAGTGAGGTGGTGGAGGAGGGATTGTTGATGAGTTGGCTGAGGACTTCCAGCTATATTTTTCTATTTATTCTTATTAAAGCTATTCAAAATGGCACCGGTGGAAAAGCTTTTTGCATATTTTACTGTTTTTCTCACTAAATACACACGACAATAAAATGATCATTCATTTATGTATGATAAAGAAGAGGTCTGACTGACCTACAGTGAGTTCTCAGTTCCTTTCTCAGGAAAGGAACTGAGGTTAGTTTGGAACCCAGTAAGAAAGAATGAACGCTAATTTGTGTGAATAGCCTTATCCCCAGGACATTTCAAAGAGCTTTACAACCAGGAATTGCTTTTGGGCTGCATTCATTGCTGTTATGTAAACAACCACAACAGCCAATTTGCTCACAAAACAGGAAATTAAAGGAACGACCCAGCTAATAGATTTTGAGGTAGAAATGTCAGTGCAGACCCTGGAAGAACTCCCTGTTCTTTATCAAATAAATCGACAAGACCTGTTGCATCTATCCAAGTAGACAAACGCTTTGGTTTAAAATCTCATCGAAAAGATTTGGAGATGCCGGTGTTGGACTGGGGTGTACAAAATTAAAAATCACACAACACCAGGTTATAGTCCAACAGGTTTAATTGGAAGCACTAGCTTTCGGAGCGACGCTCCTTCACACCACCATGAGCAGTTACTGCAGATCCACAGTGTTATACAGAAGTGATAGCCAAGAGCCTCTGCTCAGAACCTGGAATGGAAAGTAGAACTCAGATGTTTTTTGACCAAAGCCCAAAGGACAAGCCTTCATTGATGTAGCAAATTTGACTGGCAGATTCAAAAGCAGTTAACGATTTTTGAGGTGTTGATGTTTTAGTGCAGGTGAGCATCCTAGCTAATTTGAACACATCAAAGTTAGATGATAATATTTTAATTTGGCAGAGTTCATGCAGGGACCAATATTGGCTGCCAGGATACCAGTCCTTTTTTTAACATGTTACCAATGTATTTCTCACATTCTTTTAGACGGTAGACTAAAGCAAAGGCATCCTCCAAATATTGCACGTAAATAATTTTAATTTTCATCAAAACAGTTGAATATGTGACTAAAACACCAAATCTTTCTCTTTCTGTCATCCCTCTCCTCACTACCACTGCAGTCAAAACAAATAAAAACACACACACACTCGCTCTCTCTCTTGCGCTCTCGCTCTCTCGATGTCTCTCTCTCTCTCGCGCTCTCTCACACTATACGGAAGGTCGCTGTGGACTCAATACAATAAATGGCCTGCGTCCACACTGTAGGGATTCTCAGAGTAAAGGGAAGACCTTTCAGAATGGAGATGAGGAGACACTTCTTCAGTCAGAGAGTGGGGAATCTATGGAATTCATTTTCACAGAAGGCTGTGGAGGCCAGGTCATTGAGAAACTGAGATAGATAGGTTCTTGACTATCAAGGTTATGGGGGGAAAGTGGGAGAATGGGGTTGGAAAATGTATCAGCCATGATCGAATGGCAGAGCACATTCGATGGGCTGAATGGCCTAATTGTGCTCCTCTATGCCTTATGTTCTTATGATTCAAGGTCCTTTCAGAAGTCTGACAATAATTGGGAAGAAGGGATAGTATGAATGGGAAGTGAGCTAGCAATGGGGAGGACGGTTACAGGAGGTAATTACAGAGTGAAGCTTAGAAACTAACAAGGTGGTCACGACACAAAGGCCATGCTTGGAGGGTGGGCCAGAGGACTGAGGGCTAGCTATGCCTTTGGATGTAATTGGACAATGGTGTTCATGTGATACAGTGGTAGTGTCCCTATCTCTGAGCCAGGAGGCCTGGCTTCAAGTCCCACCTCCTTCAGTGGTGTGTAATAACATCTCTGAACAGATTGATTAGAAAGTATCTATGATTGGATAAATGGAGCATTTGGAAATGAAGTTGGAATTCAAGTGGTGAGGGGGCTTCTCTTATTATGATTCAGAGAGCTAAAACACCAGCAACCATGCATTTAGATTAAGTGATCTGTTGACAAATTAAATTTTTTGAATGAAGGGGTGAGACAAAAGAAATGCACTTGCTACAATTTTTATGTATAAGGGATTCAGTTCAGTAACTCCCAAGAAGCTTGTAAGAAAACAGTTAGACAATAAAGGAAATGAAATGACATTACAGACTAAAACAAATAACTGCAGATGCTAAAGATCAAACAGAAACTTCTGGAAAAACGTAGCTAGTCTGGCTAGAGAAAGCAGAGTTAACTTTTTGAATCCAGTGAAGTTTGAAAGAAGAGTCACTGGACTTGAAAAGTTAACTCTGCTTTCTCTCCGCAGATGCTACCAAACCTGCTGAGTTTCTCCTGTAGCAGAGATAGAAATTTCTTTGTCAGACAGGAATCAGAGGGTTACGAGATCAGAAAGCAGTTGAAACAGGTGTGCCGAGGTGTCCAGTTTAGCTTTTGTTTGAGACAAATGATTTGAACCTGAGCATCAGGAGTGCAGTGTGAAAGTTTCTGACAGTACAGGTACAGAAGGCTTAACTCTCTGCAAGGAAGACTGTGAAAGATGTCAGAAAGTCATCAACAGCATAGTGGAGTTCACAGATGCAATTTCATGTAACGAAGTACGAGATAGTACATTTTGGCATACGAAGACTGAGACTATACATTAAAGTGAGAGGAGGTGCTGTAGGCTTTGCATATATGGCAAGGCCTGTTAGATTTGTAATTCATAGATTTATACAAAAGTTGAATTTTACTGTAAAGAAGAAGGCCATTCGGCCTATCATGTCTGTACCTATTCCCAAAACAGGTACACAGTAATCCCGTTCTCCAGTGCCATCCCCATAACCCTCTACATTTATCACTTTCAAGTACATGTCAAGTTCCTGTTTGAAGCCTCCTTCCCCACTGTCCCAGGCAGTGCATTCCAAATCCTAACAACTCTGAGTAAAGAAGTTTCTCCTCATCTCACTCCTTGTTCTCTTGCTGACAGCCTTGAAATTGGGACCCCCTGGTTACTGACACACCAACCCGTGGAAACAGAATATCCTTTACTCTGTCAAAATTGTTCATAGTTTTTGTAATTCTCCAAAAGTGCAACTTATAGTAAAGTTGTTTCAAAAGTATTTTTAAATATTTTAAGCTATTGTGAAAAATGCCAAGATCGTGTAAGGTTTAGTGTTAGAACATACAGTTGCATGATGATGATGTGTGAAACATTGACAAAGTTACAACCCTATTTTTAAAAAGTCTCTTACTGTGCTGGTGCAGGAGCGACTATAATTAAAAGATTGGACATTGCTTCAAAATAAACCTGTTGGACTATAACCTGATGTTGTGTGATTTTTAACTACAATTAAAAGAGATTGGGCATACTGAAACTAATACCACAGAACACAAACCAACAAAAGGTCTATTAGCAAAGGCTTTTTTTTAAAACAATGAAGGTTTTTTTTTGCAAAGGCTTTTTTTTAAAACAATGAAGGATTTTGTTTGTGAATATGGAAAGACTATTTCTTCTGGTTGGAGAACTGGTATACAAAATGAATTGATTTAAGATTGTCACATTGACAGTGAAGAAGTCAGAGTGTTTTTTAGATTCGATTCCCTACAGTGTGGAAACAGGCCCTTCGGCCCAATAAGTCCACACTGACCCGCTGAAGAGCAACCCACCCAGACCCATTCCCCTACATTTACCCCTGATGAATCCACCTAACACTACGGGCAATTTAGTATGGCCAATTCACCTAGCCTGCACATCTTTGGACTGAGAGAGGAAACCGGAGCACCTGGAGGAAACCCACGCAGACACGGGGAGAACGTGCAAACTCCAAGAGTTGTAAGAGCATGGGCTGCTTTGTCTGATTGGAATTTGAAGGGAAAACGTCAAACAGTGGAAGGGGAAGATGATAACAACTGTGGATTAGTTTTTTTTATTGAGTATGGAAGCAGAACATAAAAAAAAATAAAAATAAAAAGTGGGCGGTATGGTGGCACAGTGGTTAGCACTGCTGCCTCACAGCGCCAGAGACCCGGGTTCAATTCCCGCCTCAGGCGACTGACTGTGTGGAGTTTGCACATTCTCCCCGTGTCTGCGTGGGTTTCCTCCGGGTGCTCCGGTTTCCTCCCACAGTCCAAAGATGTGCAGGGTCAGGTGAATTGGCCATGCTAAATTGTCCGTAGTATTAGATAAGGGGTAAATGTACGGGTATGGGTGGGTTGCGCTTCGGCGGGTCGGTGTGGACTTGTTGGGCCGAAGGGCCTGTTTCCACACTGTAAAGTAATCTAAACATATGGATGGGCCAAATAGTTTCCTCCTCTGCTGTACAATTCTCCACTTTCAGTAAAATTAAGATGTGTTTTTCTTGCAACTGAGATAACATAGATCCCTCAAGGCGCAACTTCTATTCCACCTGATAGTAAAGGCAATTAAATATTCTAAGCAATGGACAAAGAAACAGTAATTATACCCTGTAACCACACCATGTGCAATCATTGATCATTAAAGCTACCATATTCAATCACTCCCACAAGTAAACAAATTTTCAGCTGTTGAATGTTTTACCTTAAGTAAGAAGAGTGACAATTGGTGTCAGATAATTATGGAAAGCTTGTGTTCTGAACAATGCTTCGAACAGTTGCTCCAATTTAATGCTGACAATCTAAACAATTCATGTAAAAGAAAACAAACACAGGATGTTGAAGAAGAATAGTGATAATAGATTCATTAACAGGCAATTAGTTGCTAATTGGGTGCTGGAGTTCCACTAAAGAGCTTCTGATTGAGGTTTTTGTTTGTCTGTAATAATGTTAACTCTATAATTTGAGGCTTTGCTTTTGTTTATGTATACAAGCACACCTATCCTGATTAAAAGGATTGTAACCCAGTTTGATGGTTTGGGAGCAACTAAATTGTCTCCCCCTCCCCAGCCATGGCCTTGGTGAATTTCTTTACTTTCTGTCCGTTTTTTTTTCTGCATTTCATTGGTTTCTCAAATGTTGCGCCATTTAGTCAGCTGTCCCCGTGACAAATTATCAAAACCGTCATCCAAGAGAGGTCCCCATGAGTTGTCTCGAAACAGATTAAACAAACAGTTTAAAAACATTCCGAACCGTGCCTTCAATCGGTGACTTATGTCTTAAAACGTAAATTCACAGCCCTCCTGTGAGGCCACATAGACTTTCTTTCCCTCTTATCTGAAGTTGTTGACCTGTAAGAAGGAGGAGAAGGTTACAAGGTCAAAGTCTTTTCCTCCTTGGCCCTCATTGCTTGCTGGGAGAGGTTTGATTGCAGAATAGATGTATTTGAGCAGAGGTTCAGGGTCAGGGTTTTAATTCTGTTAAGGAACAGCTGGTTTCAGTTTCTCTCCACTCCTCTTCTTCCCCCACTCACCCTGACCCACAAATCCAGGAAGGCTAAAAAAAAAGCAAAGTGAAAAGAAAATCTTCTAGATTAAACATATTTTTTGCTTACTAGAGAGGTTTGCAAAATGTTCAACCGAGGTAACATTTTTCATGGTCAAGGAAAGAATTCAGTCTAACATTGTGAGATACACCACAACTTCTGATATTTTTCTGTCTCTCCTCTGTAATAGAAAACCATATAAAATGCCAGCCCTGTAATGGGCCCCTCATTATAACACACATTTTGTATGATTCCCAAACACAATGTTGCAGAGGGAATCTAGCATGCTTTATTAGCAGTGTCCTGTGTTAAACTCTCCCTGCTATTTACAATTTAACAAAACGAGGGCATCATACATCTCCAGCAAACCAGTTGCAGATTTTTTTTTCATCTACTTGCCTTTTCAATGCAAGCCCGAGGCAATGGCGGTGTGTGGCACAACAGCAATCAGGGGTCATAATTTCACTGGCAGTTTGCATCAAGTTCAATTTTTCCAGCATTCAGTATCCAACAACAGTAAGTCTGTGTTTCGTTACTCTGAAAATTGACTGAAATAACCTAGTTGCGTATAATATTCAAATCATCATGTGAAACGGGGTTTTATTTGAAATTGTTCTATTATAAATTTTTTAGAGGAACAAGATTTTAAGATATCATCATGTGAGCAGAATTGAATCAATAGTTCAAACTTACCTACAAATTTAAGTTTGAGCTGAAAAAGTAACTGATAAAGAGTAGCTTTTCAACTGTTTTCTTTCAATTCTGAATTATTTCTTACTTAATCATTTAAAGATGATTTTTTTTAAAAGTTTGAAATGTTTGCTGTATTTAAGTCTGGAAGCAAGTTCCTTTCAAACATGTCAAATATGTCAACAAATCAGAATAAAAACTGATAAACAAGAACATTATTGAAAATTCAGAACCTGTGCAAGAAAATAATGAAATAAAGGCTGAATAGTGCATCTTTTTTAAGGTAAGTCCATGTTGCGCCCAATTCTTTTGGAGAATTTACTGTCTCAAAGCCTAACGAGTTCTTTTACTCAGTCTTACTAAACGTGCCACATTAATTGGCAACCTTGCTCCTACGGCATCACCCATGTCTAAGTTCCACACTGTTGTCCCACATGCCCTACACAGAACACCTCGCTGCTCTGCAGATGTCCACCTAAAGCTAAGCAGCCCTTTTGCTGCTGCCATCTTCACAATACCACAGTACACCGAGTTGAGCACAGGCATTCTACAGCAGCCCTGCTCATGGAGGACAGAGTATTGAGTACAGGGGTTGGGAGATCATGTTGCGGCTGTACAGGACACTGGTTAGGCCACTGTTGGAATATTGTGTGCAATTCTGGTCTCCTTCCTATCGGAAAGATGTTGTGAAACTTGAAAGGGTTCAGAAAAGATTGACAAGGATGTTGCCAGGGTTGGAGGATTTGAGCTACAGGAAGAGGCTGAACAGGCTGGGGCTGTTTTCCCTGGAGCATCGGATGCTGAGGGGTGACCTTATAGAGGGTTACAAAATTATGAGGGGCATGGAAAGGGTAAATAGGAAAAGTCTTTTCCCTGGGGTGGGGGAGTCCAGAACTAGAGGGTATAGGTTCAGGGTGAGAGGTGAAAGATATAAAAGAGACATAAGGGGCAACTTTTTCACATAGAGGGTGCAACGTGTGTGGAATGAACTGCCAGAGGATGTGGTGGAGGCTGGTACAATTGCAACATTTAAGAGGCATTTGGAAGGGTATATGAATAGGAAGAGTTTGGAGGGATATGGGCCGGGTGCTGGCAGGTGGGACTAGATTGGGTTGGGATATCTGGTTGGCATGGACGGATTGGACCGAAGGGTCTGTTTCCATGCTGTACATCTCGAGGACTCTATGACAGGGAAAGAGCTGGTCATTGACTTCAGGAAATAAGGAGGAGGACACACCCCAATCTACATTAAAGGAGCTGAGATGGAGAGGGTCGAGAGCGTCTAATTCCTGGGAGTGACGATAACTAACAATCTATCCCACCCACGTTGATGCACTGGTCAAAGAAACACAACAACGCCTCTTCTTCCCCAGGAGGCTAAGGAAATTCAGCATGTCCATAAGGACCCTCACCCAACGTTTCCAGATCCACCACAGAAAATATTCTATCTGGGTGCATCACGGTTTTGTACGGCAACTGTTCTGCCCAGGACCGTAAAAAACTACAGAAGGTTGTGAACACAGCCCAGTCCATCACACAATCCAACCTCCCATCCATGGCCTCCATCTACATCTCTCAAAGCGGAAAAGCAGCCATCATCATCTAAGACCCATCTCCCCCCAGTAATGCTCTCTTCCAATCTCTTCAATCAGGCAGAAGATAGAAAAGCTTAAACACACGGACCAACAGGTTCAAGCACAGCTTCTTCCCCGCTGTTATTGGACTTTGAATGAACCTCTCAATTTTCAAATCGAATGTTGATCTTGGCTTTTTTATACACCTTCTTTACAGCTGCTACTCTGCATTCCTTGCTCTATACCCTATAATCTCTGTGTCTTTGTATGTTATGGTGTTCTGTACTGCACGCAGAACAAAACTTTTCACTGTGCTTAGGTACATGTGCCAATAATAAATCAAATCAATCCAAAGGTGTGTTCACAGGATGGCACTGCGATTCACTGGCAGGAACCTGGGGGGTCCTGATGAAAGGGCTGGTGCACAGAAAGGCCACTGTCTTTGTCTTCCATGTGGACGGAGAGGGGAGGCTGTGTAACCAAACCTTACCATTCTGGTCACTGCCAAAGGTGTGGAGGAACAACCAGCAATGCAGAAAGGAGGTCAGTGACCTTCTCTGCCAGGGTCAACGCCATGCTCCTCTCTCTCTCTCCTGCCTCTCTCTCACACTATCTCTGCCACTGCACATACCTCCCACCAACACATGTGCCATTTCACTCTCTCACTATGATGCCTGTACCATCTTCCCCTGCTCGGTCCCCCCACTCTCGCCTCCCTACACTAAACTTGGATGCCTTCTGTACTACCTCTTCAGTCTCTTTGAGTATCTCAGCACCTTTCACCTGCGTGCACCAGCATTGCCAGCCACTACTCACTGTGACCAGCTTCATTTCCTCCTCCCTCTACCCCAAATCTTATTCCAGGGGAAGTCAGCCCATAACAGGGCACCAGGAGATTGGAGAGGTACCCGGAATTAGGCTCCTTCCCCTCTACAAGGAGAGAATTGTGGCCCTTGCAGGAGAAAACTGAGAGACTGTGGGGCTGTTGAAACTTCCATATCCTGCAAATGAGGAAGTAGCACACTGTATGTTACTGCCACTGCCCCCTTAACGCCACTCTCACTCCCAGTCATCACTTCTCATCAGTGTCTGTGATACCTTCTCTCCTTTTAACCTTTTCAGGTTCCACAAACCTACCCTCAACCTCCGTGTTGAAGCCCCATCAGAAGGCCCCCTATTGACCTCTGGGGTTGAGAGTATAGAGGCCTCGGAGGAAGGCAGCTTCCTGCATCTCCAGAACCTATCAACAGCCTCTGATTCTGAGACCTTGTTGGGCGGTGGTATGATAGAGTAAGACAATAAACAACATGGTGAGCACTGCGGCCACTCTGTCACTCCCTTTCTGCTTCGCCCCAATCCTTAGTTTCTGAGGACAGAGCTGACAGACTGACCCATTCCACCCCACCCCCCACCAACTGACATGACTAGACAGCCCCAGATAAGACTTGTCTAGAGTACTGCCAGTACATCTCCCTCAGCGAACCTCCCCAAAGGCTGACTGCAACCCAATTTCTGGACTGCAGAGACTGGGAAGCCCCCAACCCCCCCACCCCTGCAACTGGATGCCTGACTGTTGCCAGTCCTCTGGACTAGTCTGGGAGGTTGGCATTGACCTTCTGTGCTGGGACACTCTGACGGCTGCCTCCAAGGACCCATTCAAGGGCGACTGTGTTGGGGAGCTGGCAGGCCCCATGCCACACAATACAGTGTCTTTGGCGACACATGGAGCAGCTTTGGGATTGACATTGTACACTCTGCCAGTGCAGCGCGGCACCTGACAGGCTGAGGACTGCTGAGCAGCAAGGTAGGTTGCCTGGTTATGTCTGTTCGCTAATTGGCACAGGAGGTGGGCACTAAGAGAGCAAATGCCACTAGAGTGGGTAAGTATCCCTGAAATACAGCCTAGTCCAGACTGTGAGCTTGGAGTCCACCCCAAGGACCCAACTGCAGCCTTTCACTGCAAGTTGCTACCATGCCCTGCCATGCAATCACATGCTTCTAGAATGCAATGCCAGTAGGAGTGGCAGGATAGTCATGGGTGCGGCTGGTGCCTATGAGTCATGCACTGGTCAGTTTGGCCATGGGTAAGGTGGAGGTGGTTGGGAGCAGGCAGTGAGCTGTAACACTCAGTACCTGGTTGACATTTCCTGACATTGGACTTATTTGGAGCGTTTGGTCAGTGTGTGAATATTAATGAGGCAAGGTGTGGTCTTAACTGAGCATTCACCACGTGTTAATCTCCACCAGTTGGCATCCCACCACCGCCTGGCGAGAATCTTGCTGCACCACTTGTGCAAACCATAGAAGATGGAGCAAGATGATCTCCAAGACCAAATGGGTGTCCCCAAATCTTTACCAAATTCGGTCAAACATTTCACCACAGCTCAGGTCACTCAGACACCTTTCGATCCTACTCAGAGTTTTATTCTTATTGTCTGACATCGAATACTGTATAGGGAAAACTTTACTCTCTCTATAATCAGGAAGGTAAAAGCATTTCTCTTCTAATTCACCCATGGGACCTGAGTGTTGCTGGCTGGGCCCAGCATTTATTCCCTGTCCTAGTTGCCCCCTTGAGAAGGTGGTGGTGAGCTGCCTTCTTGAACCGCTGCAGTCCATGTGCTGTGGGTTGACCCACAATGCCCCCCCCCCGGGGGAGAAAGTTCCAGGATTTTGACCCAGCGTCAGTGAAGAAATGGTGATCCATTTCCAAGTCAGGATGGTGAGTGGCTTGGACAGGAACTTGAAGGTGGTGGTGTTCCCATGTATCTGCTGCCCCCAAGTTTCCACATGGAAGTGATCGTGAGTTTGGAAGTTGCTATTGAAGGTTCTTTGGCGAATTTCTGCAGTGCATCTTGTAGATAGTATACATTTGGCCCGAACCACAAACACTCATTTGTAGCTACCTAAAGGTGATCCAGGATTTTGTTTTCTGCAGATTAGTTTCAGTACACTCCAGGCTTGCTTTCCAAGTTTTACCTTCCTTCAGCTTGAGGTGATCGAAAACAAAATTGCCTGCATTCTAAATGACATCAAATCCAATCCACCCTGTGCTTAGGGACATTAGTGCCTAGTTAACCAATGCCATGATTTTGAAATTCCACACTGCGTTTCATAACCTGTCTGGCTTCAATCCACTGTCATCTTTTAAAGTCTACATCTCCTCAGAAGTTCTGAGTTTTTGCAAGTCTGGCCTTTTGAAGATCCCCGATTTGAATCATCCCACCATTGGCATCTGTGCAATGGCAAGACCATAGGGGCTGGATTGGTCTCTCTATACCTTTTCGCCTCTACACTTCTGTATCCTCCTTGAAGCTAATCCTTAAAAAGCGAGGTGGTGATATTGTGGCAATGTCACTGCACTGGGAATCCAGCACTCCAGGTCAGCATTTTCAAATCCCATCACAGCAGATAGTAGAATTTTAATTCGGTAAAGAACTGCCCTAAAGGTAATATGTAGCTGTTGTTGATTGTCGTTTTTAAAAAAATGACCCATCTGATTCACAGTTGCCCTATGGGGAAGGAAATCTGCCATCCTTACCTGGTCTGGCCTACATGTAATTCCAGACCCACAACAATGTGGTTGACTGTTAACTGCTAACCGACCCCCAGGCAATGAAGAGAGGGGAATAATGCTGACTCAGCCAGCGATGCTGCCATCCTGAGAATGAACAGGATGTGCTGTGTCGCCCCCTCCGTGGGACTGTGCTTACTGGTGATGTAACAACACATTTACTGCTGGATTCAGAGGTCAGCACAGCACCTGGAGAAATCAGAGGAAATATGGCTTTGAATATCTGCTTACGGTGCTTGTGGGGAGTTGGTTAGCTCAGTTGTCTGGATGGCTGGTTTGTAATGCAGAGTGATACCATGACCATGAGTTCAGTTCCTGTACTAGCTGAGCTTACTGTGACAGGCTTGCCTTTGCAATCTCTTCCCCTCACATGTACGGTGACCCTCAGGTTAAACCACCGCCAATTCCTTTCTTCTTTTTCTCTCACTTTCCTTTTCTTTTTCTTTCCTTCCTTCCCTTCCATTTCCTTCTCTTCCCTTCCCTTCCCTTCCCTTCCCTTCCCTTTCCTTCTCTCCTCT
>NC_057713.1:129461686-129482831 GCF_004010195.1 Chiloscyllium plagiosum
CGCTCATTGGTCTGCCCAAACCTTTTTGGTCTTTCAGAACAAGGAGTTGACCCTGACTGAGTGTTAAAGACTGGCACAATCCAAGGTCCAGGACTACATGCTGAGGGATGCACTAAAGACCACTGTCTTTCTGCTGAAGGTAAATGGGCATCTATTCAGTAACCAGACTCTCCCAGTCCCCCAGTGTATGTAATTATTAGTGTTGTAGGTGGAAGAGAGGTCGTTGGTTTTTCAGATAGAGTCAGAGTCCAATGTTTTGTTTATTTACTTGAAATATAACTGTATAGAACCGAATTCTGGCGATGGCCTCAGACAGGATTTTGTAGTCTTCATTCAGCAAGAATATTGTGAGAATGTGGATGGACAAAGACTTTTTATGAATAAAGATTTGAGATAAAATCCGGTCCTTGAGTGGAGCTGACAGGCAGTGTGGGTGTGTCGGGCATTATGGAACAGTCAACCCGAACATGAAATTCCTGTGGCATTTTATTGCTCCTTCCTCATCCAACCAAAGAGAGAGGATAAGTAAGGTTCAGATGAGACAGAACATCGAGAGAGGACGGTTGGCAGCGAGAGTTCCAGTGAGTAAAGGAGCACGAGCGGAAATTACTTCTGGAAACTGTTGTTGGTGAGTAGCAGCTGAGATTTGAGAAATAGTTATTGGAGCAGAGCTCACCAGCAGCTTCAGTGTAGTATTAAAAGTGTAGTATTTGAAATTGTAAGGATAAATAACGTTAAAGAGGTAAGGCACGGTAGGAGATCTCCAAGTGATTGTCTGCTCCTCTTGCTCGATGTGGGAAGGTGGGCACATTCCCAGTGCCTGGGAATTACATGGGGAGAGGAAATTGCTCCATCTACAGATCCTGGGATCCTGAGTTTCGGAGTTGGAGCGGGGACACTGTGGAGCTTCCATGGGACAGGCTGTCGTGGTTCGCATATTTAGGGATGTGGTCACACCAGGGGCACACAGTCCACAGGCAGGAAAGGAATGGGTGACCACCAGGCAGAGCAGGAGGGCTAACCAGGCAGTGCAAGAATTTTCATGTGGCTATTCCCCTGCAAAACAGATTAACATGAGACAGAGTATTGAGTACAGGAGTTGGGAGGTCATGTTGCGGCAGTACAAGACATTGGTTAGGCCACTTTTGGAATATTGTGTGCAATTCTGGTCTCCTTCTTATCGGAAGGATGTTGTGAAACTTGAAAGGGATCAGAAAGTGTTTACAAGGATGTTGCCAGGATTGGAGGTTTTGAGTTATAAGGAGTAGTTGAATAGGTTGAGGTTGTTTTCCCTGGAGTATTGGAGGCTGAGGGGTGACACGATGGAGGTTTATAAAATCAATAGGAGCATGGATAGGGTAAATAGACAAAGTCTTTTCCTGGGGTGGGGGAATCCAGAACTAGAGGTTTAGGTGAGAGGGGAAAGATATAAAAGAGACCCAAGGGGCAACGTATTCATGCAGAGAGTGGTACATGTATGGAACATATTGCCAGAGGAAGTGGTGGAGGCAGGTACAATTGCAATATTTAAATGGCATCTGGATGTGTGTATGAACAGGAAGGGTTTGGAGGGATATGGGCCGGGTGCTGGCAGGTTGGTCTAGATTGAGTTGGGATAGATGGTTTTCATGGATGAGTTGGACTGAAGGGTTTGTTTACATGCTGCACATCTCTATGATTCTCTGACTCTATGATCTTTTTGGGAACTGTTGAGAGAAATGGTCTTTCAAGGGATAACAGCAACAGCCAAATTCATGCCACTGTGATTGGCTCTGCTACAGAGGGAGGGCGAGCTAGTCATAGAAATGCTGTACAGGGAACTCATCAGTAAGAGGAATAGATAGATGTTTCCGTGGCCGAGTCCAGGGTGGTGTGCTGCCCCCTGGTGCTCGGGTCCTGGATGTCTTGGAGCAGGTCCACAACATTCTGCAGGGGGAGGGTGAACAGCCAGTGGTCATGGCACCTATTGATACTAACAACAGGGAACAAAAAGGGATGAGGTCCTGAGAGCAGAACATAGAGAACTAGGAAGAAAGTTAAAAGGCAGGACCTCAAAGGTTGTTACCTCAGGATTCTGACCATTGCCATGAACACGTGGCTGACGGAGGTGGGAGGGGGAGGGTTTCAGGCTCATTGGGCACTGGGACTAGCTCCAGTGGGAGGTGGGGCCTGTACAAACTGGAGGGGTTGCGCTTGGGCAGGGCTGGGACTGATATCCTTGGGGGGGTGGGGCGGGGGGGAGGGTGTACTTCATAGAGTGTTTGGGGAGGGTTTAAACTAGTGTGGCAGAGGGAGGGGAACATGAGGACCAGGCCAATAGATGCAGAAGTTGAGGGAGAGGTAAGAACCAAGGCTAACATTACGAGAACAAAGAGCTAAGAAAATTACAGCACAGGAACACGCCCTTCGGCCCACCTAGCCTATCCCAATCCAGATGCTCTATGTAAACCAGTCACCTATTTTCTAAGGATCCGTAACCCTATGCGCCCTGCCCATTCATGTATCTGTCTGAATAGTTCTTCAATGATGCTATCATGCCCACCAATGCCACCTCCGCTGGCAATGTGTTTCAAGCACCCACCACCTCCTTGAAACTTTTCCCCTCTCAACTTGAACTCGTGACCCACAGTAATTGAGTTCCCCCACTCTGGGAACTCTGCTGTTCGTGACCGATAGAAATGATTTGGAGGAAACGTAGCTGGTCTGATTAGTGAGTTTGTGGATGATAGAAAGATTGGTGGAGTTGTGGATCGCGAGGAGGACTGTCAGAGGATTCCGCAGGATATGGATCAGTTGGAGGTATGGACAGAAAAATTGCAGATGGAGTTTAATCCCAACAAATGTGAAGTGATGTATTTTGGTAGTTCAAAGTCAGGTGGAAATGATACAGTGAATGGCAGGACCCTTCGGAGGGATCTGGATGTACAGGCCCGCAGATCATTGAAGGTGGCCGTGCAGCTCGATAAGGCAGTAACAAAGGCCAATGACATGCTGACCTTCACTGGAAGGGACACTGAGAATAAGGATAGGCAAGTTATGCTGCAGCTTTACAGAACTTTAGTTAGTCTATACTTGGAATACTGCGTACAATTCTGCTCACCACACTCCCAGAAGGAAGTTGATGCTTTGGAGAGGGTCCAGAAAATGTTGACCAGGATGTTGCCTGGTATGGTGGGTGGGGGGGCGGGGGTAGGGGAGGAACGGGGGTTTAGCTAAGAAGACGGCTGGATAGACTGGGTTAGTTTTCACTGGAACGCAGGAGTTTGAGGGTTTACCTTATAGAAGTTTATAAGATTGTGAATGGCACAGATAGAGTGGAATGTATGAGGCGTTTTCCCAGGGTGGAGGGATAGTTACAAGGGGGGACAGGTTCAAGGCGTGAGGGGAAATGTTTAAAAGATTTGTGAGAGGCAGGTTTTTGCCACAAAGGGTGGTCAGTGCTTGGAACGTGCTGCCAGAGGAGGTGGTGGAAGCAGATACAATAGCAGCATTTAAGAGACACCGATACAGATCCATGAATAGATTAGATTACTTACAGTGTGGAAACAGGCCCTTTAGCCCAACAAGTCCACACCTACCCTCCGAAGAGCAAACTACCCAGACACATTCCCCGAATTTACCCCCTCATTTTAGCATGGCCAACTCACCTAATCTGCACATCTTTGGACTATGGGAGGAAACTGGAGCTCCCGGAGGAAACCAACGCAGCCACAGGGAGAATGTGCAAACACCACAGCAGACAGTTACCTGAGGTGGGAATTGAACCCGTGCCTCTAGTGATGTGAGGCTGCAGTGCTCACCACTGTGCCACCGTGCCACCCAAATAGGAAGGGAATAAAGGGATACGGATCCTGTATGTGAGGATCGGTTCAGAATGGAAGGACAAAATCTGGAGTTCTCTCCTCTGGAGCTTGTCTTTCTATCAGGAGGAGCTCTCCTGCTCCCTGTTCCATTCAGAGTGAGCTATCTGTTAGAAACAGCCTGACCAGGATTGAACCACCATCCTTCAGGAGAGTGCGGACCCTCTTGATGACATTTGTCATGAGGCAGCAGGTTATCAAGTCATGTGACCTCCCCTTGCCAAGGGGACAGCTTGTTCATGTTGCTTTGGCTCATTCTTATTTAAATTAGAATCATCGACTCCTGACAGTGTGGAAACAGGCGATTTGGCTCAACAATTCCACACTGACCCTCCAAAGAGTAACTCACCCAGACCTATTGCCCTCCCCACTACTCTACGTTTCCCCCTAATTAATGCACCTCACCTACACACCCCTGAATACAATGAACAATTTAGCATGGCCAATTCACCCGAAACTGTACATCCCTGGACTGTGAGAAGAAACCGGTGCACCCGCAGAAAACACACGCAGACACGGGGAGAATATGCAAAGTCAACACAGACAGTCGCCTGAGGATTGGAATCGAAACTGGGTCCCGGGCACGATGATGCAGCACTGCTAACCACTGAGACACCATGTCGTCTGCATGTTGCTTTTAATTCCTCTATAATCGTTTCTTCTTGTCCCTTTCATCTTTGGAAACAATTTATTCCACAAAGAGTTGTTGGTGATTCTTTCAATCTATGAAGTTCTGAAAGTTGTGAAGTTGACACTGTCACACAGATGTGGCAGGGTTGGCCCTGTGATATGGCACACCATCCCCTCCATCAGGCTGAAGGGTGTGCAGGCCTCATGCCTGGTCAACTCTGTTCCTGTCTGATGTGAATAGCTTTGAGCAGTAAGGTCGAGGACAAACTGTCAGTGATGGTGCTGTTCAGTGTCGGGCTGATGGACCTGCCATCGCTGGTGGGGAATGGGGGCAGACCACATGAGCAGAGTGAGAGGTTGGCGGGTGGGTATTTGGGAGACACTGACTTCTGAAGTTTCATTCATCTACTGTGAGCGTTTCTATGGGGTCATTACCCTTTCGGTTTCCTTCCCCTCCCTTCCTTTCCCTTCCCTTCCCTTCTCTTCCCTTCCCTTCCCTTCCCTTCCCTTCTCTTCCCTTCCCTTTCCTTCCCCTTCTCTTCCCTTCCTTTCCATTCCCAGCCCCTCTCTTCCCTTTTCCTTTCCCTTTAAAACGTACCCTCGCACGTTCAACAGCTCTGAGGTTAAGATCCTAACCTGTCAACATCCTCTTGTGATTCTGCTGTTCTGTAGGATTGCTGTGCATTTAGCCTTTTGAAGAGGAGGAGCAGATAGTTATCTCTCCCACTACTTCAAACGGTTTCAATGTATTTTTCTCTGGAAGCTCTGTTGGTGTATCTGCGCTGGAACTCCACACAGATATAGCTCAGCAGGAGATATTGACAGACAGCAAGGGGATTGGTAGCTTGTTTTGATGGACAATTTAAAGAGAAGTCGAAGTTTTTCGAAGAGACCTTTGAATGACTACTTGCTTACTTTGAGAATCTCATGAGTAACTCTAAGCCTTATTATAGAGCTCATTTCCCTTCCTGCCCTTCCCTTTCCTTCCCTTCCCTTCCCTCCCTTTCTATCTTCCTTCCCTTCCTTCCCTTCTTTTCTTCCTTCCTTCCCTTCCCTTCCATCTCTTCCCTTCCTTTCCTTTCTTTCTCCCTTTCTCTCTTCATTCCTTTCTCCCTGTCTTTAACAGGAGAGCAGCCCTGTGGTCTGGTAAGACTATGGCATTTCTTTTTCTATTTTTTGGTGCTCAATATCAAATTCTGTTTGATAATTCTCCAACCTTGGAAAGTTTTACTACGCTGAGGGTTCGTCAACAAAATGAATACTTGCTTTTGTCATCCTTAAAGAAGTAGCAGATAGATTTACATATCATGTTTCTTTCCTTAGAATTTTCTTTCGTATTTGCAAAAGCAGATGTTAATATTAGAATATTACGGAATATCAAAAACTGGTTTCATTAATTTTGACATCATTCTCCAAACCAATTGATTCTTCAGCGTATTTTTTTTCAACAAGTCAATGGAAACAGTAATTTTGCAAAGCTATCAGCTATTTGTTAATCCTAATTAATCCAGTATAGATTATTTAATGCTCACTTTTAAAAATGATTCAGCTATAGCTATGGTTTATTCAAATACTACATAAGCATGAAGAGAAAAAGGTAAATATTTTCATTTGAATTTTACAGCAATGTTTTAATAAAACAAAGTCAAAATACTTGAACAGAGGTTTGGCAGCTTGTACAAGTTCCCTGTTTGTCTCCATTATTTTCAGCACTGTTTCAGATAGAATAATTTTAGCCTATATTTAAATTACCTTACCAACATCTTGAATCCTTTACAGGAATGTGATCAAGTTCATATCGATGATGTATCATCAGACGATAATGGGCAGGATTTGAGGTATGTTCATCACAAAATGAAAGTTCTGACAAGGGTCACTGGACCTGAAAAGTTAACTCTGATTTCTCTGCACAGGTGCTGCCAGACCTGCTGAGCTTTTCCAGCAATTTCTGTTGTTGTTTCTGATTTCCAGCATCCGCAGTTCCTTCGGTTTTTGTTGAGTAGAATTTACAGGCTGGGCTTTCGCATTTCGAGTTGAAGTATTTTATCGACTGAGAGTCATGGCAGCTAGTCTGCCAAAGCATGGAGCAGATTTGTTCACTCAATCTTCTGCTGTTCACCTTATCTGGGCTCCATGGCACTTTTCTCATGGAATCACATGGAATCTTCAGGCATTCCCACCACTAGCAGAGGCTAAGGGAAGGCAATGGCCTAATGCTATTATCACTCGACTATTAATCCAGAAGCTAAGCTAATATCCCGGGGACCTGGCTTCAAATCCTGCTATGGCAGATTGTGGAATTTGGATTCAATTAAAAATGATGACCACAAACCATTGTCAGGAAAAACCCATCTGGCTCACTAATATCCTTCAGGGAAGGAAACTGCCATCCTTTCCTATTCTGGCCTACATGTGAGTCTGGACCCACAACAATGTGGTTGACTCTTAACTCTCCTCTGGGTAATTAGAGATTGGCAATAAACATTGGCCTAACCAGCCCTCATCCTGTGATTGAATTAAAAGTAAATGGTGCCACATTGAAAGCCCAGAAGCAAAGCACTTCAGATGCCCATACAGGCCAGGTCCCATGTGGCTTGGCTCGTGTAACCGAGGGCATGGCCCACACTGGTACCCCAGTTCACCAACAGGAAGCCAGAGATACTACCAGATCGGGTGATAGAAAGGAGGGGCTCCAGGAGGAGATGTAGATTAAGCTTGAGCTGGTTAAGTAGTCGAGGGCACAGTTTAAAAATAAGAAGGCCCCAGATGAGAAGGAAGTATTGTGCATTTTTGCAATTCTCTGGCATAGAGGACTGTAGAGGTGCAGTTCTGAGAATGTTTAAGGTAAAGATGAATGGATTCCTGATAACCCTGTACACCATTGGTAGTGGGGATGGGGTAGGTAAAAGGCATTGTAGTGCTCAACCTGTCATGTTTGTATTGGATGGTGGGGCAGGCACAGTGGCTGAATGACCTACCCCTGTTCCTGTGTTGCTATGTTCCTCCTGATTGCTGCAGAGTCCATACCACCAGAACCAAGATGGCAACCCCGTGAGTCACACAGCAGTGCAGCGAATGACCTTCCGCACTGTCCAAGGGTACAATAGTGAAGCTAGTTGTTTGTCACGAGTTCCTTTTTCTCATTGTTTGGCAGAACGAACAGAGTAGATAGACTGAAGCTGTTTCCGCTTCTAAAAGAAACAAGGGCAAGAGGACATAGATTTAAAGTGACGCACAAATGAAATAAGTGAACTCTGCTGAGAAATCATCCAGTCTCGAAACATTGGCTTGCTCTCTCTCCACGGATGCCACCTGACCTGCTGTGACCTTCAGCACTTGTTGTTTTCAGTGAATGAGGAAGAGTTTTTCCCTCCAGTGAGTGGTTAGAGTATGGAATGCATTGCCTTGAAATGTGGTGGAGGGAGGTTCAATCGAGGCATTCAGGAGGGTATTGCATGACTAGTAATGGTATACAAGGATATGGGGAAAAGGCAGGAGAGTGGCACTGGATAATAGGGGCCGAATAGTCTCCATCTGTGCTGTAACAGTTCAGTAGTTTGTTCAAGTGCTACCATCCATGCTACTTCACCCTTTCAGGACCAGCACTTGTTTAAATACTGCACTGCACAGACAAATTGCCAAGGCTAATGGACCGGAGTACTCACTGTTACATGGAACATCTCCACGGTACCTGGACTTCAGGTGACAAGTTACGAGGAGAGACTATACACATTAGGCCTATTTTCTCAAGAATTGAGAAGGTTAAGGTGTGATCTGATGGGAGTCATTGAGTCATACAGCGTAACAACAGGCCCTTCAGCCCACCCTGTCATTGCCAACCAATAAACACAGCAAACCCATTTACCTGCACGTGGTCCATAGCCTACCATGCCCTGGCATTTTAAGTGCTCATCTTGGCTTCTGCCTCCATTACCTCTCAGGCAGCACATTTCATATTTCTACCCCCTCTGGGTGAAAGATTTTTTTCTCAGACCTCCTCTAAAGCACTTGCTGTTCATCTTAAATGTACGCCCTCTGGTCTTTGACATGTCTGCCCTGGGGACACGATTCTCACCATCTACTCTGTCAATGCCTCTCATATTTTTGTATACCTCACAATCAGGTTTCCCTTGCTGTGCTCCAGGGAAAGCAATCCCAGACTATCCGGTCTCTCCTCATATCTCAGACTTCCCATCCCTGGCAACACCCTCTCCACTGTAATCACCCTCAAGATATGAGCAGGAAAAGACAGGGTAGATAAAGATAAACTATTCCCGTTGGTTGGGGATTCTAGAGCTAGGGGCACTGTCTGAGAATTAGGGCAGACTGTTCAGGAGAGATGTTAGGAAGCACTTTTACACACACAGGGTGGCAGATGTTTGGAACCCTCTTCCCAAATGGCATTGGATGCTGGTTGTTAATTAATTGGTTGTTAATTGTTGTTAATTTGAAATATGAGGTAGATGAATTTAAACCCAAGTCAGATTGAGAGGGCCCAGGTGTGTGTATGGGCTAGAGGGGAGGGTGTGAAGGGGTATTGGTGGAATGTGCCACATTTCACAGGAAATGAAAATCCACATGTTAGCTGGAGAAGTTCAATTGTTCACGTCGGGACCTGGAGACCTCAACGTCCAACCAGGACTTCAGAGCCCTAGTCCAGGATTCCCTTCAGGCTAATGTACAGGTTCAATTGGCAGTTAAGAAACCAACTGCAGTGTTCACATTCTTTTCAAGAGGGCTGGAATACAAGGACAGGGATGTACTGCTGAAGCTGTATAAGGCTATGGACAGACCACATCAGTGTGAGCAGTTTTGGGCCCTGTATCTAAGGAAGGATGTGCTAGTGTTAGAGGGGGTCCAAAAGAGATTTACAAGAATGATCCTGGGGATGAAGGGCTTGTCATATGAGGAATGGTTGATTCTGGATCTGTAATTGATGGAGTTTAGAAGGATGAGGGGGAAATTTACAGATTGAAACTTACAGATTACTGAGAGGTCTGCATAGACTGGACATGGAGAGGATGTTTCCACTAGTAGGAGAGAATAGGACCCAAGGGCACAGCCTCAGAGTGAAGGGATGACCCTTTAGAATTGAGATGTCTAACATTAAGGACTCACATATCTGTAAACTCGATTGTCTGCAATTAACCTGCAGGACCACGCTGTCCCAACCCGTGGATTGCAAGGAGCCTGGTAGGAACAAGCAAACAATTCTGCCCTCTGATTGATCATAGTCCTGCACCTCTTCGATTTGCAAAGATAGCCACTTGGTTGAAGTACATGCAGTGTGGTTGCCACGTTTATGCTACAAGCTGTTGGTTTATGCTATAAGTGCGAAGTTGATGTAGCATAGTGCCATGAAGTGACATCCTCAACCCCTTGGCTGTTCAGTGCTCCACACTGTGACAAGCTGCCTGTCTCTCCTTCTGAGCTTAAAAGCCACACAATCCCCAGAGGCTGCCAGCACTGATACTCCACTGCATGGCAAACCTTGCACCCTGAGCTCCTTCAGGACTGAACATCTCCTTGTACACACTGTCAGTCTTCAGAAAGTAAGCTAACAGCCATAAGCCATCCTGTTTAGTTGCACGACATATATGTTCAAGCTGGAAAAAGCGATAAGTTGGAGGTGTCCCTAAGCTCCAAAGTGGAGTGTTGAAAGAGCTGAAGGCGTGGGAGTCCGATTGAGAGCAGTCATGATGATGTGTTGTGAGGCTGCTGGTTTGCCCATGCTTGTTGACAGAGTGAGACATGGTGCCAAGAACCGAGCTGGATAGAAGCCGAGAGAAGCAAGCTGCTTTGGTTTATATGTCAGGAGTTCACGGCATCTGTTTTCTTGGCGTAGGAGAGGAGAATTGGAAGTGGCAGGGTAATGAGGTGATTCAACAAGATAGTAAGGTAGTCACTGCTCAACTCGGGAGAAAATCAACTTTAAAGAGAAAATTGGGAACTTGTTCCTCAACGTGAGGATTCCAATTTTATTTTTAATTCTTGCTACATTTTCCCAACTTTCTTATCAATGCCGCTCCAGGGAAGGAGAAATTAGATAAGGCGCAAGATGTTATATGAAATACCAATGTGTTTGTTCTCCACTGACTGTTGTATAATTTGTGTCCATTTATACAGCACTTATAACTTTGCTACAGATGGCTTTCATGCTGCAGCAACTAGTGCGAATCTTTGCCTAGCAACTGGTGTGCGTGGAGGAGTTGATTGGATGCGGAAGTTAGCTTTTCGCTATCGACGAGTAAAAGAAATATATAACACCTACAAGAATAATGTTGGAGGCAAGTATTCTAATCTTCTTTCATGATATAGTTGGCTAATTTGCAATAAATATTTGTATCAACTGTTAACACAGGTGAAGTAATGGAGGGTGGCTAATGTTGTGTCATTGTTTAAGAAAGGCTGTAAGGAGAAGCCTGGAAACTGTAGGCCTCTGTGGTGGGTAAGTTGTTGGAGGTGGTTCGGAAAGTTAGGATTTCCATGCATTTGGAGAAGCAAGGATTGATTAAGGATAGTCAACATGGTTTTGTGAAAGGAAAATCATGTCTCACCAACTTGATTGAGTTTTTTAAATGAAGATTGGTGAGGGCAGAGTGATAGATGTTGTTTCCTTGTATTTCAGTAAAGCCTTTGACAAGGTTCTGCATAGTAGACTAATTCGTATAGTTAGATCACATGGGATTCAGGGTGAGCTTGCCAGTTGGACACAAAATTAACTTTATGGTCAGAGACAGAGGGTGGTGATGGAGGATTGTTGGTTGGACTGGGAGGCCTATGACCAATGGTGTTCCACAAGGATCAGTACTAAGCCCACTTTTGTTTGTAATTTAAATAAATGATTTGGATGAGAATTTAGGAAGCATAGTTAGTAAGTTTGCATATGACACCAAACTTGATGGTGTAGTGGACAGTGAAGAAGGTCAGCTAAGATTACAAAGAGATCTTGATCAATTGGGCAGTGGGTAGATGAGTGGCAGAGGAGTTTAATTTGGATAAATGTGAGTTATTGCATTTTGTTAAAACAAACTAAGGCAAGAATTATACAATTAAAAATAGGGTGTTGGGTAGTGTTGGGGGTCAAGTGTGTGGTTTTGGAAAAGCACAGCAGATTAGACAGCATCCGAGGAGTAGGGCAATCGACGTTTCATAAGCCCTTCATCAGGAATGGCTGATCGTTCCTGATGAAGGGCTTATTCCTGAAACATTGATTTTCCTGCTCCTCGGACGCTGCCTGACCAGCTGTGCTTTTCCATCTCCACACTCTCGACTCTGATCTCCAGCATCTGCAGTCCACACTTTCTCCCCGTTGGGTAGTGTTGTAGAACAGAGAGACCTGGGGTTTCAAGTACGTAATTCTATGAACTTTGCATCACATATAGTTAGGGTGCTTAAGAAGGTGTTTCACACCCTTGCCTTCATTGCTCAGACTTTTGCATATTGGAGTTGGGAGTTATGTTGAGGTTGTACAGGATGTTGGTGAGGCCACTTCTGGAATACTGTGTGCAGTTCTGGTTGCCCTGCTATAGAAATGATATGATTAATCTAGAGAGGATTCTGAAAAGATTTACCGGCATGTTGCCAGGAATGGAGGGTTTGAAATATAAACATAGACTAAAACGTTTGGGTCTTCTTTCACCAGGACGTAGGAGGTTGAGGAATGACCTTACTGAGGTTTATAAAATCATGAGGGGCAGAGTTATGATGAATTACAAGGCTGTTCCCTCAGGTGGGTGAGTTCAAATCTAGGAGGAATTTGTTAGGCTGACAGGCGACAGGTTTAAAAAGGACAAAGGAGCAAACTTTTTACCCAGAGGGCATTTCATGTGTGGAATGAACTGCCAGCGAAAGTGGTGGTTGCAGGTCCAGTTACAATGTTTAAAAAACATTTGGATAAAGTCATGAATAGGAAAGGTTTGGAGGGAAAAGGATTAGTGGTGCTGGAAGAGCACAGCAGTTCAGGCAGCATCTGAGGAGCATTAAAATTGATGTTTCGGGCAAAAGCCTTTCATCAGGAATACAGGTGAAGGGCTTTGGCCCGTAACGTCGATTTTACTGCTCCTCGGATGCTGCCTGAACTGCTGTGCTCTTCCAGCACCACTAATCCAGAATCTGGTTTCCAGCATCTGCAGTCATTGTTTTTACCTTGGAGGGATATGGGCCAAGCACAGACAGGTGGCACTAGTTCAGTTTGGGAACATGGTCGACCTAGGCTGGTTTTACCGAAGGGTCTGTTTCCATTCTAAATTACTCTATAAGTAACAGGTAAGAGCAAATAGATATTTTCTAAGTAATTTGTGAATACTGTTTTGATTAAACATTAAATTGATGATAATTGTTGTGATATAATGAACACTGAAACCTGCTAAAAATAGTGATTTATGCAGATAACGTTTTAAAAGCCAAAATTCAAAACAGTATTCTTTTCATGTAATTTATCTGTTTGGAGTAAAACACATCAGGTTTCTTGTCTTAATATGGTAGCATTGGAATATTTAAATGCTTGCCGATTGTAAACATGTATATGCACTTTATAATCATGGTCTGTGACGATCCAGTTCTTCAGTGGAGACTTACTGGGTTTAATTAGGTTTGTACTAAACAACAGTATCTGTATTTGCAGCCAGTTTGGCATAATCTTCTATATATTTTCTAAATAAAAGAAATCCAACCAAAATATTTGTGTATGTGGGTTTTCTCTTGGTCAAGTTTGTATATTTTGTTTGAAATTTATCAGTTCTCAAATAAACTGGTAATTGGAGCACATTAATGAATTGCATATCTGCATGTCAAAAGATGCTAAACTTCCAGTGGACTTCAATTTCCCCACTAACCCTATTTGACTCATGTTTCCAGTTAGTCTTTTACAGAAGTAAGCCCCCAAAAGAAACATGATTCTAACAGGGTTTCATTGGTTAATCAAGTGGGTATGTGATCCATGCTGTTTTATCCTGCTGTCTGAATGTGGCTTTATGACATAGAGAGAGAAATAAAAATCAAAATGTAAAATTAAAAAAAATGTGAAAATAATTAGGTTTTAACTTTTATGGCTTTGTATAATATTTAGGTATGCCGTTTGGTAATATGCTTCATTCTCTTAAAAGTGTTCTGTGCATTGAGTAGTTTTATGTGGGTCTTATTAAATATTGAATTTTGTTGTTATTCTTTCAATGGATGTAGGCATTATCTGTTGCCCGCTCTCAATTGTCCTTGAACTGAGTGACTTGCTGGGCATTTCAGAGGGCAGTTAAGAGTCAACCACACATGAATCTTTAACTCAGAATAATTATTTTGAAAATCTCAGGTCTCCTTGGTCCGACGAAAAGGGAATCATGGTTACAATTACGAGCAGAAATTGAAGCTTTGACAGACTCATGGTTAACAGTTGCACTGAAAGTTCTCACACTCATTCACTCAAGGTGAGGAGCAATCTGAACTTGCAGTTTACAGCACACCAAAGTAATTAGATAATGAAAATGGTTTGTAACAAAATACAATGTATTAGAGTACTTATAGAACACAACTTATGGTGTTTAGTTGATAACAAAATGGCAGAACGTGTTTACTCGGTTATATAACTGATTCTTTAACCAACTTCAGAATATAACTTTCAATAACGCCAAATATATGATGTCTTTCAGGTCAAACTGTATAAATATTTTAGTAACAACAACACAATTGATACCTGCTCTTGCCAAAGTCTTGCTGTATGGATTAGGAATTGTTTTTCCAATTGAAAACATATATAGTGCAACAAAAATAGGTGAGTAAAATCAGAATACAAAGTGTAAATAACTTAAGTATTTCACTTCATCTCTAATCTAATTATATCTGGCACTTCTCAAAATTGATCTGTGAATTTTATTTTCCCATTAAAGAGATGGTTATAAACATATTAATGTTAAACTTTGACAATTTCAGAGGGAAAGCTTTTCTACAAGATGGAATGAATTGCAGTTATTTGTTGAATTGTCTGACGATAGGTTTGGGATCATACACCTTTCCAACGCAGGAGGTTATTTGGGCCATCGTGACTGGGTCAATAGAGAAAGGGCTACTGAGACTAATTCTGCTGTCTAAGTCTTAGTCTGTGATATTGTATGTTCCAATGCTTCAAGGAATATACAAGTAAATGCGATGTAAATGACTGCCTCTTCAATCTTTTGATACAGTACGTTCTATACCTGCACCACTTTGCAACTTTTCTGCCCATTTACCCAGTCCGTTGATATCTTCCTGCAATCTGTTTCCTTCTCCCTCACTGTCAGCCAGAAATATTAATTCTTGTAGCAGCTCGCAATTTCTGAATCGTATCCCCCACATTTAAAGCTCAATCATTGATATATATCGTCAAATACAGAAACAGCAATTAACCACTAACCTTTTACTTCCTATTACATGAATTGTACAGAGAGACTTGCATTTCTTTATAGATATTAAATGGAGGTAATCATTCCACAATAAAGTACATTGTTATTTATTTTACTCTAAATGACACTACTTACAAAAGTTTTGGTTTTGTTTAAAACGAAACCTTTTTTTTTCTCCACTTCCTTTTCTCCCAATATCATCCACTATTCCCAGTTAAGGAGACACTAACTTACTTTCATTTGATTCTCGATACCAGCATATGGCATACTTTCACTCTCTCGCTGTGTCCTTTGATGGCAGAGCTGATGTTGGTAGTTCATGCAAGTAATTCAAAGCAAAAACGTATATACTTTCAATATATGGTACAGCATAAAGTCAGAGTTATACAGAATGCAATCAGAACCTTCAGTCCAACCCGTCCATGCTGACCAGATATCCTAAATTAATCTAGTCCCATTTACCAGCATTTGGCTCATATCCCTCCAAACCCATCCTATTCATATACCCACCCAGATGTCTTTTAAGCGTTGTAATTGTACTTGCCTCCGGTACTAGTACTAACTTCCTCTGGCAGCTCATTCCATAAATGCGTCACCCTCTCATGAAAAAGTTACCCCTTAAGTCACTTTTATATCTTGCCCCTCTCACCCTAAACCTATTCCCTCTAGTTCTGGACTCCCCTATTCTGGGGAAAAAAGTGTTAGCTGTCTTCCCTATCACTGCCCATCATGATTTTATAAACCCCCAAAAGGTCACCCCCTCAGCTTCCAATGGCCCCAACCTATTCAGCCTCTCCCTATGGCTCAAACCCTCCAACCCTGGCAACATCCTTGTAAATCTTATCTGCACCCTTTCAAGTTTCATAACATCCTTCCTATAGGAAGGAGACCAGAATGGAATACAGTATTCCAAAAGTAGTGTGCAGTCGCAACATGACCTCCCAACTCCCATCTCAATGCACTGACCAATAGGTTTCAACCTGCTGCACTTAAAAAAGCAAAATATTTAAATTTGGTGTAACAGTAAAACAATGTGTTCTTTCAAAGTAACAATTTGCATCTTTTACTTTAGGGAAAGAAAGCTGCTTTGAACGTATAATTCAAAGGTTTGGCAAAAAAGTTGTGTATGTTGTTGTGGGAGACGGTGTGGAAGAAGAACAGGCATCTAAAAAGGTAAATCATCTAAGATTGTAACACTCTCTTTATTAAACAGTACTTATGTGTCCATTTCTTAATCAGAGCCCATTAAACAAAAGGAAATTGCTACCAAGCCACTTGCATCCATGTTGCACAATCACTTTAAGTGTCTCAAAGACTGCAGGTAGCAACGATCAAAATCTGAAACAATTTTCAATCATAGCAGATAACAATATTACTCCAGAAGTAAGTCCTTCAATTATTGCATAAATAACTCGTCTTCAGAAGAACTAACAGCAGGAGTAGGCCATTCAGACCCTCGAGAGTGGTCCACCATCTGCTACAATCATGGTTGATCACATCTCAGCCTCAACTCCATTTTCCTACCCACTCTCTATAGCCCTTCAACCTATTGCTAATTAAAAATCTAAGCATCTCCTTCTTAACTTAACTCAATATCCTAGCACCCACTGCACTCTGGGGGAGTGAATTTGACAGATTCATGACCCTTTGAGAGAAGTAATTCCTCCTCAACTCTGTTTTAAATCAGCTACACCTTATCCTAAAACTATGACCTCTCATTCTAGATTTCCCTACATGAGGAAACATCCTCCTCGATGTTTACTTTGTCAGTGCCCTTTTCTTCGAAACTCCAGAGAGTATCTAAACGGCTCAATCTCACTTCATAAGTCAAAGCCCTCATCATTGGAATCAATGCAGTAAATTTTCTCTGAACTGCCTCCAATACAACTACTTCACATCAGGAGACAAGGCTGTATAATAAACAGTGAAAGATGTGCTTTTTCAAACTGCAAGGTTCAAAAATGTAGAATTCTTTAGGGGTCCATATTGCTTTTTCCTATTGAATAAATGAGCTGGCTTTAGGGATTCAGGGATAGCTGCTAAAACTGGCTAAGGAGGCTCATCTGGCAATTGTGGCAAGCTGTGTAAAAGATTTCAGATGGCCATCTACAGGATGGTGAAGTGGACAAATTAGGTGTGGTAGTGTCGTGAAATGAGACACAATCTAGGTAAGGAAGTAGCACAATTTTACTTGGAGAGGAGCAGAGGATCTTTGGTTTTTACAGCTTCTCTGATAAGTAAGATTGGACATGCAAGTGGATAAGGCCACAAAAAAATAGAACCTTTAGTTTGATATCTATCATATTAACATGGATATTTAACACCTAACAGACAGGTACATTGAATCTCCTTAGTTGAATTTAAGGCTTTAGTTCGGCCATAGATGGAGTACAGCAATCATTATAGGAAGTGTATAACCAACTGAAAGGGCACAACTTCAGTTTAAGACTGGTATAGAAAGAGAATTGAGAATTTAGGGTTTTTTTTACAGTGGGAATAAGATTTCAATAATAGTGTAGGTGGTGATTATAGTATATGGGTCTGAAAGGATTAATACTGTGTAGTGCCAACTGCACCTTCCACTGTGATAATATCATGTGGACCTGTGGTTAGAACAGCTTAGGATCTCATAGGAGTGAGACCTTACATCTTGTCCTCCTCAAAGTTGCCATAACAATGTCTACCTTGCTACAAACAAAGTGGGAGTCATGAAAGTCCCACCATTCCAAGGGTCAAAGATTAAATGTAAACATACCTGACTCAATTACAAATATAGTCAATTAGACTTAAAATGAAAAGATTTATCAACTTTGTTTCTTTAATAAACTCAAGGCTATTGATTTATTGTCAAAGAAAACCCATTCCATAAAGATATAAAGTGGGTTCACATGTACAGTTTGTTGTATGAAAATGGAAATTTAAGTAACACAAAATACACATTCTTCAGGTAAAGGAGGAAAAAATTGGATCTCTCTCTGTAAATATTAATTTTAAAAAGAAAAATACTCTCTGGTCATGAATTATTATTTTTGAAAGCAAAAAGGTATAAGACATAGAACATTATGATGGCAGTCGGTCTGATGGCCTTATATATAGTTCTATCATTAACAAGCGCAGTTGTTTCTGGCTTATTGGCAGACACACATACTCAGGAAATACAATATTGAGAGGTTCTGTCCCTCTTCCAGAAGAACATTCAGGTTTCACAATTAATTCACTGCAAAGTTAATTCAGAAACTGGAAGCACAAGCTGTGAAGCATGTTCTTAGTAGGCTTATCCCCACTGATACCACGAAGCAACTCTCCAAGCCACATTGTTTTTAAACAAGTTTGCACTAAAGTTCAGGCTGTGGACCTCTGAGAAGTTAATCCGTTCAGTTATATGAACTCATATGTTTTCCAAGAAGCCTTGTTTTAATACAAAAGGTTTCAATGTTGAAGTCTTTTCGCTGATCTTCGTTGTTTCTAAATGAATCCAGATTAAACTTTTGACAGATCGCCTTTTTTCCACAATTCTTGAAAATACAAATCCTCAAAGAAATTTAAAATATTTGATTTTTCAAAAAAGTCATTCACGGGATGGAGGCCTGCATTTATTGCCCATCCTTAATTGCCCTTGAGAAGATGGTGCTGAGCTACCTTCCTGAGCCACTACAGTCCATTTGGTAGGTACAACCACAAGGGGGATTGCAGTATTTTTACCGGCAACACTGATGGAACAACAATATATTTCCAAGTCAGAATGCTATTGTGGCTTAACCAGAAATTTGTTTTGTCATGCTTTTGCTGTCATTGTCCTTCTAGATGGTTGTGTTGTGGGTTTAAAAGGGATGTTCTAATGAGTCTTGATGAATTTCTGCGGTACGTCTTGTAGGTGGCGCTACTGAGCATCAGTAACAGAGGGACTGCTGGTGGATTTGGTGCCAATCACATGGACTGCTTTGTCCTGGATGGTGACAAGCTCCCTGAGAATTATTGGAGCTGCACACATCCAGGCAAGTGGGGAGTGTTCCATCACATTCCTGACTTGTAAATGGTGGACATGCTTTGGAGGAACACAAAATGAGTTACTCGGTGCAAGATTCCCAGCCTTTCGCCTGCTGTTGTAGACAAAAAGTATTTGTGTATCCGATCCAGTTCAGTTTCTAGTCAATGCTACCTCCCAGAATTGTAGCAGTGGGGAATTCAGTGATGGCGATACCATTGAATATCAAGAGATGGTGATTAGATTCACTTTTGTTGGAAATGGTCATTACCTAGCACTTGTGTAGTGCAAGTGTAACTTGCCACTTAACAGCCCAGTCATGGATATTATCCAGGTCTTGCTGCATTTGGACATGGATTGCTTCAGTATCTGAGGAATGGTGAGCATAATACAACCATTGGTAAACATCCCTAGTTCTGACCTTATGACAGAGGGGAGGTCATTGATGAAGCAGCTGAAGATGGTTGGGCCTAGGATACTAGGCCTGAAGAACGCCTGCAAACTGAGCTGATTGGCCTCTAACACTCTATGACCATCTTCCTTCGTACCAGCTATGATTCCACCCAGTGCAGAGATTTCCCCTGATTCCCATTGACTCCATCTGTAGCAGTGATTAAAAACAATTGCCATCACATTATACATAATATGCCCTTATATGTGCACAAACAGTTTGTAAATCTCTTCCAAAAATGATAGTGGATGCAGAATCAGTTATTAATTTTTTATCTGAGTGAGGTAGGCTTTTGTTAAGCAACAATATTTAAGTGTATGGGCCAAAGGCAGGTGTATGGAGGTAGGCCCTTCACGTCAAAGAGTAATCGACCCAGACCCATTCCTCTACCCTATGTTTACCCCTGACTAATGCACCTAACACTATGGGCAATTTAACATGGCCAACTCACCTGGCCTGCGGGAGGAAACTGGAGCACCCAGAGGAAACCCATGCAGACGGGGAGAATTAGCAAACTCCACACAGACAGTCGCCCGAGGCTGGAATCGAACCCGGGTCCCTGGTGCTGTGAGGAAGCAGTGCTAACCACTGAGCCACCGTGCTGCCACAGATCAGGCATGATCTGACTGAATGGCAGAACAAGCTCAAGGGGCTGAATAGCCCACTCCTGTTCCTATATTGTGATGGAAGAATTTTGATCAGGAAACCTGGAAGTCCGCATTAGCTTCCAAAAGTTTACATATTTTTCTAACGAGAAGCCGAGTCCCCAGAGGAGTGGGTAAGGAAATCGGTGCTCTGTCAGTGGGATCTAGATTCCTGGGTCCAATGGGGCTTGACAGATGGAGAGCCATCAACATGGTACATTTTTGGGGATTGAGATGCCTGGGAATCTGGTAACCGAGGTGAGAAGGAGCTCTTGCACCTCTCCTGGATTATAAGCAGTGCTGCAAAGACACTTAGCTTTTCTCCAGAGCTGTCCCCATTTTCACGGAACTATTAGATATCATGAGGCTTGGAAACTTTGTCAGCCGTGGTTAAACGTGTGAAACTGGTTTCATATGAGATCTCCAGACATATTACAATATGTAAATGACCAAACCAGCTCCATGGAGGAGATTGGCTGCTCTCCCCATTTCTCCACTCACTCATTCACTAACTTTTAAACTGATTGTAAGGCAGCTACTCTGTAAAATTGGGATATGTCTTGTCTTCACCCTAACTGTACTCCACTGTGGCAATACTCTCTGAGGGCTACTAGTCACCACGTCTCTGGAGCAGTATCAACTCAGGGTGGCACAGTGGCTCAGTGGTTGACACTACTGCCTCACAGCGCTGAGGACCGGGGTTTGATTCCAACTTCAAATGGCTGACTATGTGGAGTTTGCACGTGTCTATGGGAGTTTCCTCTGAAACCTACTGTCCAAACATGTGCAGGTTAGGTGGGCTAGCCATGGTAAAAAAATGTCAGTTAGAAGGGTCTGGATGGGATGCACCTTGGAGGGGTAGTGCAGACTTGGTGTAATGAATAGCCTCTTTTTGCACTACAAGAATTCTCTAAATTTTTGGAACACAATCCAACAATGACTGCCTACCTTCAGAAGCCAAGGCTTTTTTTTATTACAAAAGGAATCAGCCACATTATTTAAAAAGATCATACTTTCACAATCAGGACTCCCGCCCACCTTCCGAGGACCCCTTCGCTCACCTCCAACACACTGCATCCACCTGGACACCCTGCGCTGGCCTATTACCTGCCCTCGACCTCTTCATTTCCAACTGCCGCCAGGACATTACCCGCCTCAAACTGTCTACCCCGCTCCCCCACTCCAACCTCTCACCCTCACAA
>NC_057713.1:129485029-129497121 GCF_004010195.1 Chiloscyllium plagiosum
CACAACCAGACGCCTGGAGGAAGAATGCCTCATCTTCCACCTTGGAACACTTCAACCCCAGGGCATCAATGTGGACTTCAACACTTCATTTCCCCTTTCCCCACCTCACCGCAGTTCCGAACTTCCAGCTCAGCACTGTCTCCATGACTTGTCCTACCTACCTATCTCCTTTTCCACCTATCCACTCCACCCTCTCCTCCCTGACCTATCACCTTCATTCCCTCCCCCACTCACCTATTGTACTCTATGCTACTTTCTCCCCACCCCCACCCTACTCTAGCTTATCTCTCCACGCTTCAGGCTCTCTGCCTGTATTCCTGATGAAGGGCTTTTGTCCGAAACGTCGATTTTACTGCTCCTCGGATGCTACCTGAACTGCTGTGCTCTTCCAGCATCACTAATCCTGCATAGGGTGATTGAACAGAGTGAGGAATACAAAGTTGCGGCTTCACTGAAGGTGCACAAAAAGCAAGATCAGCATTAGATTTGAAATTTGAAAGATCCATTCAGAAGTTAATAACAGCAGGGAAGAAGCTGTGTTTGAATCAGTTGGTCGGTGTATTTAAGTTTTTGTCTTCTGCCCAATGAAAGAGTTTATAACGAGGGTGGGAGGGGTCTTTGGTGATGTTGACTGCCTTTCCAAGGCTGTGAGAACTAGAGATGGAGGCAATGGATGGGAGATTGGCCTTCGTAATGGACTGGGCTGTGTTTACAACAGCCAGTGCCCAGAGCTCTCTCCCCACCAAATGCCAATCAATCCTGCCACCCTCTTGCTGCCCCACTCACCTGACTCCAGGGATGAGTAGGAGCTTGGAGCAGCACTGACAGCAGTCACCAACCTTGATGGTGCCATCGGTGATTGGCCGGCAGTGGTCTGTTGGGGTTTCTGTCTTCCCAGGTTCAAATTCCAGCCAGTTAATTGCCTGAGTGCACTTCAATTGTGGGGGTCGATAAATGTGAGGCTGGAAGAGCAAAGCAAGTCAGACAGCATCCGAGGAGCAGGAAAGTCAACATTTCGGGCAAAAACTCTTTGTCAGGGCTCAATTTTGGATTGGATTCCCTTCGGCCCAACAAGTCCACATCAACCCTCTGAAGAATAACCCAGCCAGACCCATTTGCCTCTGACTAATGCACCTAACAATATGGGCAATTTAATCATGGCCAATTCACCTAACTTGCATATCTTCCACCTGTGGGAGGAAACCAGAGCACCTTGAGGAAACCTACACAGACCTGGGGAGAATGTGCCAACACCACACAGACAGTCGCCCAAGGCTGGAATCGAACCTGGGACCCTGGTGCTGTGAGGCAGCAGTGCTAACCACTGAGCTGCCATGCCACCCCTATTGTGTTGGGCTTTCCACACATAAGTTCTGTGAGGCTGCTATTGGTTTGCCACCCATTGGGGGTAACAGGAAAGAGAGTGGGGTTGGGGGGGGGGGGGGGGGAGGAATGGGGAGTGGATGGTGGCGCTCTCCACCAACCTGTCGTTTCTGATTTTGATAAGGGCTGTTCGAGTGATGTGGCCACAACGAGAATCTGAGTTTTGCATCTGAAAGGAAAAAAATTGAAGTATTTTGGGCATACCTAATTATGAATGAATAAAGCATTCAAAGTGCATCTGCATTTCGGTTGAAATTAAGGAATTTTTATGCCTGGTTTGCAATAAGAGGCATTCAGCTGGCAGCTGGTTTCTCTTTCAATCATTTTGTGTTTAAATTTTCTTAAAAGTGCATGCTTCTTTGTTGTTGAAATTAAGAGACTGTTGCCCAATAAAAATTATTCAGCTTTCGCAGACTTTTGATGTCAACAAAATTCCCACACGAGAACCACATCACTTAGAAGGCTAATTAAGGAACAGGCAGGGACCTGACCTAATAGGGGGCTTTTCTTAATTCAAACTACAGTTAAAGGTCATGATGATTAGAAAAGCTTCAGAAATTAAGAGGTGAAAGAATGAGACAGATTTGCTATTTCGAATATTTTCAAACAGATACTACTCAGGCAGGATTGAATAGCATGTTCCAACAAGCTCTGTCTGTGGGAACCTAACTGATGGAGCAGTAAAAACTTACTGCTGAAAGTTCTGTGCATTGCAAGACAGAAATACTCTTTTTAAAATTTTGTGCTACTGACCTATTCCATTATAGGGAAGAAGATAAAGCTTAAAGTAAAAGTTAGAAAATAATGGCATCCTAAATGTGAGTCTTTTGACAACACCACGAGAAAAGCAAAAAGCACACATGAGTCATTGGATGGTAGAGGTATCGTTTGCCAAGGTAATGTCCAATCCACAGAGAAAGCCCCTGAAGAGCATATTAACTTACGATGCACCTCAGTTTGCCAAACCTCCTACAAGTGTGAAAGAAATCTTAACAAATCTTAACAAATTGAAAGCAATAAGTATTTTTTTTGTAAAGTCCCCAAAGTCAAATTAAGGTATTTTTAAATATTTGCCTAGATACACTCCTCTGGTTTGGTTAACTAGTGAATAAAGTCATCATCCTCCATAGTAAAGGATTTATACAACAAAGAAAAGGTCATTATTAAGGTCAGCACAAACATTAGGGATTGGAATGCATTGCTTCTGAGAATTTTTACTTTGATAAAACATGGTAATGATCCGAGGAAAACATTTCAAGTCATTTCTTGACAAGGTCTCCTCTTAGTTCACCTGCGAGTCATATTTCCACAATGAATCCATTTGTTTTTATAGTGAACAGAATCTGACTGTCATCATTCGGTTGCCTGAGCAGTGGCAAGGAATAACCTATTGGCATAAATATCTTTGCTTAATGAAGCAGGCTCTTCCTACAGTAAATTTCAAGAATTGTTAAAGATCTTTTTAAGCAGAAAAATGGGATGCCAGTCAATGACTTGCTGCTTTTACCAAGTAAAAAGATCTATTTTAGTTCACATGTCAGCTGCATCGTATTTATCAACTCAATTCACCATGCTGGATATAATGCCAAATGGGAATCGTGATTTAATGTTGCAACATACTAAAGTTGAGGGATGTTTATGGCATGTACTTACTGCTTGCTTTCTCAGCTGCTTTCAGAAGTTTTCTTTAATACTTTAATTATTCTGTAAAAACAGCCAAAAGCAGTTTTGCTGAAAGTATAGTATGGATTTTTACAAATATTAAGCAATAACTTATGTAACGAAATGTTAAGTCTTTGATGGTTTGGGCTGTTTCAAGTTTGCATTTCAAACAATGAATTGTTTAACCAGAGCAAAGGCTACGTGGTCTTCTCAGATTTCCTGTTTGTATTGTTCACAGCACACCATGCCCTTCTGGAGGATCTCAAGCCACTCTGACCTTATGGCCTTACATCATGCCCTGGAATTGGAATACTTGTAGCAGTACTTTGAAATGTAGCTCTCCACCTTCACTGTTTGTAGACTACAATATTTCTGTGTCTTCTGGCAGCTTCTGACTCTAAACCGTGTGATGTGTCCCAAGTGTTGACAGGCAGCTGCAATTTGTCTTAACCCTTGACCAATCTTTAAATGGAGGCAAATTAATCTCTGGCAAAGTTCCTGATGGCTCACAAGACTGTGGAGGTTATACAATGAAAAGCCATTATAATGTTCAACAGCCCTGTTACTACTACAGTACTACAAGAAAATGGATCTGAAAATGTGAAGATTTTGCATCTGAAAAGATGCTTAGCTCTTACCAGTTATACGGCCTTCACAACAAGTGGTATGGATAACGCTTTAAGCATTGACAGTCGTCAATCTAAGGCCTCTGTAAAGAAAACAATACATTTCTACCAGAAGGAATTTAAAACTTACACTGAAAACTGAGTTAGACAAATGCTAGCGGCATCTTATACTTGTGGAGGAGTTTTGTTTCCTTACTGATATCCAGGGTTGTTTTATTATTTATGAACTGACTGTTGTATGTTAACATCATTTATGAAGGTACTTAAATTAGAATTTTTTTGCCGTTTGACACCAGGAACACGTTTGATTCTGTCAAGTCACAAAGCGGTTTACAGAGAATTTGTTCTCTCATAATTTAAGATAACTTCAGTTTGCTAAGACAATCATGTACAGAAAATGTCGTTTTGTGTAAATTTGTATTCAGGCAATTCTTTTACATATTGTTAAGGCAAATACAATTGAATGGGAACAATGCCTTGTTTGTGAAGTGTCGAGAGGCATTGTGTGCACATAAAACAGTGCTGTGCCTTATCAAAATGCTGGTGTGTTAAAGTGCAACTTTTTGTTGGGTAAATATGTAGATAATGGAATTTTTGTGATTATTTTGTAAAGACCAAAAGCTTGAATGTCAAGTGTCAAGATTTACTCCTTTCTCTGTAGCTTTCTCATTCCCCCAAATAACTTGTATCCGTCTTTCTGCAAACAAATAAATGAAATACTCTAATTGAATAAAGTCAAAAATAATTCCTTGCTCTGTTCATACACAAATAATGTAGATGGTACAGTATATATTTTTATTACAAAAGTTGTTTTCATTTGTTAACGATGGGAATGAGAATTACTGTAAGCTTACACCCTTGTAGTGTCTACATTCTTTTGTATGACAATACCTTTAGTTTTATTTCGGAGCAAAAGTTGTTAGAATGTTATAGAATTTGTACAATTAGAACTGATCCATTTTGGTACTGGCCATTTTCCATCTGAAATATTAACATACCGAGCTGTCGACAGACTTTTCTATATCAAGCTTCAGGGCTTGTTATGGAAACTACTACAAGCTTGGGCTACTTACAGTAAATGCAACTTTAATTGTAATCCCTGAAATGTATACTTTCTCCCTCTCTGTGATCACTGTAGAAGGAACTTTGGTTCTGATGTTTTATACCTCATGTATACCTCATACTTAATAGTCTTATTGCTTTATAAAGTTCCACAAAGATATCCGCTGCAGCAATTGCAAGAAATTGTTTGCAAGTCTGAAAAAGAATTCCACCTCTTTGTGAGGGGATTCCCGAAATGGATACAGCTGCTAGAACGTCTATGGTGAACTATTTTAACTATTTGGGAGCTAAATGTTTGCAGAAAAATATCAAGAATAAAAAAAATCTGTGGAGTCTAATTTTGCTTTTTTTTCCCAATCAGAGTGACTGGGTACCAAACCGATCACCTGCACCTCATTACAAGAAAAGAAGTGTGTTGTGTCTGCAACATATCTGGTCTCATGAATTTCTCAAAATACCTTTCTCATGAATTATGCGTTTATTTAATAAAAATCAATTTGTGAAATGATGGTGTGTGTACTTATGAAATGCTTCCTTAATGGATGAACAGCTTTATCTGATAACACTGCTCACGAATCTAATTGTGTAACTGTTGTCTTATGTTGCTTCATTTGTCTTTTTTGTGAGATATTACTAGAACTGTTATGGTAATTATATTCTCATGCATATATTTTGTTACGTGTGAAAACATTTCCTTCTATGTTGCTTGTTTGTAGAGACATAGAGATATACAACACAGAAACAGAAACAGACCCTTCAGTTCATGCCAACCAGATATCCTAAATTAATCTCATCCCATTTGCCAGCATTTGGCCCATATCCCTCTAAACCCTTCCTATTCATATACCCATCCAGATGCCTTTTAAATGTTGTAATTGTACCAGCCTCCACTACCTCCTCTGGCAGCTCATTCCATACACGTACCACCCTCTGCATGAAAAAGTTGCCCCTCTGGTTCCTTTTAAATCTTTCTCCCCTTACCTTAAGCCTATGCTGTCTGGTTTTTTGACTCCCCTACTCTTGGAAAAATACCATGACTAATCACTTTATTGATGCTTTTTCATGATTTTATAAACCTCCTATGCTCCAGGGAAAAACGTCCCAGCCTATCCAGCCTCTCCATATAACTTAGACCCTCCAGCCTTGGTAACAGCCTTGTAAATCTTTTTTGCACTCTTTCCAATGTAATAACACACTTCTTGTAGCTAGGCGATTACAATTGTATGCAGTATTCCAAATGTGGCCTCACTGATGTCTTATATAGTCACAACATGAAGTCACAACTCTGCACTGTGACCAATGAAGGCAAGCTTGCCAAATGCTGCCTTCACCACCCTGTCTACCTGTGATACCACTTTCAAGGAACTATGTACCTGCACCCCTTGGTCCCTCTGTTCGACAAAATGGTGAATGATGAGCCAGTGGAATTCTCTGCAACAGAAAGTGGTTGAAGCCAAAGCATTTAATGTTTTCAAGAAGGATGTAGATACACTGCTTAGATAGTGGCGGCAGAGGAGGCAGTGTTAGGGGTCTTGAGCCGGGGCGTCGTTCATTCCATCTGCTTTTGCTTATTTCTTCCTCTTTTCCTATTCTTCTAGTTTTTAAAATTATTTTCTGGAGAGAGCTTGGATGTGAAGGCAGTGGTTAGGAGCCCAGAGTGGGTCTTTCACAGTCAGAGCATGCTCGGATGGCAGTCATCAGTGAAGTGGTCATCGGTGAAATGGTGGTTATCAGTGAAGTGATGGTCTTTGGTGATGTCGTGGTCATCGGTGCTTGGTTATTGGTGAAGTGATGTCATCGATGATATGGTGGCCATTGGTGAAATGATAGTCATCGATGATATGGTGGCCATTGGTGAAATGACAGTCATCGATGATATGGTGGCCATTGGTGAAATGACAGTCATCGGTAATGTGATGGACATAGGTAAAATGATAGTCATCGGTGATGTGGTGGCCTTGGTGAAATTGTGGTTATCGGTTAAGTGACTGGTGAGCCCAGGTGGGACTTGGCTCAGCGCTGGGGAAAACGTGCCCTCGTTAGGACAGTCAAGCTCTAGCTTTGTATTTTGTACCGAAGATTTTGTGCCTGGATACCTTTGTAACTAAGATTGCATCAGACAATGGTAACATGATAAACTTTTCACTGTACTCCTGTACTTGAGTACATGTGATAATAAAACCTAATTCTAATTTTAAAAGAGTCAAAGGATACAGGGTGACAGCAGGGACAGGGTAATGAGTGAGGTTGGAAAGGCAGAATAGTCGACTGTTCTAATCTTCCTTGTTTCTAATTCGGTTAACTCAGTTTCCCTCTCCACAGACACTGTATCTCCTGAGTTCAATTTCTGTTTGTTACACAAAGGTAGTGATTGCCCCTCACTAACTGGCAGGATGGAATCTCAGGATAGTGTTCCAAGGTGAATGGAATCCCCACACATTGCAAACAGGAATTATAATCTGACCAGATCACCAAATACAAGTACTGACATAGTACAATTAAATATAAATGGTTTCAGAAAGAAAAATAATCTGAATAGCTCCCAGAAATTAGAAAGCATTGACAGCCTGTTGATTTTGCTTCTATTTAAACTTCAGTAGTGAGTAATTAAAGCTGTGCATTAAATAGTGCTGTCACTTCAATGACCTGAGAGAAACCTTGTCTGGTTTTGTTACCTACTGTGCAGACAGCGATAATGCAACAAACTAGCATGCTCCATTAAAAGGACAAAAAAGTTTTCACTTGTGCTGGTTAAACAGGTTAAGCTAACAGGCCTCGTAACTAAAAATAGTTACGTTCGAATATGCAACCTCTTGAAATGGCATCTTTTCTATAACTTAAAATGAATGTTGACTTGGATTAAATCATTTGGAGAATAGTTGCAGCCTGCCTCATTTTTAAAAATATATTTGATTTTTTTCGACAAAAGACAAGCCAAAAAGAGCGAGTTTGGGAATGTATGATGAGATCTAATTTGGGCTCCTAGGTGGCAATATGGTCACAGAATAAAGGTGCAGATAAATGCCTTGGGTAATCCATTCAGAAGCGATTCTTTTGTTCGAAACCTTCATTCATTCACTTCATTTGGTTTCTCAACATTCCCCAGGCTTGATAGTAGCAGGAAAATGAAAACTTCCTCCTTGGATTAATTCTGTGTTTCTACCAGTTGATGGTTAGATCTATCAATATCATTGCTGAAATATTAAACATGTGTTTCTTGTGATCAAATTATTCCTAAACCTCAGCAATGAAGAAGCATCACTGGAGTTAAACAATTAATTCTGTTTTTCTTTCAGCGGAACTGCTGAGTTCCTCCAGCAATTTCTGCTTTTGCTTCAGATCTTCATCATCTCTGTTTTATTAGATTTTCTAAATCCTGTTTTAAATGTGAAATCTGTTCTAAAAACTGCAGAGTAAATTTTGTAATTTATAAACAAAAGCAGAGAGTGCTGGAGGAGCTGCAGCGAAGAAGGGTCACTGTACCCTGAACGTTAACTCTGTTTCTCTCTCCACAGGTGCTGGGTTTCTCCAGCAATTTCTGTTCTTGCTTCTGAAATATAAAATTCCCTTATACTGTAGGGTTTTTTTTGTAATATATTGATCTAATAACTGTTCTTAAATCTTGATCTATATTCCTTTGGAGTTTCATGAGCAATTCCAATATGTTATATTTTAACAAAATTGTTTGTTCACTCTGATTGTATTCAACGTAATAGAATTCAAATAAAAATTGCAAGAGTTTGGGGCATGGACAATTTGGACCGAAGGGTCTGTTTCTGTGCTGTACATCTCTGTGACTGTCTGACTGGCATCAATTAGCTTCCAGTATCTCCAGAGCTGCCTTACAGTCCGGATTAATAATCGGATTTATTGCCAACACCTCATTCAAAGGTGGTTCTGAAGAAGGGACTTGAAACATTAACTCTCTTTCTCCAGGTGCTGCCAGACCTACTGTGTTTCTCCAGCAAGTTCTCTCCTCATTCCTTCATCAAAGTTGACTGCCCTTTCAGTGATCAATTAGCATATTCATAGAATCCCTAGAGTGTGGGAGCAGGCCTTTCAGCCTATCGGGTCCACACCGACCCTCTGAGGAGATTCCCACCCAGACCCTGAAGAGATTCCCACCCTATCCTAAATTTCCTACATGGCTAATCCACCTAGCATACACATCCCTGGACACTATGGGCAATTTAGCATGGCTAATCCACCTAACTTGCACATCACTGGACTATAGGAGGAAACCGGAGCACCCAGAGAAAACCCACACAGACACGGGGAGAATGTGCAAACTCTACACAGACTGTCACCCGAGGTTGGAATTGAACCTAGGTCCCCGGTGCTGTAAGGCAGCCGTGCTAACCACTGATCCACTGTGCCATGCAATTTGTTGACAAATTAGATAATGAAAATAAACCTCACTGCAATCAGATTTGAGATTCTTTGCCGTGCGTGTGTTTACAATTATTTCAGTCCAGGGCATTTGACTTGCATTTTTCAGGTTTTTAAAACAAATCACATTTAATAGTTCATCTTTGTGTCAACATACATGTTTGTAAATGAAAGACATTTTATACACTCTCGGAAATATTTGTGTATTCTTCTTGGAGCAGAGGTGACCTTATTGAGGTGTTCAAAATTCTGAACAGTTTTGACAGGGTAAAGAAGGACATTCTGTTTCTACGAGTTGGTCTGTTAGTAACCAGGGGTCACAATTTCAAGATTCTCAGCAAGAGATCTGGGAGTGAGATGAAGAGAAACTTCTTTACTTGTAGGGTTGTTAGGATTTGGAATGCACTGCCTGGGAGAGTGTGGAGGTGGATTCTATATGAGGTTTCAAAGAGATTTGGATATATATTTGAAAATGATGAATTTAGAGTGCTATGGAGATAGGGCTGAAGAATGAGACTAGCTGGATAGCTCTTTCAGGCACCAATGGCTCAAATGGCTTCCTTCTATACTGTAAAATTTGGTGGTTGTATATATGTAGACATAAGCCGTGGAACCTTTCAGTAAAAGGAGGTGTGTGGGATAGGTGTTGCTCTATTGAGTTCAAGAACAACATAGCTAACTAACTGACCAGACTAATCACAAAACAGTGCAAATCCGGCATCATATCAACAAGTGTTATCTGTGAGCTGGGTGAATTATTTCAGAACATCTGCTACATTTAACAGCAGTGGTGTAAACTAAATGTGCTCATCTTAGATAAAGTCAACCAAAATAAAATGGCAGTTGTTTTGACAATAATACCAAAAGGTGGTTTTGTGGTTAGAATGATTAAGGAACTTTGCAAATACCACTTGGACATGGTAAAGCTTGATGTAAGTAGAAGTAAATGAGTGAGGTGAACGAGCTCTGCGGACACGGTTGCTTCTTGTTATGGCTGGCTCATTTTTCACAAATCACAACTTCACTGTAACAATTACCTTTCCAGATGGGCTTGAGTTCATAGCAAAGAATACATTCCCAGACTGTTCAAAGTGCTGGACCTGGTTAAAGCAGTTACTTACATGTAAGTGTCTTTGTGTTACTTGAGATGCAGAATGTTGTAGCTCCCTCCAACTGACCAACTGCAAAATGTTCCCCATCAAAGGGAACAGTATGTGAGGTACAGCAACATGGAGACTATGTTACTGGATTTGTAATCCAGAAGCCAGGCTCTTGCTATGTAAGTTGGAGATTTAGTACTCAGTTTTTTTTATTAGATTAGATTCCCTACAGTGTGGAAACAGGCCATTCGGCCCAACAAGTCCACACTGACCCTCCGAAGATCAACCACCCAGACTCATCCACTTACATTTACCCCTAACTAATGCACCTAAAACTGTGGGCAATTCACCTGACCTGTACGTCTTTGGACTCTGGGAGGAAACTGGAGCACCCGGAGGAAATCCACGCAGACACTGGGAGAATGTGCAAACTCTACACAGACAGTCACCTGAGGCTGGAATCAAACCTGGGACCCTGGTGCTGTGAGGCAGCTAACCACTGAGCCACTGTGCCACTCCTCCCCAACTGAAATTTATAGAATGTCGATATACTGGATATCCAAAATGGTCCTTATGAAGGCGATAGTCAGCTGGATTCTCAAACTGTTGCAGTCCACATGCTGTAGCGACCTCCACATTGTAAGGGAGGGAGTTTCAGGATTTTGACCCCGTGACAGTAAAGGAACGGAGACACTTTTATGAGTCAGGATGGTGAGCGGCTCGGAGGGGATCTCCCAGGTGGGTGGTGTTCCCATGTATCTGCTGCCCTTGTCCTTCTAGGTAGGAGGGGTAGTAGGTTTGTAAGTTGCCGGTGAAGGAGGCTTGATGAGTGACTGCAACACATCTTTCAAGAACAGATGCTGTTACCAATGTGTGTTCGATAGAGTGAAGGTTTAAAGTAGATTCCTAATCATTTGATGTTGCTGGAGCTGCATTTATTCAAGCAGGATATTCTATCAAATCCTGAACCTGTGCCTTGCAGATGGTAAATTGGTTTAGGGGAGTCAGGAGGTAAGTTACTTGTCACAGAATTCCCATTATTTGGTGTGTTCTTGCAGCCACAGTATTTAATACGGCTGGTCCAGTTCAGTGTCTGGTCATTGGCCACCCTCCAAGATGTTGATGGTGAAGATTCAGGGTTGGTAATGCCACTGAGATGTTGATTAAAATATCCCTTGCTGAAGATTATCATTGCCTGGCACTTGTGGCAATGGTGATCAAGTGAATCTAGAATTACAAAGCCAATGGAGATCATGAATTTATCAGATTGTCACAAAAATCCAACTCATTTAATTTGTATCCTTTAGGCAAGGATCATCACAATCTTATATAACACCTTTAATGTGGTAAGCATTTCAGCTTCTCACCCTGAGAGTGAAACAGAGACCATGCCTGCACTCTGCATATCTTCCATTAGGCAACTCAATCCATGATTCAAACCTTCCATCAGTGGCACAGTGGCTCACTGGTTAGCACTATTGTCTCACAGCACCAGGGATCCAGGTTAGATTCCACCCTCAGGTGACTGTGTGCAGTGTGCACATTCTCCCCGTGTCTGTGTGGGTTTTCTCCGGGTGCTCCAGTTTCCTCCCATAGTCCAAAGATGTCCAGGTTGGTGGATTAGTGATGGGAAATGCAGTGATAGAGTTGGGGGGGATGGGTCTAGGTGGAGTCGATGGGTCGAATACAGTCATAGAGTCATAGAGATGTACAGCATGGAAACAGATCCTTCGGTCCAACCCGTCCATGCCGACCAGATATCCCAACCCAATCTAGTCCCACCTGCCAGCACCCGGCCCATATCCCTCCAAACCCTTCCTATTCATATACCCATCCAAATGCCTCTTAAACGTTGCAATTGTACCAGCCT
>NC_057713.1:129498661-129558030 GCF_004010195.1 Chiloscyllium plagiosum
TGTCATCTGTAAACTTACTAACTGTACCTCTTATGCTCGTATCCGAATCATTTATGTAAATGACAAAAAGTAGTGGACCCAGCACCGATCCTTGTGGCACTCCACTGGTCATAGGCCTCCAGTCTGAAAAACAACCCTCCACCACCACTGTCTGTCTTCTACCTTTGAGCCAGTTCTGTATCCAAATGGCTAGTTCTCCCTGTATTCAGTGAGATCTAACCTTGCTAATCAGTCTCCCATGGGGAACCTTGTCGAATGCCTTACTGAAGTCCATATAGATCACATCTACTGCTCTGCCCTCATCAATATTCCTTGTTACTTCTTCAAAAAATGGCATACTTCCACACTGTAGGAGTTCTATGAGTAGGTAATCCTTGCATTATCAATATCTTAAATTAAGCAACTCCTTACATATCTGTACCATTATGTGTCTCAACAAAGAGGTGGCACAATGGTTAGCACTGCTGCCTCACAACGCCAGTTCAATTCCACCCTCAGGCAACTGTCTGTGTGGAGTTTGCACATTCTCCCTGTGTCTCCGTGGGATTCCTCCGGGTGCTCCGGTTTCCTCCCACAGTCCAAAGATGTGCAGATCAGGTGAATTGGCCATGCTAAATTACCCATAGTGTGAGGTGCATCAGTCAGAGGGAAATGGGTCTGGGTTGGTTACACTTCGGAGGGTTAGTGTGGACTTGTTGGGCCAAAGGGCCTGTTTCCACACTGTGGGTAATCTAATCTAATGGTGCTAAGTAATTTTGTATCTCAATATGAAATTGAATGACACAAGAATTGCATAACCATCTTCCACAGCGTTTAGTAAAATGCTAAGCTTTGTTTCATATTACTTTTAAAACAGATGAAAAATAATATTTTTCTGTTGGAAAAATGATGTTAGTTTGCATTAAGTAATTCTTCTAACATTATGTATGAATGGCTGTTTTCCAAACTTTGGAAACAATAAATTTTGCTGTAAATTAATTATTTATTTGCTTTGTTTATTGAACGTTCCAGTTAATTCTAGCTGAGAACTCTGATAATCCAGCTAATCAATAAGCTCCTCATTAAACACTGGCAGGTGTTCGTGAGTAAATCCCTACCAGAGGCAATAGGAACTCCATCAAGCTATTCTGTAGGACAGACCAACAGTAAGAGTTACTGAGAGGTAAGACAGAAATCACAGAAACTTGAACCCTGATGGCAGTCATCTTGAATAAAAACAGAAGCTGCCAGTTCTGAACAGGATTCAGATGAAGAGCTGATACTCAAAATGTCGACTCTCTTGCTCCTCGGATGCTGCCTAACCAGCTGTGCTTTTCCAGCGCACACTTTTTGACTCTGATCTCCAGCATCTGCAATCCTCACTTTCTCAAAGTGTTTTCTCTCTGCTTTCTCTCCACAGAAGCTGCCAAGCCTACTGAGTTTCTCTAGCATTTTCTGCTTTTCTTTGAAATCTTCAGCATCTGCCATTTCTTGCTTTATTATGGTCAGAAGTCACACTACACCAGGTTATAATCCAACCTGACAAAGGAGCAGCGCTCCAAAAGTTCGTGATTTCAAATAAACCTGTTGGACTATAACCTGGTGTCATGTGACTTCTGACCTTGTCCAACATGAGTATCTCCAAATCATTGCTTTATTATGGCATTCATCATGCCTGTGCTGCTCAGAAATGTTTTGCCTACAAATTACAGATTCATTTGGACAGTCCTGTGCTTTCCTGTTGATCTATTTATGTCTTAGACAGCTCACTGAGTAACATGTATATTTACAAAATCAGTGAAAGACTGAAATATTGCTAAAACATAAAATGTTACAAAAACCAGAGAAATACATTTTCATAGTGTTTTTTTTAAACCAAATGATTATAGTACATGGCTGCTTTACTGAAAATGTGTTGCTGGAAAAGCGCAGCAGGTCAGGCAGCATCCAAGGAGCAGGAGAATCGACATTTCGGGCATGAGCCTTTCTTCAGGAATCCATTCTTTTCCAGCAACACATTTTCAAGCTCTGATCTCCAGCATCTGCAGTCCTCACTTTCTCCTGCTTCATCCTTTAGCTTTGAATATCACAGAGAAATTTTAATGATGGAAACTACAGACAGCCACATTAGGCAAGCTATGTAAACTTAATATTTGCATGGTTCATTTTACTAAACTGAAGAAACAATGAGGGATTCAAGAGTGAGATAAACAATTAACAGTGGTTCAGAGCATTATGTCAGATCATTTGCCTTTACAGATAGAACATTGGTGGGTGGTGAAAGGTGGAACACAAAAGGTTTTGTACAACATTAACAGCCAGTTCAAGATTAATAAAATGGTGTCGTTTTACACGCACCATATCTAGTATTTAATCACGTTCACAAGTGCTGTACCTGAAGGCAGATCCTTAGCTCATTGTCTGCTAATATCTGCCCTGTTTCTTTGGCACTTTACTTTTTGTTGCCCAGAGGACAGTTAAGAATCATTACTGTGGGTCTGGAGTCACATATGTAGGCCAGACCGGGCAAGGACAGCTGATTTCATTCCCTAAAATACATTAGGGAGCCAAATGATTTTTCACAAAATTAAGCTAGCTTTTAATTCCAGGTTTTATTGAATTCAAAATTCACCTGTCCAAAGTGGGAGTTGAAACCTTGTCCCTGGAACATCTTGTCACTGTTGGTTTGCCATTGCCCTCCACTCTCAGAGGCAAGACTTTGACTCCCCATGCCCCTGCCTCCCCCATCCCCACCCCCAACACTCACCGAACTCAAGAGATTTGATGATTAAGATTAGTGAGACTGTGAAGGTAACGAGTCCCTGGATTCTCCAAGTAGCCAATCAGAGGATCATGACTGTATGCCCAATCAGGTGTGCTCCAAGGCTAAAAATGTGTTGCTGTAAAAGCGCAGCAGGTCAGGCAGCATCCAAGGAGCAGGAGAATCGACGTTTCGGGCATGAGCCCTTCTTCAGGAATGAGGAAAGTGTGTCCAGCAGGCTAAGATAAAAGGAAGGGAGGAGGGACTTGGGGGAGGGGCGTCGGAAATGCGATAGGTGGAAGGAGGTCAAGGTGATGGTGATAGGCCGGAGTGGGGGTGGGGGCGGAGAGGTCAGGAAGAAGATTGCAGGTTAGGAAGGCGGTGCTGAGTTCGAGGGATTTGACTGAGACAAGGTGGGGGGAGGGGAAATGAGGAAGCTGGAGAAATCTGAGTTCATCCCTCGTGGTTGGAGGGTTCCTAGGCTGAAGATGAGGCGCTCTTCCTCCAACTGTCGTGTTGCTATGTCTGGCGATGGAGGAGTCCAAGGACCTGCATGTCCTTGGTGGAGTGGGAGGGGGAGTTGAAGTGTTGAGCCACGGGGTGGTTGGGTTGGTTGGTCCGAGTGTCCCAGAGGTGTTCTCTGAAACGTTCCGCAAGTAGGCGGCCTGTTTCCTGCTCCTTGGATGCTGCCTGACCTGCTGCGTTTTTCCAGCAACACATTTTCAGCTCTGATCTCCAGCATCTGCAGTTCTCACTTTCTCCTGCTCCAAGGCTAACCAATTAAGATGACAAAAAGGTGTCCAATGTGCGAAGGCATTCGGGGAAGAGAAATTCACCAGTAGCCTGTCTAATCATCACCTTGTGCCTCCCTCTTGACTCACCTCTAACTGCCACCATGACCCAACTCTCAGACACCCACAATGGCTGGAGTCTCTCCCACCCTCACTGTAGCTCTCACCGTGCAACCCGTCCTTAACTACCCACAATTCCTCCCCCCAACACCACGCCTAAAACTGACCCCTACAATGTCATGACCTGACTGTCATTTGCCTCCTTCTCAGGTCTGTATCTCTCTGTGACCCTCACAAACCCATCCTATCGACTCCATCTCATGATTCCAGGCCTCACGCTGTATTAAACCAACCTCTGATGCGATCTGCTGATAAGCTGCAAACCCAGGAGATAAAAGGCCAACCGGTTGGAGGAACTAAAACATAAGTTGCTGAAAAAACTGGTCTGGTAGCAGCTGTGGAGAGAAATAAATGTTAACAATTTGGATCGAGTGATCCTTCCTCAGAACTGATGATAGATAGGAAAATGTCAGTTTAAATGCAGATGGGGAGAGGGAGTAAGGCATAAATGAGAGGTGGGGATAGAGCCCAAAGAGAGAGAAGAAGAGTTGGACAAAGAAGTGGATAATGATCTGACCTGGAAGGTGAATAGCTGTTAATGGGGGTCTGTTAATGGCTAACAATGGATAGTGTCTAATGGCAGACTATATGATAACAAGGTCTGGTGTGTGGGGAAGGAGCAAAGACATGGGGGGAGTTCAGGCCCTAAAATCCTTGAACTCGATATTGAGTCTGGAGGGCTGCAGAGTCTCCAATGAAAAGTGAACTGCTGTTCTTCCAGCTTACGCTGAGCTTCGCTGGAGCACTGCAGCAAGCCTGAGGCAGTGTTGGCCAAGGAACAGGGTGGGGTGTTAAAGTGGCAGAGAACTGGAAGCTCAGGGTCTTTCTTGCGAGCAGAACATAGATAAGCTTTTCCAGCAACTTCTGTTTCTGTTTCTGACTTACAGCATCCGCAGATCTTTTGGTTTTGATTGGATGAGGAACCTGTTGTAAAACCTTGCAGTCCCAGTTACAATAGCCTGAATGTCCACACACGGACACCTGGGAGGGGGCCCTATTGTATCCACAGGCTGACTGGTAAACAAGCCTGGTCTAAATCCACGACTGCAGATTCTGGAGATCAGAGTCGAGAGCGTCGTGCTGGAAAAGCACAGCAGGACAGGCAGCATCTGAGGAGCAGGAAAATCGATGTTTCAGGCAAGAGCCCTGGTGAAGAGCTTTTTGCCCAAAACTTCAACTTTCCTGCTCCTCGGATGCTGCCTGACCTGTTGTGCTTTTCCAGCACCACTCTAATCTTGATATCTGAGCCAGGAGCAACATTCTGGCCCTTTAGCCTTGATTTAACATTTTGTCCTCATGACAGCACCTCCTGGTGTGGCAACCTAGATCTCTGCACTCTGTCCTCAGGCTGGACTTACAGGAGTCATGGCACAGGAGGGAAAGTCAGTCTTGGATCACCGGACTTTGATTAGAGCCATTGGGATGAATTGCTATCCTCAGAAACTGATTGCCAATCTGATTTTTCTGGTCCCCTTAGCAATCTCAGCATCACTCAACCTGAGTAATGACCTTGGAAAAGCGCAACAGGTCAGGCAGCATCCAAGGAGCAGGAGAATCGACATTTCGGGCATGAGCCCTTCTTCAGGAATGAGGAAAAAGTGTGTCCAGCACGCTAAGATAAAAGGTAGGGAGGAGGGACTTGGGGGAGGGGCGTTGGAAATGCGATAGGTGGAAGGAGGTCAAGGTGAGGGTGATAGGTCGGAGTGGGGAAATGAACTCAGATTTCTCCAGTTTCCTCATTTCCCCTCCCCCCAACTTGTCTCAGTCAAATCCCTCGAACTCAGCACTGCCTTCCTAACCTGCAATCTTCTTCCTGACCTCTCCGCCCCACCTCCACTCCAGCCTATCACCCTCACCTTGACCTCCTTCCACCTATCGCATTTCCAATGCCCCTCCCCCAAGTCCCGCCTCCCTTCCTTTTATCTTAGCCTGCTGGACACACTTTCCTCATTCCTGAAGAAGGGCTCATGCCCGAAACGTCGATTCTCCTGCTCCTTGGATGCTGCTTGACCTGCTGCGCTTTTCCAGCAACACATTTTCAGCTCTGATCTCCAGCATCTGCAGTCCTCACTTTCTCTCCTGAGTAATGACCTTCTCTGGGACAGTTATTCCTGGAAAGAAAACAGCATGGATCTCAAACTGAGGCAAGTCAGGCAAACTCAATAGGGCAAGAGCTACAGAGGGATTGAGGACGACACAGTGGCTCAATGGTTAGCACAGCTGCCTCACAGCACCAGCGACCTGAGTGCAATCCCTCCCTCGGGTGACTGTCTTTGTTGAGTTCTCTCCGTGTCTGTGCGGGTTTCCTCCCACAGTCCAAAGATGTGCAGGTTAGGTGGATTGGCCATGCTAAATTGCCCATAGTGTCTGAGGATGTGCAGTCTAGGTTGGTGAGGGAATTGTAGGGTAGGGGTTGGGTGTGGGTGAGTTGCTCTTTGGAGGGTTAGTGTGGACTTGATGGGCCAAATGGCCTGCTTCCACACTGTAGGGATTCTATGAGGACATTAGAAAGAGGGTCAGTTGGATGGGGCAGTGATTTTGGAAGCTAGGTGGGAGGAGCAAAGCATGCTGCCTGTAGTGCACACAGGACAGTCCCTGAATGATGTGTCTCCCATTTCCTTTCCACCTTTTCTGTTGTTATCAAAAAATACCATTTCCACTGCTGCCTGCCTGCCAATGGCAGTGAAGGCAGATGGAGAAATAGTTGACATTTTATCTCCTTGAGTTACTTTAACAACTCCTTCTGGGTATTATGGATACCAGGTTATGCTGGGCTGGACGGTGGTAGATTGGATATCTGACACATGTTATCTGTTCCCTCAACCAACAAATCCAAGCCTGAGGTTGGATAACCACGTGGCCCAGAGGCAAGAGTGCTGCCAACTAAGGCATGGCTGGGTTGGGCACGGCAGGGGGAGAGCATAAATGATGAGGTGGGTGGTTGGGAATGAGTGAGACACTACCGATAATTGCATTTTCCTCTCAATCCCAATGCAAGATCGTGCAACAGCTGATGGTGACGCTATTCCTACCACACCACAACTTCCAAAGAAGAGAAAGAAAGGGGAAAGAAACAGGAGAGACAGTACAGACGGGAAAAGAGATTAAGGAAACACATGAAAAGGTCATGGGAGTCATGAAGAGACTTGAGAAATGGGGAAGAGAGTTGCCATTTTTTTCTCATATATCAAGTATGCTGAGGGAGGTCCACTAGTAAATTAAAAATGTGCTCTGTTCTTAAATCAGAGTTTGGTTGGAGACAAAAACTGCAGATGCTGAAATCCAAAGTACACAGGCAGGAGGCTGGAAGAACACAGCAAGCCAGGCAGCATCAGGAGGTGGAGAAGTCAATGTTTCAGGTGTAACCCTTCTTCAGGATTGGGAGTGGGTGTAGGGGGAGCTATGAATAAAGGGGTGGCGAAGGCAGGGTGGTGAGGTAGGGAAAGGTTGTTATGGACTAGGCCAGACCACTAAAAACATTCTTAATCAGGCAGCTCAGACCATAACTTTGCAATTTGTTTCGGTCAGTGTACAGTGATAATTACCCGGAGTAAGTTAGCGAGGTTGACTACCAGGTTTAAAACAGACAAAAAAATTTATTCACAAAATTATACAATGAAACACAAAGAACAGAATAAAGAACCCCTACAGAACTCAGTCTGTCCAAACTAGACTTAAGTATGCTGTTCCAAATATACACAACAGTCCCAATAAACAACCCCCCTTTAAAACACAGTACCAAAAAGGATCGGATGCTTAAAGTTTGAAGTTATAAGGGCAGAAGAGAGAGTTTCCACACAGCTCACTGTTGAACTCCCAACCAGTTCTGGACTGAATTAAACTGCCCAACTAGAGAGCCGACCATGCCCCTTTCATTCTACAGGTCACTTCTAAAACTTGACCACTTTGGCCTGAAGTCTCACCTGTTTACATTTCATCTCTGTAACAGACCAGTCCAATCAGAGCCCGGACTGGTTTATTACCCCACTGGAAAAATCAAGAACAGAGTGTCCATGAACGAAGGAATAGCTTTTAGGAAAAAAAAGGACTAGCTTTCTCATAAGGTGAAGACAAGTTGATGGTATGACCTGGCTGGTCAATGGGAGGAATGAATTCAGTTGGTGTCAGGGACCAGTGGAAGGGAGGGGAAGGAGCTGGGAAGGCAGTCAGGGGATGGGAAGGGAGGTTATTTGAAATTGGAGAACAGAATGTTGTGTTCTCTGGGCTGTAGGCTGCCCAAGTGGAAGATGACGTGTTATTCCTCCAATTTGCAGTTTGGTTCATTGTGGCAATGGAGAAGGCCAAGGGTGGTCATGTCAGAAAGGGAGTAGGAAGGGGAATTAAAATGGGTAGTGACAGAGGTCTGGTTGGCCCATGCGGACCCGGCTAAGATGCCTGGTGAACCATTCCCTAAGTTTACGTTTGGTCTCCCTGACGTAGAGAAGACCACGTCGGGAGCACTTGATGCAGTTTGGAGGGAGGCAGGCGAACCTCTGTCTCACAGGGCCCCAATCAATCCTTTAAGGTGAGACAGAAGTTCACCTGTCTCTCTTCCAACATAGGAGAAAGTGAGGACTGCAGATGCTGGAGATCAGAGTTGAGAGTGTGTGGTGTTGGAAAAGCACAGCAGGTCAGGCAGCATCCAAGGAGCAGGAGAATTGATGTTTTGGGCAGGAGCCCTTCATCAGGAATGATGACCTCTGACCTAGTCCACCCCAGTCCAACACCAGCACCTCCACATCAAACTTGCAAATAATGGTGATACTGTCAGATTCAAATTGCATCCGTCAAGGTGTAGTCAATGACTTATTTCTGTTGTGGGATCATCGATTCCTTAGCCAATTTATAATGACATCACCCCACAGAACTAAATTTGAAAATCATTCCTGTCCTTAGATTTAGGGTGTTTTACAGTCATAACAGTCAAAAAAAGTTGTATTTAACAGAAGTGACAAACATTTAGAATTCGATTTTAAAGATGTTCAAAGTACATAGCACTTATGATGAAAGATGAGATGTTAGATGACAAAGAACTTGTACTCCATCATGAACATGTTAACCTTATCTCATGCCCATATTTTTAATTGACATTAATGATATTTTCATATGACTACTCAATGTACATATTAAATTTGAGGTGGACTGATTTATTTTAATACACTTAAACAAGAGTGAGGTGTAGCTTCGTCGCTAGTGTTTGTCAGGATTTCCTAAATCAAGAAACTTAAAGAAAAACTTTATATGTTCTGTACTTTTAGATCGGTTTCATAAAATACAATCTGATAAACTAATCTCAGTATGTATAGGTTTCAACCACATTGCTGAAAACAAATTTAATTGATTTCTAAAATTAACAAATGTTCTGATGGGAGTAATTACAGAAATAAAAAAGAAAGTGAAGCTACTTTAATTTTCTACAGATTTCATTATAAGCCTATGGAATGTACAGTGAAAATGATACTGTTGTTTTAAAGTATCAATTGATCTGCAATTGTGGTTACACTTAAGCCCAACAACTTTGTGATGGATGGCAAGTTGATTAATCGCACAGTCACTGCACTCTGCATGCTTCAGTTCATCTTCAGCATGTAGTACCAGTGGAACTAATACCAACTAAGCAACAGCAGTTGTCAATAACCCAAGGAGTTACATGAAACAAGGAATTTAAAATTAAAAGGCAAACCTGGAACTGAGGTCAATCCTTCAGAGTTTGTTCAAGGTATTGTACCCACTCTCAGCAGGTAAGTCCCTGTTTAGAGTACACTCGTTAGCATTGCTTCACTTTAGCATTGTTAATTACATATTGGCGATGTCTTTGTTTAAAGTTGTGAGTTTCAGTGTAACATTGTTTGCCATAGGCTTCCTGTTCTGATTTCTCTCAAGACCTATTTCCCATGCTTCCACTCTCAGACTCAGTCCCGAAGTCCCTTTGATCTTCGAACAGTTCTTGACCCTAACCTCAGTCCCTCATCTCCACCACCAGCCCTCCCCACCCCCCATCGTCCCAGCTCCCATTGATCCTGGTGTCCACTCTCTCCTGGTTCCCATTCTGAACTTACATTGACGTCTTGAGTCAATCTACTGGTCAAAATTGGCTGACACAGACAGCTTTCAACTTCAGCTACCACCGACCAATTAGCTTCAGTCACTAGGGGAAGCCTAATCAATTAAAGTGTTTACATTTATATTGTGTTTCTATATTTTAGGTTTATTTTGTTGTACAGATGATTTTATTTATGAATGTAGGCATTTATCATGTCCACCATTCCAACCTAATAATATTTTGAAGTTGTTTTTGCTGAGAAATGTCCTAAATAACTTAACTGTTTCTTTTATATTTAGTAATTTGCTCTATTTTGTAAGTTGGGTCAGTTGTACAATTAGCAATACTGTATGTACCTTGTATATTTTCCTTTTCTATGGAAGAAAAGATTGAATGAGCCTAACTCTAGTTTTAATATTGATTTCTATAGAAACCTATGGTTCACTTAAGGTTGTTTTAGCCACAGTCACAATTTCCAACAATTGGCTTGTTGAAGTGTTTGTGGGCGGCACGGTGGCACAGTGGTTAGCACTGCTGCCTCACAGCGCCAGAGACCCGGGTTCAATTCCCACCTCAGGCGACTGTCTGTGTGGAGTTTGCACATTCTCCCTGTGTTTGTGTGGGTTTCCTCCGGGTGCTCCGGATTCCTCCCACAGTCCAAAGATGTGCAGGTTAGGTGAATTGGCCATGCTAAATTGCCCGTAGTGCTAGGTAAGGGGTAAATGTAGGGGTACCTTCGGGTTGCGCTTCGGCGGGTCGGTGTGGACTTGTTGGGCCGAAGGGCCTGTTTCCACAGTAATGTAATCTAATCTAATCTAATCTTAACTAATCAAATGATGTAGTTTCTCCATAGTACATCACCATCTAACATGTCCAGACAAAATCTATTGTATTTCATGGAGGCACACAATGGCTCAGTGGTTAGCACTGTTGCCTCACAGCACCAGGAACCTGGGTTCAATTCTAGCCTCAGGCCACTGTCTGTGTGGAGTTTGCACATTCTCCCTGTGTTTGTGTGGGTTTCCTCCGGGTGCTCCAGTTTCCTCCCACAGTCCAAAGATGTGCAGGTCAAGTGATTTGGCCATGCTAAATTGCCCATAATGTTAGGTGCATTAGTCAGAGGGAGATGGGTCTGGGTGGGTTACTCTTCGGAGGGTAGGTGTGGACTGGTTGGGCCGAAGGGCCTGTTTCCACACTGTAGGGAATCCAATATAAAAAAAAAATTGAGGTCAACATTCATACTGGCAATCAATGTACTGTCACTTTTTAACTAGGTTTTGGAATGTAAAAATACTTTAACAATGATAGAGATTATAAATTATTATACCAGAGATAGGTGAAAACATCAATTTAATCAGTTAGCAATTGACTGCCAAATCATTCGCAGGAAGCTATATACATCAATATTTCTCCTTGTGTCACCAACACTATATAAGTTGCATCGACATTATTGCTCTCAATTTATTATAGTGTGGGTTTCTTGAATCAGATATTATTTGAAACATCCACAGACCATGACAGTGAAACAAGTTCTAATGACAGGTTATTCAAATGCCAACAAATTTATTGCTGTAAGTCAAACATCGTACTCTTCCTAAAAATCTTCCTAAAAACTTCAATATTCACCTTTATTTATTTTAGCTGTTCTTTAAATTCCCTTGCCTCTATTCCACTGATGGCTGTGTCCTTAGCAAACCTCATTTTATGCATAGAATTTCTCAGTAATCTTCCCCCACCAAGGGCTTCACCACCCACAGGGTTTTGATGACTGACAAGTTTTTTTATAAATTTCTCTCAATTCGTAGCTTCCAGTTCCCTTGAAAGTTGACTCTCTAATCACAACTCTAATTAAAATCCCCCCAGCATAAATTGGACAACATCAAGTCAGACACTTAAATAAAAGCACAATACTGTGGATGCTGGAAATCCAAAATAAAAACAAAAAATGCTGGAGAAACATAACAGGCCTAGCAGAATCTGTGGAGAGAGAAACTGTGTTAATGTTTTGAGTTGGATATGACTCCTTCAGAATCTGAAGAAAAGTCACTTTGGATTCAAAACATTCACTCTGCTTCTCTCTCTGCAGATTCTGCCAGGTCTGCTGAGTTTCTCCAGCGTTTTCTATCTTTATTTGAGTCAGAAGCTTTGTTTAACTCAGATCCAGATTTAATCTGCATTAAGAAAACAGTTTTATCATATTTTGACAACCTTCTGAGTTCAATACCAGACAACCAATACAGATCCATCAGAGTGTGCAAGAGACAAGAGAAATCTGCAGTTACCTCCGACAGAGCAGCGATTAAAACATGTCCCACTGCAGGAAAGTCCTTGAGATGAAAAGTTCAAATTTACTGCAGGTTAAGGAATTAGTTTGATGCCTTTTCCATACAAATTGCTGCTCACTTGTAAAAGAAGCTCAATAACTGGGGCATCACAGGACGGGAACAAAATTTGTAGCAGGGATTGAAGGTAATAGCTTCACACCTCTCACTAATTGAAGAAAATTTATTTTCACTTGGTTCTGAAAGTGAGATTAACAGTTTGACAAATCAGAGCGTGATGGAGTCAAGAAAGGGAGGGAGGGAGAGAGAGAGAGAGAGAGAGAGAGAGAGAGAGAGAGAGAGAGAGAGAGAGAGAGAGAGAGAGATGAAACTGTCCACCATCAGAATACATGCGGAACCTGATTAATTTTTTAGATGAAGTCACCAAGGGGCAATGTGTAGATGAGAAATAGGAGTTGGTGTGTCTAGATTCTTAGGAGACTCTGTGGACACAGAGTGAGAATGGGAGAAGACACTATTTTAAGTGCTTCTCTATCACTGAATATTATGAACAGAACCATTTTATTACAATAGTATTTTGCTTGTTCCAGTGAATGGCATCAGGCTCCTCCTGAGATGTAATAGGACAAAGAACAGTACAGCACAGAACAGGCCCTTCAGCCCACGATGTTGTGCCGATCACTGATCTTCATGTATGCACCCTTAAATGTCTGTGACCATATGCATGTCCAGGAGTCTCTTAAATGTCCCCAATGACCCTGCCTCCACAACTGCTGCTGGCAACGCATTCCATGCTCTCACAACTGTGTGTAAAGAACCCGCCTCTGACATCCCCTCTATACTTTCCTCCAACCAGCTTAAAACTATGACCCCTCGTGTTAGTCATTTCTGCCCTGGGAAATAGTCTCTATCTATGACTCTATCTATGCCTCTCATTATCTTGTATTCCTCAATTAGGTCCCCTCTTCTCCTCCTTTTCTCCAATTAAAAGAGTCCGAGCTCAGTCAACCTCTCCTCATAAGATAAGCCCTCCAGTCCAGGCAGCATCCTGGTAAACCTCCCCCGAACCCTCTCCAAAGCATCCACATCTTTCTTATAATAGGGCGACCAGAACTGGACGCAGTATTCCAAGTGCGGTCTAACCAAAGTCTCATAGAGCTGCAACAAGATTTCACGACTCTTAAACTCAATCCCTCTATTACTGAAAGCCAAAACACCATATGCCTTCTTAACAATCCTGTCCACTTGGGTGGCCATTTTAAGGGATCTATGTACCTGCACCCCAAGATCCCTCTGTTCCTCCACACTGCCAAGAATCCTATCCTTAATCCTGTACTCAGCTTTCAAATTCGACCTTCCAAAATGCATCACCTCGCATTTATCCAGGTTGAACTCCATCTGCCACCTCTCAGCCCATCTCTGCATCCTGTCAATGTTCTCCTCGAAGTCAGGAACAGCGGACCTACCAACGTTGAGAATCTCCACATGCTCCTATGTCAGTGACCATGGACGGTTATACTCTGAGATGTAAAGCCAAAACCTAACATTAAAAGGGAAAACTTTCAATGAAATCATCCTGAATCCTTGGCCGGATCCCTTTCCATGAAATCTGTCTGACACCTTACCATTGTACTTTCTCCTAAGGTGTGCTTCCAACCACATATTTACGCCATCACTAGGTCCATTACCTTTCACCTGCGTTTACCCTTGCAATAGCACATCGACTGCTGAAATTCTCATCCCTGCCTTTGTTACCTCTGTCCTTGAATATTTAGATGCTTTCCTGCCTGGATTTCTATCACCCATTCAACAGAGCCCATTCCATAGGAAACTCTGCTGCCTGTATTCTAGCTCATACCAAGTCCCATTCACCTACAGTGCTCACTTCCAATTCAACAAAACACTTCATTTTAAGATTCTTGTTCTTACTTTTGAATCTAACTCAGGTGTCCCTTCTCCCTGTCCCTCACGTAGATCAACACTTTGACAAAATCCTTGTACTCGTCAGGTTTTGGTGCACTATGTATGTCAGATTGTAATTGCCCAACCAATGACACTGGTGTGTTCTGCTGGAGATTGGACTCTAAAGTTACCTCTTTAAACCCTTGCCTCTCTTCACTACCAGCCATTTCTCCTCTAAGATGCTTTTGAAAATTACCTTGTTGATGAGACCTTTGCTAATGGACGAAGCTTTCCCATTTGCTGTTGATTTGTTTTGTCCTGTGAGATTCATCGTGATCAGATCCACCATGGTCCAGAGTGAATTACTTCATGCAATTTTCTGCTCTTCACTTCAGTCATTATGCAATTAGCTCTTGGGTGTCTTTCTCATAGGATCTCATGGCTGGCGAGGTGGTAGCTCTATTGCCACTTTGGTGGGTCTAGTGTTATTGTTGAAGTGCAACTGCAGGCCACTTCAAAGGCTGCAAGACAGGAGCTGTCCATCACACAGTGGTGCCCAGGTGTTATTAGTGGGCCCTTGTCCCAGAGAAAAGGAAGACTCATTCCCCACGTGTGGAAAGAGACTTGGCATTTTAGGTGTGGAGGAGGGCTGTCTTTTTTACTGCTTCCCCGAACACAGGGGCTATGACAGTAGATCTAGCCAGCCTGAATGCAAAGCTTGGGTCAATACTGCGTCCTGAGTTAAAGGGAAGGCCCAACACCACAGGGAGTGCTCCACAGGGGCAAATACCACCACCTGCGGAATTGCTGGAAAATTCCAGCAGGTCTGTCAGCATCCGTGGAGAGAAAGAGTTAACATTTCAGGTCCAGTGACTCTTCGTCAGAAGTGCCACTGGACCTGAAACAATAACTCTAGTTTCGCTCCACAAATACCGCCAGACATGCTAAGTTTGTTTTTGATTTCCAGCATCTGCAGTTCTTTGGGTTTTTATTTTGTTAGTGTTTCATTCATTGCCACATATCTTCCAAGTAGCTGGATGGGTATATGAATAGGAACAGTTTATGAATCATAGAGTCCTTACAGTGTGGAAACAGGCCCTTCGGCCCAATACGTCCACACCGACCTCCAAAGAGTAACCCCCCCAGACCTAGAACAAAGAAGATTTACAGCCCAGGAACAGGCCCTTTGGACCTCCAACCCTAGTCCCTTACATTTAGTCCCTGACTAATGCACGCAACCTACATATCCCTGAACACTGTGGACAATTTGGCATGGCCAATTCACCGAACCTGCACATTTTTGAATTGTGGGAGGAAACCCACGCAGGCATGGGGAGAATGTGCAAACTCCATGCAGACAGTCACTTGAGGCTGGAACGGAACCTGGGTTCCTTGCAATGTGAGGCAGCAGTGCTAACCACTGAGCCACTGTGAGATTAGTTTAGGATGTCTAGTCGGCATGGATGAGTTGGATCGAAGAGTCTGTTTCCATGCTGTACATCTCTGTGACTCTATCTGCCCACCTTGTAGATGTTCTATTCCTCTCTCCATCAGGATCTATGTTCTAACTTGTTATCTTGTTTACCATCATTACTTCCATTGTCACTTCTGGTGTTTGATAAGATATTTGCCAAAACCTGCTGGCACAGCCACATCACATTTCTCAGTGACTGCCTCCAACTGACCATTCCTGAAGAAGGGTCACTGGATCTGAAATTTTAACTCTGCTTTTTCTCCACAGATGCTGCTAGAGTTTTTCCAGCAATTTCTGTTTTTATTTCTGAATTCCAGCATCTGCAGTTTGTTGGGTTTTTTGTAAGTACCACGATCTCCTCTCTGATATCCCACGCCCACACTATCTCCGGTACAGGACCTCCCTCCCATCACCCTCATGCTGTCACTCTATTACATGCAGCATTTCCACCACTCTACCTCACCCAACCCAACCCCAACACCATTAACCCTGTGTTCCCTTGTTCTGCTGACTACTTGCTTGGGACACTTACCCACCTGCAATAGAAGGGGACTAGTCTATTGGATCTACACCCATGGGGACATGTTGGCCTGTGGGTGTTATTGATAGACTGTTAATGCACAGACCCAGGTAATGATCTTGGAACCGGGGTTCAAATCTCACCATGGCATATGGTGAAGTTTGAATTTAATACACATCTGGAATTAAGAGTCTAATGATGACCCTGATTCCACTACTGCTGATCAGAAAAACCTACCTGATTCACTGATATCCCTTCGCAGAGGAAACTGCTGTTCTTACATGGTCTGGCTGAGATGTGACTCCAGACCCACAGTAACCGACTCTTGGGTGGTTAGGGATGGGCAGTAAATAGCAAGCAACACTCCCACCCCATGAACAAATGAAAAAACAAAGCCAGTGGCAGTTCATTGTCACCTTTTCAGGGTAGCTCAACTTGTTCAGCCAGTGACGCCCACAAAATATGAACGAATAATTTTTTTTAAAGTTGAGCAAATCTGACAGATAACCAGCATGGACATATACGCACGGTGGCTCAGTGGTTAGCACTGCTGCCTCACAGCACCAGGCTCCCAGGTTCGATTCCCAGGCTCCCAGGTTCGATTCCAGCCTCGGGCGACTGTCCATGTGGAGTTTGCGCATTCTCCCCGTGTCTGCGTGGGTTTCCTTTGGCTGCTCCGGTTTCCTCCCACAGTCCAAAGATGTGCAGGCTAGGTGAATTGGCCATGCTAAATTGCCCGTAGTGTTAGGTGCATTAGTCAGGGGTAAATGTAGGGGAATGGGTCTGGGTGGGTTGCTCTTCGGAGGGTTGGTATGAACTTGTTGGGCCCAAGGGCCTGTTTCCACAATGTAGGGAATCTAATCTAATCCAATCTAACCATTCCATGATCCTACAGGGAATTCAATATATGGAAGTGTTGGGAATGTCGCGATATCAGTGGAAAAGAAAGTCAGGCCGGAAAAAAAGAACCTCTGACTTACTGTCACTGTCTGATACCATGTCTGAAGAGCATCCTTCTCATTGTTTAAAAGCAGATGTTCTGTAGAATGCATCCAATAGAATTGTAAACTGGCAACGAGGTTCTTAAAACAACGGGACACATCTTCCTCATGCATCGCTAACCAATCAGTTTGTATCTTCTGTACCCTTGTGGGATTGCAGATCCTGTATACAGAGAAAACACATACATGATAAGAGAAGCAATGCTGATGCGTGATACCAGAATATGAGAGTGATGAAACAAAAGCCTGAGGGCCAGGAACAACTCAGTATTTCAGTATCAGTGCGGTGTGATGTGAAGAAAAGCCAGCTGCCTGCCAAAGGTACCAAAACGCCAAAGTCCCACAGCTCATGCTGAAGTACATGTTCATTGGACTTAGTCATCAATAACTTTCACAAACTAAGATACAATGAATACCAGAAAAGAAGAATTAGATCCTCTCATAAAATGTGGTGCAACTGGTCATGCTTGGGGCAATGTGCAAAATAATAAATTACATTAATCGCATTATCAGTTACCATGAGGACAAACAGTTATGAAGTGAATGAAGTTCCATTGCTGTTTTACTTGAGAGATGATCATAACTTTATTTTATTAATCACTTAGTCCTGATCATCTTTTATTAGATTTTACACCATTTTGCAATTAAACACCATGCACAAATTGAGTTGTTTCTCAATATAAAAGCATTGTATAATCTTATTCAAACGTATAGACCATATTCAAATTGAGGTTTGAACCTTGGTACACTATACATTGTATTTACAGGGCGGTCAGTATGAAGAAGGAACTGATATTTCTGACTTGGGAGTATTGTAATCACCATTGTGGCTATCTGCCAACTCCTCTCATATGCTGAAAAGGCTAAAAGCTTCAGAGAGTGTAAACAAACTCTGTATTCTGAGAAGCAGAGTCTTCAGGGACAGATCTGTTAACCATCAGTGGGCATGTTTCATCTCACCGCTTATTTCATGAGAGTTAAAAGAAGCTTTGTATACCTGCCTGCAGACTAGCACTGGGAATTTGTGGTACAGGAAACCATTGCCTCCCCCTTAGGCCTTTTACACAGACAATATACAGTAAGCCATTCTTCACACACCTTCCCTTAGGCAATTACTAAACATTTCATACAGGATGAACAGTAAGAAAAGTCCATTCGATTATGTTTTACATGTAACAGTGTACAGTAAGTTGAGGTGCAGCATCAATCATCACTACATACAGACATGAAGTTCAATAGTTTTCAATGATCAGTGCTGGTTTCATTTTCACTTCAGATGTGAATTTTATTCATAATAGACCTATTATTAGACCTAGTAAACTCTTGAAAATTCTGAATTGTAGATTTCAGAGTGAATAAAATGATGTAATACTATTGGCCACATTAATTTATTTATAATTAACCATGCTATTTCTCTGCATTTATTTACAGCCTCTCTTTTCTTTTGATCTTAATGAGTTAATGCATTTCAATTAAGTCTGGAGAGCCACAATGTTCCTGCAGCTGCTTTCATTTAATACCCTGCTACTGTACTAAAAGTCAAATCTTCGCAAAAACCTTAAATCTTCGAAATTTAGTATCATATAAAGCTTTGGAACTTCCTTCATTAATCCGTATAACTTTCCAGTCTGCCCGGTACTCATATCTATTTAAGATTTCTAGTGGTTTGTTATTTTTGAAAAAAATAATATGTCACTAGGATTCTAGTCAGCTTGAGAAAAGGAGCCGAGATAGGTGGACCATTGTTGTCAAGTGAATGATGTACAGCACAATCACCAGGAACCAGTGATAGTGGAACTCTGCACTTGTCATACATCGTTTGATCTTTCCTGCCTGTAGTCTCAACATTTTTAACAATTGTCTTCCCAATTGGATACAAGGCAATATTCAGATTAGATTAGATTCCCTACAGTGTGGAAACAGGCCCTTTGGCCCAACAAGTCCACACCGACCCTCCGAAGAGCAATCCACCCAGACCCATTCTCCTATACCTAACACTACGGGCAATTTAGCATGGCCAGTTCACCTAATCTGCACATCTTGTGGGAGGAAACCGGAGCACCCGGAGGAAACCCACGCAGACATGGAGAAAACTCCACATGAACAGTTGCCCGAGGCAGGAATTGAACCCAGGTCCCTGGCGCTATGAGGCAGCAGTGCTAACCACTGAGCCACCGTGCCGCCCTGAATGCCTGAATTACACTGCGGTAGTGACACGGGCACCTTCACTTGATCATGTGGTAATAACTGTCTGAGAATGGTGTTAAATAGAAAATGCCAGGGTATTGAGCCAGTGACTGTGAAGGATTGGTGGGACCTGTTCAAAAGAAGTTTGCTTGGCATCTCAGAGGAAATCTAATACTTCCATGATAGTGCTACATTTTACTTATAACTTATCAAAGTTACAAATGACATCCTGTGGAAATAGATTAGATTAGATACAGTGTGGAAACAGGCCCTTCAGCCCAACAAGTCCACACCGGCCCTCTGAAGAGATACCCACCCCCCTCTGACTAATGCACCTAACACTATGGGCAATTTAACATGGCCAATTCACCTGGACTGCACATCTTTGTGACTGTGGGAGGAAACCGGAGCACACCCACACAGATATGGGGAGAATGTGCAAACTCCACACAGACAGTCGCCCGAGGATGGAATTGAACCTAGTACCCTGGTGCTGCGAGGCAGCAGTGCTAACCACTGAGCCACAGTGCCATCCTGTTAAACTCTCACTCCTCATCCTTTATGACCTTTCCGTTGCCTGTCACACAACTGGCCACGATATCCTTCTCTAACAGCTCCAGTCCAGCTCTCTGGGGCCACTTTCACATTCCTCAATTCTGTTGTATGTAGTCAAAAGTCACCCAACACCAGGTTATAGTCCAACAGCTTTATTCGAAACCACAAGCTTTTGGAGTGCTGTTCCTCCCTTAGGCAGCTAGTGAGGTAGGAAGGAACGGGCACTCCGAGCGCTTCCGGTTTCAAATAAGTCTGTTGGACTATAACCACATGTTGGGTAATTTTTGACCTTGTCCACCCCAGTCCAACACCAGCACCTCCACATCCTGACTAATCAGAGTCAGAGAATAACTTGCAATGGCTTTTATTCCTGCATTCACAGTTACCTCTGGCACCCCCAAGGATCTACCTTTGACCTCTTCTAATTCTCATCTATATTGCTGCACAGCATTCATTTTCATCTCTGCACTAGGGAGTCAGGTTCGATTCCAATCTCGGGCGACTGTGTGTGGGGTTTGCACATTCTCCCCCATGTCTGTGTGGGTTTCCTCCCACAGTCCGAAGATGTGCAGGTTAGGTGAATTAGCCATGCTAAATTTCCCACAGTGTTCAGGGATATAGAACATAGAACATAGAAGAATACAGCGCAGTTCAGGCCCTTCGGCCCTCGATGTTGCGCCGATCCAAGCCCACCTAACCTACCCTAGCCCACTATCCTCCATATGCCTATCCAATGCCCGTTAAATGTCCATAATGAGGGAGAGTCCACCACTGCTACTGGCAGGGCATTCCATGAACTCACGACTCGCTGAGTAAATAACCTACCCCTAACATCTGTCCTATACCTACCTCCCCTTAATTTAAAGCTATGGCCCCTTGTAATAGCTGACTCCATATGTGGATATGTAGGTTAGGTGCATCATTCTGTAGAATAATAGGGTAGGTGTGGACTCGTTGGGCCAAATGGCCTGTTTCCACACTGTAGGGATTCTATTTTATGATCTAATAGCTCTGCCACACCACCACCTCCCTGGACTCCTCCACTGTTGCTAAATTATCAAACTGCTTATTCAGTTTCCAACAGTGCAAGGGAACACATTTCTCTGCTTAAAGGTTGGAAAGATCAAATCCTATGGTTTTAGAATCATGCTCCAGATTCTCTTCCCTAGATACCCACTCCATCCCTCTCCCTGCCGCCAATCTGAGATAAAGTCAGTCTATTCACAACTTTGGTGTCACATCTGTCCCCAAGATCACCTTCCAGCTTTGTTTTCATTCTGCCCCCAAGACAGACTAATTTTGAAACGAAAGCACAGATTGCTGGAAAAGCTCACCGGGTCTGGCAGCATCTATGGAGAGAAATCAGAGTTAATGTTTCGGGTCAGAACTGCCTTCTGCAGACCTGGCTATTTCCTCCTCTGCCACATCACCCAACTCGCTTCCTACCCCTGGTCATCCAGGAAGGCTCACGATAACTCCAGGTTTGACTACTCCAATGTGCTCCTGCCTGGGACCAGACATCTTACCCTCCATAAGCTTGAGTTCATCCAAACCTCTGCTGCCCTCACCTATACATAAAAACACAAGAGGTGGGAGCTGGAGTCGGCCAGTCAGCCCTTTCAGCCCGCTCTGCGATCCGATATGACCATGGCTGATCATCAAGCTCAATATCCTCATCCTGTCCTTTCCTCCCATATCCCTTCATCTCTTTAGCCACAAGAGTTACATCTACCTCCATCTTGCAAACACAATGTTTGGCCTCAACCACTTCCAGTGATAGTGAATTCCACAGGCTCACCCCTCTCTGGGTGAAGACATTTGATCTCATCTCAGTCTTAAAATTTTGCCCCTCATCCTTAAACTATGACCCCCTGGGTTCTGGACTCTCCCACCATTGGGAGCATCTTTCCTGCACCTACCCTGTTTAGTTCTGTGAACGCTTTCTATGAGATTACCCTCTCATTCATCTAACTCCAGGGAATACAATCCTAACTGACTCTATCTCTCCTCATAGCAAGAACATTATTCCTCACAGCAAGACACCAGAGTTAGATGAAGGTAGATATCTTGGATGGGTGTGGGGCTGATGTCAGTTCCAGAGGAGATGCTGAATAGGTTGGGGCTACTTTCCCTGGAGTGTTAGAGGCTGAAGGGTGACCTTTTAGAGGTTTATAAAAATATGAGGGGCATGGTTAAAGTGAATAGCCAAGGTCTTTTCCCCAGGGTGGGGGAGTCCAAAATTCGAGGGCATAGGTTTATGGTGAGAGGGGAAAGATTTAAAAGGGACCTAAGGGACAAAATTTTTCACGCAGAGGGTGGTGTGTGTATGGAATGAATTACCAGAGGAAGTGATGGAGGCTGGTACAACATTTAAAAGGCATCTGGATGGGTATATGAATAGAAAGAGTAGGGAGGGCTATGGCGAAAGTGAGGACTGCAGATGAGTAGGGAGGGCTATGGCGAAAGTGAGGACTGCAGATGCTGGAGATCATAGTCTAGATTAGAGCGATGCTGGAAAAGCACAGCAGGTCAGGCAGCATCTGAAGAGCGGGAAAATCGATGTTTCGGACGTAGAGGGATATGGGCCAAATGCTGGCAAAATGGAGTAGATTAATTTGGTGGGCGGCACGGTGGCACAGTGGTTAGCACGCAGGTCAGGCAGCATCTGAAGAGCGGGAAAATCGATGTTTCGGACGTAGAGGGATATGGGCCAAATGCTGGCAAAATGGAGTAGATTAATTTAGGATATCTGATCAGAAGGGTCTGTTTCCGTGTTGTGACTTTATGACGCTACAAGATAGGGAGGAGTGGGTCCATGAAGGATTTGGCAGAATGTTTACACATAGCCAGATCCTAAAACTGGAATCTGATAAATGGCCAGTTAATCACTGTTATGATAAATTTTAGAACAATAAAGCAAACCTTTTCCTGGATTCGTTCTGACAATGTGCAGCTTTTTAATTAATGGACCATTTGTTTCTTATGCCTCACATGTTTGACTCTAACATCCACTAAACTTCCTTTTCTACCTTGCTGCAAAGTCTTTTCACCTCACACAGACATTTTATTTTTCATTCTGCAGTGAGGCTCTCAACTTTCCGACTGATTTCCTTCTCACACTCGAATCTGTCCACACCTCTTTAATGAGTCCAATCCACTTCCTCTTAACTTCTCCCAGAAACCACCGGCAGGAAACAGAGGTCTGATGTTGAATACACCAGTCTATAACCTTTTCGCCAAACATCAGACCATTATGTTTGTCGCACATTCACCCTCAGCACTCCCCAGTGACCACTCTGTACAACGCAGGAGCTATCATTATGCAGATCCATTTATTTTCTCACCATCAGTTAACACAGTTGGAAAGAAAATCGTGCAAATCAGGGCTGCGCAATCACTGACAATTCCTTGTTGGTATTTAGTTTGTCTACTCAAATAGCGACATTTACTTAATATATCGCAAAATTATTCATAAATCCAGCGTTTTGGTAATTTGGTTGATGTCCATTTTCAGAGATAACACATGAATGGCTGAGTGTTTTTCTTAATGTATTGTCTGTATTGGTCCCAGTAAGATGACTCCACTACAGATATTTCCAAATCGGATTTACATAGTTTTGAGCAGAAATAGGCTGCTCAAAACGGGGAATGACTGCATCGTTTACATCCAATAAGCCTTTCTTTCACTAATTTAAGTGGACAGCTGGCACATAGAGAATTTATTCATGGAGTTTTTTTTAAGCACAATTGCAGTACCTGGAGAATGGAGACTCTGGCAAGGCAACCGTTTTTAAAAAGACATCCAATATTCAGGACATATTCCCAATGTTCTAACTGGAAAGAAAAATAGGCATTTATGCAGTGCTTCTCAAGATCACAGAATGTCTTAAAGTGTTTTACGATTTAAATGTTGGAAATAGTGGCAGTCAATTCACACACTTTTAAAGTGACATATCAGACCACAGGCTTTCTGGGCAGAAGCCTCTATGAAATAGAAATTCTCATGTCGTATTAACTAGAATGAGTTGAAAGGTTATCGTGCTCCAAGGTGGGATGGTGAAGGAATGGATTGGGAAGTGAACATTTCCTGTGGATAAAAAAAATTGGAATAAGTTTTCCTTGAGTCAGTTTGATCATTTCGCCAGAAACAAATTAACAGCACTTTTATTCATTGTGCTTCTAGTCTGTATAGAGCAAACATTGGGCATTTTAGCCATTAAAATAAATTACTAGAAAATCATAGTGAACACCCTGTAGTGTCCACATGTCTGTCGATTGTACATGGTGTGTGCATTTGTACAACTGGCCTTACCATGTTTTTCTTGCAGCTGCACACCTAGATATCTTTATATTCTTCAAGTATGGAACAGTAAGTACCAGCATGGCTGGTTAAATATAAAATATTTTGTTCTTTCATTCATGTAAAAGGTTGATAAAGTAAACCTTGTTGTTTGTTCAGCTGCCTTTCATTTATGAAATTTCTTCTCACTAACAGTATGTTCCGGGTACCACTGATATAGCTGTATAGCCAAGCCTTTTCAAAAAGATTAAAGTTGGGTAGAATTGTTAAGAAGCCGCACATTGTAGATCCCACCCAATCTTTCTCATCAGGGATGTTATACAGTAGGTAGTGACCTATTGTTACCTATTTTATACCCTGACCGCCACTGAGTCCCAGCAATTCAATGAGTTGTCATATTTAGAAAAACCAGGTCAGTTTTACTTGTCTTTTTGGATTTGATTTATTATTATCACATGTACCTAGGTACAGTGAAAAGTTTTGTTTTGTATGCAGTACAGGTCATTCTGCTATAATGTGCTTTTTGTCAATGCCAATTGGCTATAACACGATTGATTAATTGTGGACGGTGCTTGGGTAATGCGAGCTTTCTACTGAAGGGGCATCGCGATTTTCTATTAGCGATCTTCCACAGCGTGATTTTCTACAGTGCAAGGTTGCCAAGTGACACAACAGTCACGTTATAGTCGGATGACCTGTACAGGCAGATCATACCATACAAAGTGCATTAGAGTAATGCAACAGAGCGAGGAAGACAATGTTACTGCTGCAGAGAAGGTGCACAAAGAGTTAGATCAACATTAAAAAAGTTAAAATTAAAATCAGAAATCTAATAATGGTGGGAAAGAAGCTATTCTTGCATGTATTGGTACGTGCGTTTAAGTTTTTGTATCTTCTACTTGAGGAAGAGGTTGGAAAAGATTGGGTGGGAGGGGTCATTGATGATGTTGGCAGTCTTTCCCAGGCAGCAGCAAGTATAGATGAAGTCAATGGATGGAAGGCTGGTTTGTGTGAGGGACTGGGCTGTGTTCACAACCCTCTGTAGTTTCTTATGGTCCTGGGCAGAGCAGTTGCCATATCAAGCTGTGATCCACCTGGATAGAATGCTTCCTATGGTGCATCTATAAAAATTGGCAAGAGTCTTTATGGACACTCTGAATTTACTCAGTCTCCTGAGGAAGTAGAGGCAATGTTGTGCTATATTGTCCTTCTCGGTCTGTTTCTCTGTCTACTACTCCTTGCTGTGATAAAGAGAGTGCATTAGAGAAGAGTTTTGATTGGAAGATTTATTTTTCCAATCATCTGTAGAGAAAACAGAAGAGGAAGGTAAAGAGAGTGAGAGACCGGAATAACATGAAAGAGAACTGCCGATGCAATGGGGAAGCAGAAATAATACTCTGCTCAGAGGGGTATAGTTACCATGAAAATGCTCCACAGAATTTTTGCCTGAATTTAACATATAGTATAAAAGACAGTAGTTCTCTGGGTGGAAAGGTTACTGCTTTGGTCTTATCGGAGGCTGAAGGGTGACCTTATAGAGGTTTACAAAATTATGAGGGGTATGCATAGGATAAATAGACAAAGTCTTTTCCCTGGGTTGAGGGAGTCCAGAACTAGAGGGCATAGGTTTAGGGTGAGAGGGGAAAGATATAAAAGGGACCTAAGGGGCAACTTTTTCACGCACAGGGTGGTGAGTGTATGGAATGAGCTGCCAGAGGAAGTGGTAGGGGCTGGTACAATTGCAACATTTAAAAGGCATTTGGACGGGTATATGAATAGGAAGGGTTTGGAGGGATATGGGCCGGGTGCTGGCAGGTGGGACTAGATTGGGTTGGGATAACTGGTCAGCATTGAAGGGTCTGTTTCCATGCTGTACATCTCTATGACTGTATGACTCATTTTAAACCAATACCCTTTAGTTTTGGATTTCCCTATCATAGGAAAAAGATCGACTATTCACTCTATCCATGCCCCTCATGACTTCGTTCTTAACATAAAAGACAGTCGTTCTTTTGTGTTTCATTCATATCACTTACAGGATGCGTTATTTTATAACAAGAGATGTCCAGGTAAGATCTAGGGGGGGTGCAAATTTTGATAGCCACCGAAAACAAGTGAAGCAAACCTTACACAAAATTAACCACCACCCATTCCTTCTGATGAAGACAGCTAGCAAAGTCTCTGCTGCCTGCTCACTGAGATGATAGTAACATGCAGCTCAACATTTAGCATGGTGTTGAATAAAAGCAGAGAGCTCAAGATCCTGCAAGCCTAGCATGATTTAAAGCTGCTTGGAACCACTTTAAAGCCACCTGCACACCTCAAAGGGTAGATGCTTCAGGAACAGCTGAAGGAAGATTCAGAGCAGAAAGAGCATTGATTAGAGATATAATGGCTCAGGGATCTTTCTCCAATATTCTCAGATACTGCCTTCATGCAGGAAGTAGACAAGAGAAGGGATGTCCTCTATCCATAGGGAACCTGCAGGTCTTTAGCCAAACTGTTAAAAGACACTGGGGGGCAGGAAGCCATTGTGTTAAATGATACCAGTGCAGTTTCAAAGCTGTTCACCTGATTCAAATGTAATTGAGAAGAGATTTGATTGGAAAATGATTTGGAAGAACGCTTTCCAATAGTGTGTAGTGAAAACAGAAAGGGGAAGAAGAGACAGAGAGAGACCAGAATAAAGTTAAAGAGGATCAAGGCCAGTGAATCAGTCGATTGGCTTATCCCGACAACTGAACTCTCTTTTTTGTTTCAAAAATATATTTTATTCATAAAAATATCTTTATATACATCCATAGTGAAGCAGTTCAGTTCTGTACAATAGCATATGAAGGAACAATGGAGTTTGACTCATTCCTGAAGAAGGGCTTATGCCCGAAACGTCGATTCTCCTGTTCCCTGGATGCTGCCTGACCTGCTGCGCTTCTCTAGCAACACATTTTCAGCTTTGACTCTATCCAACAAACAAAGCAAAGGCATCTCTTACTTCTGCAGGATTATATTGACATTTAATTGGGGTACCGGGAAGGCCATTAGGTTACAGCCCATTCACCTCACCTTCTCAAAACAATCTCAATCTATCATAACTCATGTCTCATGTTCATAGTCCTGCCCCTCAGAAAATGAGCATGATGGCAAGCCTCAGATTTCCATCTGACACACCCTGACAGCTGTTAAAGCACTGTGAGTCACCCCTTCAAACACATTCCACCAAACTCGATCATTTCTGATGCAGCAGCACTTCTATTTCACGTGCACAGATCAAATGTGCTTTATTTGCATATTGGAGTCATGAGCCATGTGGTCAGTGAATAGTCCCCTCACCCAGTTGACACTCCCTGGTATCTCTAATTCACATGGTACTATAGACTTCTGTTGAGTGAAGGCGTTGTGACTGGTGCCAGGATACTAGACATTCATCCATATGACACTTTGACCCCCACATTTCCAGCACACTAGCCAAAGGAGGGAATCCCTTTCAGTAGCAGTGCATACCCAAGTTCACACAGCGCATTCACTACACTTGCCCAAAATGTTGATTTTCCTGCTCCTCGGATGCTGCCTGAGCTGCTGTGCTTTTCTAGCACCGCCCTAATCTACAATCTGATCGCCAGCATCTGCAGTCTCACTACACGACAGCCTACTCTTAGTCCTATTTCTTGTGGTTTTATGGTGCTTTATTTCCTGGACGGGTTATGGTGTTTACTTCAGCAACATATGGTGCTGTGTGTTGTTATGTCATGGAATCTCCAACAGTAGGTGGCAATGTTGAGAGAGGGTAGATGGAGCAATCAAGTGGTCCCAGTCTGGAAAGAAAGGGGTCCGTCTTGGTGAAAGGAAGCCTCATAGGAGGAAAGAGCAGGTAGACCAAGGATTTTTCAAACCAGTGTAAACCGCAGGTGAAATAACTCCATGGAGGCCAGTATCCCATCACCAAGTCACCCTTTATTTACCGTGAACAGTCCTTGACTCTAGAATGGTCTCTTCAGCACCTGCTCTCAGAGTACCAGGAATCTCTGATATTCCTGTTTATATTTTCTTTTCTGAACTGAGGAAATTCTAAAGCTCCTGGTTATATATTTCTTTTGTTTCCCCTACATTACTGCCATACAGCAGTCATGCTTATATGCTTCGGCATTTATGTTGTGCATGTGTAGGTGCACAACCCAGTGAAAACATCAAGTATGAAGAACTTTGATATTCCACGACCAGGAAAGACACACATGTGGCCAAGGAACCAGTGACAAGCAAAGCCTGGAGTGAGCAAGGTTTGTGTGAAAAAAAGTGAAGGAAAGGGTAGGGATTAAATTAAAATAGAATTGGAGGGTGTAATAAAGAACTCCACTCTTCATGGTGCTAGCACTCCTGTTTATTTTTTTCTCCCCCACACTACCGCCTAACTGCGTTAGTGTTTATTTTTCCCCAGCACCCGTGTCGTATGGGTGCAGGTGTAGGACAGTGAAGAACAATGTGTGTGTAAATCTTTATTTATATTCCATCACCAGGAAGAAAGGAAACAGCAGAGTGGCCAGTGCGCCTTCACATCAAAGGGCAATGCTGTGAGATCAAACAGTGAAGGGGAGGGCAGAGATCAAATCAAAATAGAGTTGGATGGGGAAATAAAACACTGTTCCCTGCTATGCCAATACTTCTTTTTTTTAATATATACACTCCTGTTTATTTGTTTAAATATATTTACCCCCACACTAGCACCTAACTACAGTAGTGCTAATGCTTCTGTTTATAATATTTTATTAAAAAAATTACAAAACAATTTACAAAAAACAGTTAACATTTACAGCTGTATACAAGAGCAATTTTACAAGGGAGAGGAGCAGCAAAGCTAGGCCCCAAAGCCTACCGTTCAACCTGTTTACGGAGAATTGACGACAAACCACAAATCCCAGTTTCAAATATAAAAAGTCAGCAACAATGACCTTTATACATAAGACAATACTGTTACACAAAAAAAAGTACGGACAATATAGACCCATCAAGCCCCCATCCCTCCCACCTTCCAACCACTAAGGCAGCCCGCCCCTACGCACCTTCCCGCTCTGTCCACCCCATGCCCCTTCTAGTTCTCGGTCCGCCCTGACACACCTTTTGACCACCTCTAAGACAGCCTGCCCCGGTACCCGCCCGGGATGACAGCAGTCAGGACGGCCTACCCACCTTCCAGCTTCACTAATCACCCTCCGTACCTTTTGACCACCTCTGGGGCAGCCCACCCTGATACCTGCCTGGGGGGAGAGCGCTGAGGACGGCTACCCACCTTCTGGCTCTCAGTCTGCCCCTACGTACCATTGGGCTCTCACCCACCCCGATGCGCCATTCAGCCAGTGGGCTATCCTGGCACACCTTCCGGCCACCTCTAGGACAGCCCGTCCCCTTCCATGGGATGACAGCATGCAGGGTAGCCCACAAGCCTTCCGGATCTCAGCCCGCCCCTACGCGCCTTCTGGCTCTCGGCTGCTCTGACACACCTTTCGACCACCTCTAGGACAGCCCATTCCAATTACCCCTTCTCGTGACGACAGCGCTCAGAACAGCCTACCCAACATCTGGCTGTCAGGGCGACTAGCATCAGGGTGGCCTACCCACCCTCTGGCTTTCAGGACAGCCTACCAACCTTCAGGTTCACAGGATGGCCTACCCACCCTCCGGCTCTCAGGGTGACAGCTTTCAGGACGACCCATGAGCCTCCCAGCTCACACTAAGGCCTGCCAGACCCAGGGACACAAGACAGTGCAGGTGATAGACCCAGGAAACACCACAATACAGTTAATTATCAAAAAAAAATAGTCCTTTCTGGTACACAGTCCAAATCTATATAGTCTTCAAAATATAGAATCCATTTCCAGGAAGAGGCCACTCCAGTATACGATGTACATCGTCAGAAATAGAGTCCGCTCCAAACTACAGAGTCCATTGCTAGAAACAGAGTCTGCAACCAAGGGCAGAGTCCACTCCTGAAGGCAGCAAATGCACACCCCACAGCACACAGGTGTTCACTCCCCATAGAGTCCTGGCCCAGCCTTGGAAAACCAGGCCCACTCACAGGAACATAGTACATTGTACAGGTGCAGTTAACTCACAGGGGTTTGATCCACTCCTGAAGGCAAGGTCTTCTCCCAAAATCCAGGCTACAGCAACTACTCACCTCCCAGCACACACACACACACACACAGGTGTTCAATCTTCAGAGGCCCAGTCCCAGGGCTAGGCCTCCCCACAGGAACAGCTCCTCTGGTAAAATGTATGTCTTCCACAAGGGCTCAGTCCAAACACCAATAAAAAGTGAAGACACATACAAAAAACAAAGAAAACTAGAGTCCAAGGGCTAAGCCCTACCACAAAATTAACATTATCCTTTTCTCAAAAAGAGAAAAAAAAGAGTACCACACAGGCTATAACCAGCCAGTGAAACAACACTCCCCTAATGAGAACTGAGGTACACCTGAAACACATTGTGTGCATCAGGAGTTCAACAATCAGTTCTCACTAGAAGAAATGCCAGTTAACAAACTGGCGAAATAATTCAGCCAGTTCAGGAATCGGGTTTCCCCCTCCAAAGAGAAGGCAGAAACTAAGAGTAACACACTGACTGTAGCACCAGCCAGCACAGAATCAGTCCCCTAAACTCCTGTTTATTTCTTTTTTTTTAAAATGTAACCCACCCAGACCAATTTCCTTCTGACTAACACACCTAACACTATGGGCAATTTAGCAATTCACCTGACCTGCACATCTTTGGACTGTGGGAGGAAACTCACACAGACACAGGGAGAATGTGCGAACTCCACAAAGACAGTTGCCCAAGGCTGCAATTGAACCTGGGACCCTGGTGCTGAGGCAGCAGTGCTAACCACTGAGCCACCGTATCTCCTGTTTTTTTTAAATTAAACAAATTACAAAAAAACATTTACAGCTGTACACAAGAGACAGCAATTTTACAAGGGAGAGGAGCAACAAAGCTAGGCCCCAAACCCTACCGTTCAACCAGTTTACAGGGAGATGAGGACAAGCCTCAAATTCCAGTCCCACATATGACAAGATAGTGACAATGACATTTGTACATTAGACAATACAGACCCAGCAAGCCCCCATTCCTCCCACCTTCCGGCCACTCTAAGGCAGCCCGCCCCTACCCACCTTCTGGTTCTCGGTCCACCCCATGCCCCTTCCAGTTCTCGGTCCACCCTGACCGACCTTTCGACCACCTCTAGGACAGCCCGCCCCAGTACCCACCTGGGGTGACAGCGGTCAGGACGGCCTACCCACCTTCCGGCTTCTCTAATCACCCTTATCACCTTTCGACCACCTCTGGGGCAGCCCGCCCTGGTACCTGCCTGGGGTGACAGCGCTGAGGATAGCTATCCGCCTTCTGGCTCTCGGTCTGCCCCTACATACCATTGGGCTCTCACTCACCCCGATGCACCATCCGGCGAGTGAGCTATCCTGGCACACCTTCTGGCCACCTCTAGGACAGCCCGTCCCCTTCCCTGGGACGACAGCGTACAGGGTAGCCCACAAGCCTTCCGGATCTCAGACTGCCCCTACGCACTTTCTGGCTCTCGGCTGCTCTGACACACCTTTCGACCATCTCTAGGACAGCCCATCCCGTTTACCCCTTCTCATGATGACATTGCTCAGAACAGCCTACCCACCATCTAGCTCTCAGGGCAACTGGCATCAGGGTGGCCTACCCACCCTCTGGCTTTCAGGACAGCCTACCAGCCTTCAGGTTCACAGAATGGCCTAACCACCCTCCGGCTCTCAGGGTGACAGCTTTCAGGACCAAACACGAGCCTCCCAGCCCACAGTAAGGCCTGCCAGACCCAGGGACACAAGACAGTGCAGGTGATATATCCAACAAACACCACAATACAGTTAATTACCAGTGTCCTTTCTGGTACACATTCCAAATATAGAGTCTTCAACATAGAGAGTCCATTCCCAGGAATGGAGTCCACTCCAGTTTTTAAGGTGCATTGCCCAAAATGGAGTCCATTCCAACCTGCAGAGTCCACTCCAGAAGGCAGCAAACACACAGCACACAGGTGTTCAGTCTCCATGAATCCTGGCCCAGCCTTGGAAAACCAGGCCCACTCACAGGAATATAGTACATTGTACAGGTGCAGTTAACTCATAGGGGTTTGATCCACTCCTGAAGGTAAGGTCTTCTCCCAAACTCCAGGCTACAGCAACTACTCACCTCCCAGCACACACACACACAGGTGTTCAATCTTCAGAGTCCCAGGGCTAGGCCTCCCCACTGGAACAGCTCCTCTGGTAAAAATGTATGTCTTCCACAAGGGCTCAGTCCAAGCACCAAAAAAGTGAAGACACATACACAAAACAAAGAAAACTAGAGTCCAAGGGCTAAGCCCTACCTCAAAATTAACATTATCCTTTTCTCGAAAAGAACCAGCCAATGACACAACAATCCCCTAATGAGAACTGAGTTACACCTGAAACACATTATGTGCGTCAGGAGTGTAACAATCTGTCCTCATTCAGGAGGAATGCCAGTTAACAAACTGGCTAAATAATTCAGCCAGTTCAGTAATCAGGTTTTCCCCTCCAAAGAAGAGAAGCAGAAACCAACAGTAACACACTGACTGTAGCACCAGCCAGCTCAGAGTCAGTCCCCTAAACTGAGGAGACTCTGAATCTCCTGTTTATTTTTTTTATTTAAAAGTAACCCACCCAGACCAATTTCCTTCTGACTAATGCACCTAACACTATGGGCAATTTAGCATAGCCAATTCACCTGCCCTGCACATCTTTGGACTGTGGGAGGAAACCCACGCAGAATGTGCAAACTCCACACAGACAGTTGCCTGAGACTGGAATTGAACCTGGGACCCTGGTGCTGTGAGGCAGCAGTGCTAACCACTGAGCCACCATATTGCCTGGTTTTTTTTAATTTTATTAAACAAATTACAAAACAGTTTACAAAAAACATTTACAGCTGTACACAAGAGACAGCAATTTTACAAGGGAGAGGAGCAGCAAAGCTAGGCCCCAAACCCTATCGTTCAAACAGTTGACAGGGACATGGGGACAAACCTCAAATCCCAGTTTCACATATAAAGAGACATCAACAATGATATTTGTACATTAGACAATACCGACCCAGCAAGCCCCCGCCTCTCCCACCTTCCAACCACTCTAAGGCAACATCTCCTGTTTATTTTTTTTTATTAACCCCCACACTACCACCTAAGTGCGGTAGTGCTTATTTTTTCCCCAGCACCCATGGTGTGTGTGTGCAGGTGTGAGACACAGTGAAAGACACAAAGTGCACGAATATTTATTCAATTTCCACCACCAGGAAGATAGGAAAACACCCGGGTGGCCAGTGACAAACACTGCCCTTCACATCAAAGGACAATGCTGTGTGATCAAAACAGTGAAGGGGAGGATAGGGACTAAATCAAAATAGAGTTGGAGGGAGAAATGATGCACTCCACTCCCTGCGGCGCCCACCTCTCCCTGAACAACTCCAGGGTGTTGGTCGACGCCGCGTGCTCCTTCTCCAAGGACACCCGGGCTCTAACGTAACTGCGGAAGAGGGGCAGGCAGTCGGCCCTAACGACCCCCTCCACGGCCCGCTGCCTGGACCTGTTGATGGCCAGTTTGGCCAGGAGTCTCCTGTTTATTTTTTTTTTCTTTTCTTTTCTTTTTTTTCTTTCTTTTCTTTTTATCCCCACACTACCTCCTAACCGCGGTAGTGCTTATTTTTCCCCAGCACCCATGGTGTGTGTGTGTATACGTGTGAAACACAGTGAAAGACACAAAGTGCACCAATCTTTATTCAATTTCCACCACCAGGAAGATAGGAAAACACCCGGGTGGCCAGTGACAAACACTGCCCTTCACATCAAAGGGCAGTGCTGTGTGATCAAACAGTGAGGGGGAGGGTAGGGACTAAATCAAAATAGAGTTGGAGGGAGAAATGATGCACTCCACTCACTGCGGCGCCCACCTCTCCCTGAACAACTCCAGGGTGTTGGTCGACACCGCGTGCTCCTTCTCCAAGGACCTGCCCTCCCTCCTCCATACCGGGTGAATCCCCTCTTTATTTTTTTTTACATCAAAGGGATCTTCTGGTTTTATTTATTTTTTTTTTTGGTGACATTCTTGTTCTTTTTTTTTCTTTTTTTAAAATTAACCCCCACACTACCACCTAAGTGCAGTAGTGCTTATTTTATCCCCAGCACCCATGGTGTGTGTGTGTATACGTGTGAAACACAGTGATGCACTCCACTCCCTGCGGCGCCCACCTCTCCCTGAACAACTCCAGGGTGTTGGTGGACACCGCGTGCTCCTTCTCCAAGCACACCTGGGCTCCAACGTACATCTCCTGTTTTTTTTTAAGACAATATCGTTACATACAAAAGTGCAGACAATACAGACCCAGCAAGCCCCCACCCCTCCCATCCCTGTTTATATTTTTTTTTTCTTCAAGCCATTATTTTTTTTTTCCTTTTTTTTTTAAAACCCCCACACTACCACCTAAGTGCGGTAGTGCTTATTTTATCCCCAGCACCCATGGTGCAGGTGTGAGACACAGTGGAAGACACAAAGTGCACGAATCTTTATTCACCAGGAAGATAGGAAAACACCCGGGTGGCCAGTGACAAACACTGCCCTTCACATCAAAGGGCAGTGCTGTGTGATCAAAACAGTGAAGGGGAGGGTAGGGACTAAATCAAAATAGAGTTGGAGGGAGAAATGATGCACTCCACTCCCTGCGGCGCCCACCTCTCCCTGAACAACTCCAGGGTGTTGGTGGACACCGCGTGCTCCTTCTCCAAGCACACCTGGGCTCCAACGTACATCTCCTGTTTATCTCTGTCAGTCAGGGCTCCCTGATTGGACCAGGTTAACAGCCCCAATCTGGGTACTTATAGAGGCCCAGCTCACTGACCTTGTTACAATCACTACAACAGACTTCAGTCCATGTAAAAGCTTCCTCAACTAACTGTAATTTCCCTTCATGTTTGTAATGAATTGATACCAGTGGAATAAAGAATCCTTGCTGCATAATTTTTGGACTTTCTGCGTTGAGATTCCATGTTACGTTGAAGTCAGGTTTCCACAACACAAGCATCAAGTCATGGCAGAAGGGGTGAATAGGCATCTGACCAAGATGGTGAGGATGAGAGAGAAGTTGAAACTGGTAATGTCCTGAAGCCAGTCCAGGATCATTGGAAGCTCAGGTATTGGCAGAGGGAATTGAACCTTAGGCCGAAAGGAGGCTCCCCATGAGTGTTTCATGAATCTACAGAGGAAGAGAATGGTACTCCTGGTTAGGTATTATACTTTATCGATGAAAAGAAAGCTGCACTGACTGGGGGGACATCCAGACACACCAAATGATTGAAGATTAGATTAAGGACTAACCAGCTGCGTTGGCATCCACGGTCTTCAACATGAGTGAGCAGGCTACATTGATGACAAACCTTCTTTACAGCGAAGCCTGTCAGGAAAACTGGGAAGAGGTACAAATGTAGTCTGCAGTCCATCTGTGAGACATGGACAAGGGATTTTGCATCAAGCAGTAGCATGTCACAGCTACAGGAGAGAATTAATGAGTACGTAGTGCCACTATTTAAGAAAGATTAGATTAGATTAGATTAGATTAGATTACTTACAGTGTGGAAACAGGCCCTTCGGCCCAACAAGTCCACACCGACCCGCCGAAGCGCAACCCACCCATACCCCTACATTTACCCCTTTAACCTAACACTATGGGCAATTTAGCATGGCCAATTCACCTGACCCGCACATCTTTTGGACTGTGGGAGGAAACCGGAGCACCCGGAGGAAACCCACGCAGACACGGGGAGAGTGTGCAAACTCCACATAGTCACTCGCCTGAGTCGGGAATTGAACCCGGGTCTCTGGCGCTGTGAGGCAGCAGTGCTAACCACTGTGCCACCGTGCCGCCCACTAAGGTGGAAAGGTGGTAAGGAAAAGCCAGGGAACTATAGACCAGTGAGCCAGACATTGGTCATGGGTAAGTCGTTGGAGGAAATGCTGAAGGATTGGATTTACATGTATTTGGAAAGGCAAGGACTGATTAGGGATCATCAACATGGCTTTGTGCGAGGGAAGTCATGTGTCACGAACTTGATTGAGTATTTTTGAAGAAGTAACAAAGAGGATTGAGGAGGGCAGACAGTGGACGTGATCTATATGGACTTCAGTAAGGCGTTCAACAAGTTTCCCCATAGGATACTGATTAGCAAGGTTAGATCTCATGGAATACAGGGAGAACTAGCCATTTGGATACAGAACTGGCTCCAAGGTAGAAGACAGAGGGCGGTGGTGGAGCCTTGTTTTTCAGACTGGAGGCTTGTGACCAGTGGAGTGCCACAAGGATTGGTGCTAGGTCCTCTACATTTTGTCATTTATATTGTCATTTGTGGGCGACATAGCGGTTAGCACTGCTGCCTCACAGTGCCAGAGACCCGGGTTCAATTCCTGCCTCAGGTGACTCTCTGTGTGGAGTTTGCACATTCTTCCCGTGTCTGTGTGGGTTTCCTCCGGGTGCTCTGGTTTCCTCCCACAATCCAAAAATGTGCAGGTTAGGTGAATTGGCCATGCTAAATTGCGCGTAGTATTAGGTGGATTAGTCAGGGGTAAATAGAAGGGTGTGGGTTTCTCTTCAGAGGGTCTGTGTGGACTTGTTGGGCCAAAGGGCCTGTTTCCACACTGTAGGGAATCTAATCTAGTTCAGGATATCTGGTTGGCATGGATGAGTTGGACCAAGGGGTCTGTTTCCATGCTGTACATCTCTATGGCTCTATGAGAATCTGAAGGGAAGGATTTGGTTTCTGTATCCCTGAAGCTGGTGAAATGATTCAATCATGTCTCCGTCAGGGGTCCCTCCTTCAATCGAACGGCAGTCGAGGAGCTGCCTAACAGAAACAGTGGAGGATGGGAAGGTGCAGGCAGATTTGAGAAGACTTCATAGTGACAAACCTGAATTATCGTTCTTTGAAGCATAGGATCCCATCATCCAGATCATGGGGAAAGATTGGGATTCCCAAGGCCAGGAAAGAAGTTAGCATCATGGAGGTATCTGTTGGTGCAGATGGAGACGTGGACCTCAGGCTGAGGAGACAGTTATTGCTCTCCTATCTCCAAGGTAAGGCTCACAGCCAGTCCTGCTCAAAGGATGTCCCAAAATGCTGCTGGGCTTGTAACGGGGCTGGACATTTCGATGATCCAGAAGATGTCAGAGGTAGGTTCTTTACTCAGAGAGTGATGGGTGCGTGGAATGCACTGCCAGTGGTGGTAGTAGTCAGAGACATTAGGGACATTTAAGTGACTCTTGGATAGGCACATGGAAGGGTATGTAGGTTAGACTGATCTTAGAGTAGCATAAAAGGCCGATACAACATCGAGGGCTGAAGGGCCAGTACTATGCTGCACTGTTCTATGTTCAATGTTCTATGTTCTTTGATACTGCCTTAAAAAACCACTGTCCCCTCTGCTGTCGGGCACAGAGATCCCACTCAGTGCAGCAGCCTTCCCTTCTCACCAGATATTGAATTCGATAAGCCTCCTACAAAGAGCAAGGCCCGACATGGGGATAAGATGTGGAAGCAAGGTCCCTTCAGGAAGAAACTCAGTTTGATGTAGAGTGACAGGGGCTTGCCCATCAGTTAATGTGACATTCTGCAAGGTAGAATCGCATGTCTAATTCACACAGGAGTGGGAAGCCAATCATGACTCATCGCTTTTACCATGAGCATTTTACTGGGGAGCTGATTGATCAGGATCTCTGCTTCCCCTCTCATGGCTACATCGAGCTCTCCCCACCTGTCCACAATCACACTTTTCACAACCTGAGGTCTCTGACAGTCCATGACCCAATCAATGCTCCAGTGGAAGTAAAGGAAGTTAGGTGTGTGGAATGACCTTCCTGAGGAAGTGGTAGATCGAGGAGAAGGTACAGAAGCCTGAACACATGCACTAGCCGGCTTCAAAACAGCTTCTACCCGATTGTTGTTAGAATACTGAATGGACTCACAACCCCTTAACATTCGACTGCACCTGTGTTTTGTTATTGCTGCTATTTACCTATTATTTGCTACCTATGCTACTTAACTCTGTGATCTGCCTGTATTACTCGCAAGACAAAGCTTTTCACTGTGCCTCGGTACACGTGACAATGAATTCAATTCAATTCAGTGCAGGTACAATTATAACATTTAAAAGACATTCAACTGAGTGCATGAACAGGAAGGGATATGAGCCTAGCACAAGCAGGTGAGACTAGTTTCATTTTGTATTATGGTCAGCATGGACTGGTTGGAGCGAAGGGTCTGTTTCTGTGCTGTATGACTCTATGACTCGATAATAACACACTTTTGAAGCATAACTGTAGGAATGTAGGGAGACAAGGCAGCCAATGTATTTGCATGTTATCCATTAGATTCAACATTTCATACTAAATCAATATCACATTTTAAGAAAATATTAAATTAATTGACAATCTTCTTCTCTCACCAACTTGATTTATCGATGCTAAGGAACACTTGTTTATACATCATGATCAAATGTAAAACATTTTGATAAGGTGTTGCATGGGAGGCTGCTGGCTCATGTAAGAGCTCGTGGGATCTAAGGGAATTTGGCTAATTAGATCCAGAATTGGCTGAGTGGCAGGAAGCAAACGGTGATGATTGAGGGGTGTTTTTGCAACTGGCAGGCTATATATTTTTCTTTCAAGAGGGCAGTGAAGTGGGTGGGGCAGAGTCCGGGCCTTGTCTGCTCTTGTTGGCTTTCTTTCTCTTCTTTTCTTCTTTTCGCTTTTTGCTTTTTTTCTTCATTTTGCTTCATTATCTTTTCTTTCAGGCCTCCAGCAGCAGTGGAGCCAGAACAACCCGGACATGGCTTCACTCCAGCCCAGTGTCTTCCCCAAGTGAGGAACGTGTCCCACGCTGACTCCCAAGGCCCAGATTCACAGGCTAGACCAAGGCTCTGGGTCCACAGCTATGCCCAGTCTCCTGGAGGAGGAGAAAACAGGTCTTGTCCTGGTGTGGAGCTCTCCCTGTGAGATGGTCTTGTCCTGGTGTAGAGGTCTCCCTGTGAGATGGTCTTGTTGTGGTGTGGAGCTCTCCCTGTGAGATGGTCTTGGCCTGGTGTAGAGGTCTCTCTGTGAGATGGTCTTGTCCTGGTGTGGAGCTCTCCCTGTGAGGTGGTCGTGGCCTGGTGTGGAGCTCTCCCTGTGAGGTGGTCATGGCCTGGTGTGGAGCTCTCCCTGTGAGGTGGCCTTGGCCTGGTGTGGAGCTCTCCCTGTGAGGTGGTCTTGTCCTGGTGTGGAGCTCTCCCTGTGAGATGGTCTCAGCCTGATGTAGAGCTCTCCCTCTGAGATGGTCGTGGCCTGGTGTGGAGGTCTCATCTCCATGTGGTGGTCTTCTTCGCCTTCAGCGTCCATGTCTTCCAACCACCCAGCAGGTGGTCTCATCCGGGAGTGGTGATCTCAGCCCGACATGGCAGTCTCACCCTAGCTGCATCTTCCAGCTTTCCCATCGTTCTAACCTCGACTTTCCCCGACCCCAGGTGCCATGCACTGGACTGTGATTAACTTTGACTTAATTTTACTTATTTTTATTGTGTATGTCGTCTGTCATTGATGCAGGCACTGTGGTGGGGTGACTTATAAAAGTTTTCACTGTATGTTTCATGTAAAAGTACCATGACAATAAATTTCAATTGTATTTTATATTGAATGGGGATCCGCGGGATCGGTGTTGGGTCCCTTGCTGTTTGTGGTTTGTGGAAATGATATTAATTTGAATGTGGGAGGGTTGATCAGTAAGTTCTTGAATGACACAAAAATTAGCAGGCTGGTCAGCAGTGATGAGAACATCCTCAGACTACAGAAGGCTATAGACAAGCTGACCCAATAGTCAGGTCAGTGGCAAATTCAATTCAATCTGGAGAAGAGTGAAGTGATGCACTGGGTCAGGACAAACAAGGCAGGGGAATACATAATGAATGACAGATCCCTGGGAAGCAGTAAGGATCAGGGGAACCTTGGTGTGCATATCCACTGGTCCCTCAAGGTGGCAGGATGGTTGGATAAAGTGGTTAAGAGGGTACGTGTGATACTTGCTTTTATGAGCCAAGGCATAGAGTTTAAGAGCAGGGAGATTATTCTGGAACAGCTAGAGTGTTGTGTGCAGTTCTGGCATCCACATTATAGGAGGGATGTGGTTGCACTGGAGAGGGTGCAGAGGAAGTAATTCACTATTTATTCCTCAATATAAGAATATCACATTTTTGGGCCAGAAGTTAATGTGGGACCCATTTCCACTTTGTTTCTCTAGTCATGTAACTTTCAGTACAGGGTTGGGAGCTCCAGACTGTAAACTTCAGCTCTACAACATCAGTGGTTTGCCAGTTGAGTGCTAATTTAGTTTAAAAAATAGTTTTACCCTCTTGAAATGTGGCACATGACAAATGCTATTTGGCTAAAGTTGTTGGCTCAAAAGCTGGGTATACGTAAGCTTGCTAAGTTACTATTTCAGTCGGCAAACACTTAATTTGATGTCTGACTTGCCTATTTACCAGGCAAATACACATCCTTTCTTAAATATTCACAAATGAGCAAGTGTTCACAGTCGAAGGAGTCTCTCACCAGCACTCTTTAAAGGCTCTCTTCTGGTGAAGAAACACCGAATTCAAAATGTTAACTTTGATTTTTCTTCCCACAGATGCTGCCAGACCTATTGAGTTTCGCCAGCATTTTCCAGTTTTGTTTCTTTAAAGACTGATTGCTTTTTACACTCTCTTGACTCTTGCTGAATTTGTGCAAGTTCTGGGTGTTTGGAGGAGTTGAACCAACTTGGTAAAGGGCTACAGGAAGTGGTGTTGCACATGGAGGGTAAGGTATGGGTTACATCATGAAGCATACCATGACCTCATCAGGTCACGGTGCAGAAAGGGCACTGCCGCTTCAGCTAAATTACAAGTAAAAAGATGATGCTGAAGCAGGAGAGAAGACAAACTGTTCATAGAGGGAGGAAGAGGAAAGTGAAACAGGAGCTAGAACCCACCTGAAGTCCTCTCCTACCTGGTATCTATACTGAGCCACAATCAGTACAATTCACCAAGACAGTGCTAAAAGAACATTGCCCCCAATTGAAACCAGACTTGTGGCTTCAAGCATGGTACAGATGGTGCTGCCAATGCCTGGGAACATGATCGTGGCTGTGAATTATTTCAGGGCCAAGAAGGTAGCTGACTTCCCCACAGTGCACGGTAAGCCTATCACAGTCAGGTGTCTTATGGCACTCTGACTGTCAATATTAAAAAGAACCAAACTGCCACTCACTGAATGTATAGTTACTGGGAGCCCACGTCCAACACATGATGCTGGTGAATGTCCATTATCCTGACAGCAGTCATAATGTGTTCATCCCTTGCCAGCCTGCTATTCTTGCATCTTTTAGCCATTGTGTTGAACCAGAGGGAGGTGCTGCTGAGCAATGAATGATTTTCACCCCTCCCCCCGCCATAACACTGCCAGATGTAGCCAGAGTAATGAGAGGTTTGTTGTCACCTGGAGCAGATCCTTGAGGATGCTGGATTAACAGTGCCACTGCCTCAACCATTCTTGGGGGAACCTTCAGTCATTGGTTGAGCTGGTGTCCTGATTCATGACGGTCTGTTGCATCATCCATGAGTCAGCAACATGACTGCACTGATTTAGCTATCAGCTCCAGTGAAGAAGCAGATAACAGCCGACAAATCCAGGCAGACTGTCATTATTCACTTCTGCCCCCTGGAGTCCCAGAGGACGACAGTACAAAAGGCAATATCCCTCCCTCATGTACCATCACAAAACAATCGTTCCAGCCAACTTTATCTCACAAACTGGCCAATACTCGAAACAATGTGCCATCTATCCCCTATGTTGTTCCTCAGTGCCTACCTCGACTGGGTCTTGTGCTCTTGTTATCCCTGTGATTGCTACTTTGCTGATGAAATGGAGCTGCGTTTCATTGTGGGAAACTACAGCTGACCTTGCAAGATGGTCTGATCAGCTGTTGGTCTTCAGCTTCAGACTGTATCATTTTGGTGTGAGTGATGAGCACTAGCAAAGGTGTTGGCCAAAGGGCACCACTGGGTGTGTGAATGTAGGAGCCTTGAGTTATGATAGATGGTTCATGCTCCATAGGCCAACTTCCCTCTGAGCTTCCACCATAGCACTGAGATTCTGCCTAGTTGTGACTCCAGCTGTGATGGAAACTGAGATATCGGTCATCAGATAATGGTTGGGACTGGAAGTTTCTTCATTGAGTTGATCACTGCTTCTACAGTGAGAAAAATATTGACTCCAAGCTCTTCAGAAAACCAAGTTGGTTCTGAATTCCTACTTGTTTCTTTCCCATGAAAGCAGACATTCTGACAGGATGACCAGTGAAGCAGTTACAGTGTGCTCAGGGCAATACACAAATTTCAGTGGAACCTTCTTCTCCAGCATACATGTTATCCTTTACTCTGCATACTGACTCATCCCATACTGATCCTAGGAGAAAGTGAGGACTGCAGATGCAGGAGGTTAGAGTTGAGAGTATGGTGCTGGAAATGCACAGCAGGTCAGGCAGCATCCGAAGAGCAGGAGAATCGACGTTTCGGGAAAGAGGCCTTCATCAGAACGTCATCAAGGGAGGGATCCTTGGAAGAGGCTTCGCAGTAAGGTTAAAATCAACGAGGAGAAAGTGAGGACTGCAGATGCTGGAGATCAGAGTCGAGAGTATGGTACTGGATTCATACTGATCCTATCCCTCCCTCAGGATAGAATTAGGCATCACATGTGGAAAAAAAGGGTATGTTTTTTAGGAAAAGGATTTCTGATTGGGAAATCATATGAATTAACCTCTTGGAGTTTCTTGAAGAGATAATCAAGGGTCGATGAAGGTAACGCTGTTGGTATATGGACTTCCAGAAGAGGTTTGATACACTGCCACATAACAGACTTGCGATAAAGGTTAAAACTCAAGGAATTAATTGGTCATTAACAGCGTCAATACAAAATTAGCTGAGAGATGGGAAAGAGGGTAATGGCCAATAGGTATTTTCCAGCCTGTAGGAAGGTGTACAGTGGAGTTCATCAAATTTCAGTATTTTAATCCTTGCTTTTCCTGAACAATATTAATGATCAAGATCTCAACATGCAGAGGAATAACATAAAAATTGGGAAAATTGTAAATTGTGGGAAGAATAATATCGAAGGCCATGGACATATGGTGGAATCAGATAAAGTTCAGTGGAGATAAGTGCGAGGCGATGCGTTTTGGTAGGAAGAACATGGACAAACAATGTAAAGTGAGGGGTAAAGGGGGTGTAGAACAGAGAGACCTGGGGATATCATTGAAGGTGATAACACAGCTGGACAGAGCAGTTAATAAAGCATACGTCGGATTTATTAATAAGGCATAAAATATAAGATCGAGGAAGTTAAGCTTAACTAATAGAAGTCAGTGGTTAGACATCAGCTGGGGTATTGTGTACAATTCTGGGTCCACACTTTAGGAAGGATGCAAACACATTGGAGGGAGTGCAGAGGAGATTTACAAGAATGGTTCTGGGTGCAGAAGTTCAGCTATGAGAGTAGATTGGGAGAGGTGGGGATTGTTCTCCTTGGAGAGAAGAGGCCCAAGGGGAGATTTGATGGAATGTTTAAATCATGAGAGATCTGGATACAGTAGACAGGGAGAAACTGCTCCCACTTGTAAAAGGATCGAAAAACCCCACAGACCCAGAGAATCGCAGGACTTATTAGAAGACAGGGAGGGGGTGGGGAGGGGGAGAGAAAGAGAGGGGGGTGTTGGAGGGGAAAGGGAGAGGGAGAGGGAGAGAGAGGAAGAGAGGGAGAGACAGAAAGAAAGGGAGAGAGAGAGAGAGAACTGGTGCTGATTTAACCGTAGGGTCACCGGGTTTCAGGTGCAGGGAGACATTGAGAAAGAGTGTCCTTCACCTGAGTAACCTGATCGAAAAGACTAGACGTGGTTTGCAAATGTTATCTGATAAAAATCTTTTTCCCACGATGAGGGGTTAAGGTCAGGAATGCATTGCTTGGAAGTGTAGTGAAGACAAGATTAAAACCTGCAGATGCTGGAATCCAAAGTAGCCAGGCAGGAGGCTGGACGAACACAGCAAGCCAGGCAGCATCAGGAGGTAGAGAAGGTTTATACCAAAAACATTGACTTCTCCACCTCCTGATGCTGCCTGGCTTACTGTGTTCTTCCAGCCTCCTGCCTGTCTACTTTGGATTTGTAGTGAAGGCTGGTTTAACTGAGGCGTTCTAGAGGACACCAGGTGCTGACTGAAATAGAAGCAATGTGTAGGGTAATGGGGAAAGCAGCAGTCGTGATGAGCTGCAACATTACAATTCTACAATACTGATGCTCCCTCAGTGGCAGCACCTTGGCTGATGGGAAGCTGCTGACTTCCAGTTACTGAGATTGCAAATGGAGTTGTGGGACCATCTCAAACAGCTGTCTCTCTCGAAAGCCCAGGCTAACATTGTGCGAGCTTGATGTGGACGGCAGCAATCTGGGGCTGGCTTGGTTGACAGCAAAGTGGTGGCAAAAAAGAATGCAGTTGCCCCGGTATTCGTACTCCAGGTGCCACTGCTACACCGGCAGAGCAGATACGGGCAGTGCTGGCTGAGCCAGTATTTATCACCCATCACTAACTGCCCTGGAACTTCCTTTTGAACTGCTGCAGTCCTGCGTGTGTAAGAGCACTCACTCTGCTGTTAGGGAGCAAGTTCCAGGACTTTGGATCCACTCCAGTAAGCTTGATGCATTACATTCTGTCTCGCCTCCAAGTCAACAATATCGATAGTAAATAACTGAGGCGCAAGGATTGATCCTTGTGGTATTCCATTAGTTTTGTCTCCTCAACCTGAGAAAAGAACCATTCATTTAGGGCGTTAGAGTTAGGATGGCATGGTGGCTTTAGCATGGCATGGTGGCTCAGTGGTTAGCACTGCTGCCTCACAGCACCAGGGGCCCGGGTTTGATTCTAGCCTTGGGTGACTGTCTGTGTGGAGTTTGCATATTCTCCCCCTGTCTGCGTGGGTTTCCTCCGGGTGCTCTGGTTTCCTCCCATAATCCAAGGATGTGCTGGTTAGTGTTCAGGGATGTGCAGGTTAGTGTTCAGGGATGGATTGGTTAGTGTTCAGGGATGGATTGGTTAGTGTTCAGGGATGTGCTGGTTAGCGTTCAGGGCTGTGTAGGTTAGGTGCATTCGTCGGGGTAAATATAGGATGGGACAATTAGTCTGGGTGGATTACACTTTGGAGGGTCGGCATGGACTTGTTGGGCTGAAGGGCCTGTTTCCACACTGTAGAAATTCAAGAACTGTATTATTGGGCTTATTGTACTTATCAATTGTTTCTGCTGCTATTAATTCCTGAACGAAACACATCAGCCATGTATTTGCCTCCAGTAATGCTGCTGTACACAGGAATTGAACTCCCTCAAAAATAATTGGATGCAAATATGTTTAAACTACAGATTATGGTGGTATGGTGAGCATAGCACAGCCAATCACCAGTGAGTTGATTTCCCACAGTGCAGAATTAGGAATAATAATTCCATGGATATTTAAAGGCCAGTGTCCTGCCTGAAGAATAATTACTTTGGTGAGGTCTCAGTGGATTGATGAAATCCGTGGAAGTGATGAGTCAGCAGAGTTAGGGGGAAACAAGTCAGAGGGAGAGAGGACTGAAAAGCCTGAGTAAATAACAAGGGTGTGGTCTGGTGCTCATGGTGAAATGATGCTGAAAACAAGGCAATCTTGCAAACTTGTAGGTACATTTCATTTTTTTGGGCATAAAATGGTCCCGGCAAGAAATATCACATGCAAAATCAGCCATATTATGGATATCTAATCAATGCAAATGTACTAGAGGATTGTAACAATTACCAGATAAAACAAAAGGTATCTGTAGTGAATGTAACAAGGTCAGTCAGGCAGACCTCATAGAAGCTGAAAATGTGTTGCTGGAAAAGCGCAGCAGGTCAGGCAGCATCCAAGGAACAGGAGAATCGACGTTTCGGGCATAAGCCCTTCTTCAGGAAGACCTCATAGAATATGAGTTCCCTGATTGGGGCATTAATCTGGTCTAACTAGGGAGCCCTGGCTGACAAATATAAACAGGAGTGTCAGAGGTTCTGTTCCCTCTGAGAGCTGGCTCTGAGGGAGCTGGATCAGTGTCAAGGACCCTCCACATATAAATAAAGGGTGATTTGGTGAATGAATACTGGCCTCTGTGGAAATATTTCAGTAACCAATTTTTATCTGTTTATCTAGTTCCTATCATCGATTAATTGGGGGAAATCTAAAGTAAAGAGTTTCTTCAATTAACCACTTTATCTCAGAACCATGTGAACTTCATAAAATAAAAACACTTTCTCATGGCAAAGCATGAATTCATTTCCTATTTGGACAATTCTAAGATTGAAATTTCCATAAGTATGTAATCTGTACACTTTCCATTCGTAAGCAACATAGGTTTTAATGTTTGCTTATGACACCCTGCCAAAATGCAGCTTTCAATTGGAAGGTTTAATAGTATGTTTGGGTTTGGGTTCATACTTAGCCTCTTGGTTCCCAGTACAATTCAATTACAGCTGAAAAAGGAACAGGCCCAACTCTCATCCACTGGAAAATTCTATATGCTTGTTTTAGCAGAAAAAATGATCGCAAAGGTTTAAACTGTTTCATAGAAAATAAACAGTGCAGTAAAGGATGATGAATAATTTGTGAAGGTTAACTGTGGCTCACATTGACCTTATATATGTGTTTCTCTTAACATTAAATGGTATGCACCATTTAATCTTCCTGTAGATGTCCATATTTATTGTTTCCCTCTAAAAAAAAGAGAAATACAACCCAGGAGCCTCAAATATTTTCAATCTACAATGACACACATGAACAGAATGTGTGATTGCTAAATTTATTGATGATGCAAAGATAGAGAGTTAAAGTAAGTTGTGAAGAGTCTACAAAGTCTTGTTGATATATTGAGTTTCTGGGCAAAATGTTGATACACGAAGTATACATGGGGAAAATGCGAACTTGTCCACTTTGGAGTACAGAATGGAAAGGTAGAATGTATTTACCTGGAGGGAGACTGCAGAACTCTGATGTACAGAGGGACATGGATATCTTGCCACAAGAATCACAAATAGTTAGTACACAGATCCAGCAACTGATTGGGAAAACAAATTGAATGCTGGCCTTTTTTGAAAGACGACTGAAATATAAAAAGAGGAATGTTTCTCTACAATTGAACAGAGCTCTGGTAAGAGCACATCAAGAATAATATGTAAGTTTTGGTGGCCTCGCTGAAAGAAAGGACAGAGTTACATTGAAATTCAGGGAAGGTTCACATGGGATGGAAGCATTGTGAGGAAAGTTCCAACAGGTTAGTCCTGTATCCATTGTAGTTTAGAAAAAGGAAAAGTGATCATAGAGTCATAGATTCATACAGCACAGAACCAGATCCTCCGGTCCAACTAGTCCATGCTGAATATAAGGCAAAAAAGTGAGGACTGTGGATGCTGGAAACCAGAGTTTAGGTCAGAGTGGTGCTGGAAAAGCACAGCAGGTCAGGCAGCATCCGAGGAGCAGGAAAATCGATGTTTCGGGTAAAAGCCCTTCATCAGGAATCCCATTCCTGATGAAAGGCTTTAGGCCGAAACGTCGATTTTCCTGCTCCTCGGATGCTGCCTGACCTGCTGTGCTTTACCATGCTGGACATAATCCCAACCTGAACTGGTCCTACCTTATTGAAACATTTAAGGCCCTGCAAGAACCCAAAAGGTCAATGCTGAAAGGATGTTTCCTTTTGCAGGAAAATCTAGAAGACACAGCTTAAAGCTAAGGGGTCTCCCATCTGAGACAGATGAGAAGAGTTTCTGTTCTCTAGGATAGTCATAAGTCTGTGTAGTTTCTTTCCCAGAGAGCAGTCATTGAATATTTTTAAGGCAAAACTAGATAAATCTTGACCAACAAGGGACTCAAAGGGTTAAGTGAAGTAGACAGAAAATTGGAGTCGAAACACCATCATATAAATCAAGAAACTTGACACCATTCATGACAAAGCAACCCTCCTGATTATCATCACAGCTTCTATGTTCACTGATGGTGCTATCAAGGCACAATGATGCCAGTGTGTACCATCTATAAGATATACTGCAGAAATGCTCCAAAATTCCTCTGACAGCACCTTTCAATCCCAAGAACTCTACTCCTGCTTGTAAATTGTTTGTTCACACATGCTTGAAAAATTTGACTAGATGCAAAATCACAAAAAACTAACATATAAATTGAGCAGGTAATAGGGAAAGCAAATGGAATGTTGGCCTTTATTTCAAAGGCAAAGATGAATGACAAGCCAACAGCTTTCACAATTATCTGGAAGCTATTTCTGTTTAGATTATACCTTTAGCCCATCCCCCAAAGTTCAATCAATGAGTTATATTACAGTCTTTTTTCTGAAGACAGTTGGGATCTGCCTTTTTACTCTAACTCATTCTTTGTTAACTTCAGATTCTGAAGCTAAAATGATTGTGTTTTTCATATTTATTCATGGGATCTGGGCTTCATTATAATAGGCCAGCATTGATAGTTCACCTCTAATTGTCCCTGGAGAAGGTGCTAGTGAGCTACTTTCTTGAACTGATGTGTTCCTTCTGGTGCAGGGACATCTACAGTGCTGCTATGAACGGATTTTCAGGATTTTAATCTAACAACAGTGAAGCGATGATGATGTAGTCCAAGTCAGGGGGGCTTGTGGCTTGGAGGGGAACTTGCAAGTTATTGTGTTCCCACTCATTTGCTGCCCTTGTGCCTCCAAATGATAGAGTTCCTGGGATTGAAAGGTGCTGTCAGAGGGATCTTGGGGCATTTCTGTAGTACATCTTATAGATGGTACACACTGACATCACTGTGCATCGATAGCGAAGTCAGTGAACATAGAAGATGTGATGATAATCAAGATAGTTGCTTTGTCGTGGATGGTGTCAAGCTTTTTGATTGATGTTGAAGCTGCACTCATCCAGGCAAGTGGGGAGTATCCCCTCACATTCTTGACATGTGCCTTGTAGATGATGTATAGAGGGAGTCAGGAGCTGAGTTGTTCACTGCAGGACTCCTTGTTTCCAACCTGCTCTTGTAGTCATAGCATTTTTATGTCTTGTTCCGTTCCATTTCTGATCAATAGTAACTCCCAAGATGTTCATAGTAGGGATTCAGCAATAATGATACAACTGAATGTCAAGGGGCGATGGTTGGATTCTGTCTTTTTGGAGATGGTCATTGCCCAGCACTGGTGTGCATGTTACTCAAAACTTAGCAACCCAAGCCTAGATGCTGTCTTGTTCTTGTTCTATTGGATACAGACTATTTCAGTGTGTGAACAATGTGCAGCCATTGGCAAACATCCCCAATGATGGAAGAAAGGGCATTGGTGAGGCAGCTGAAGATGGTTGGACCTAGGACTCTATCCTGAGGAATTCCTGCAGAGATGTGCTGGAGCTGAGATGACTCCAACAGCCACAACCATTCTTGTTTGTGAAAAGCATGACTCCAACCAGCAGAGAGTTCCCTCCAGTTCCCATTGACTCTACCTTTACAGGAGCTACTTGACAAATGCAGCCTTGATGTCAAAGGCAGTCCCTCTCACCTCCCCCCTGGGTTCAGCTGTTTTGTTTGTATTCAGACTAAGACTGGAGTGAGGTCAGGAGCCAAGTAGCTGAGGTAGAACCTAAACTGAGTAGCAATGAGCAGGTTATTCTTTTGCAAGTGCTGTTTGACAGCACTATCAATGGCCCCTTTAATCATTTTGCTGATTGTCAAGAATAGACTGATGAGGCAGTATTTGGCCTATTTCAATTTGTCTTGCTTTTTGTGCATAGAAAATACAAGCCCATTTTTGATATCGTTGGGAAGATGCCAATGTTGTAACGATACTGGAAAAGCTTCATTTTGTAAAGTCCAGTTTTAAAAATTAGTATAGTTGCCTTTACCATAATATTGATTCCCCTCTTTGTAGCTTCTCATTTTAAGGGAACAGTCTGTTCTCCAAAGTGGAATGTAACACAAGCGTAGCCCCTAACTTCAGTCTTCTACAATTTCCATATTCTTTCTCTTCTCTTGAAACTTTTCTAAGATTTTTCACCCTTGTTGCTTTTCATTCCATCATGTTACTGGTTGAATTTGCAATTATTAATTTACTTGTTTAACTATTGTGATCTAAGTCTTTCCATTTTCCTCTGTCTATGTAGCAACATGCACCCACATTTCCAATTGTGCATTGGATGTGTATGAGTTAGGAACAGGAGTTATTTTCCTATCTTTGTATCAGCAGTAAATTTAGCTGCTATCACTTGGTCCCTCCATCAAAGTCTATTCTGATAGTTGCAAATTGTTGAGGCCTCAGTATTGATCCCTGTGGCCCTCCACTAGTTACTGTTTGCCAATCTGAAAATGACCCATTTATCCCAACACCCTACCATCTCTGTTAGCCAAGTAATTCTCTATCAATGCTAAATGTAGCTCTGTAACTATGATCACTTATTTTATGTAATAACCTTTTCTGTAATATCTTATCAAAACAGCTTTTTAAAATCGTAGTATACCACATCCACTGGCTCCCTTCATCAACATGTCTTGTTACTTCCTTAAAGAATGCTAACAAATTAACGATTTTCTTTTCACAAAACTATGTTGACTCTCCCTAATTGTATTTAGAGTTTCTAAATACCCTGCTCTGAAGTCCTTAAGACATTCCAACATTTTCCCAATACAGAAGTTTGCCAACTGGCCTGCTTTCTGTTTCATTCCTTTCCTGACTCGGGGAGTGACATTTACTATTTTCTAATCTGATGGGACCTTCCCAGAATAAGTTGGCTGAGGAAGTTACCTTTCCTATATAAATCCTATATACTAGGACAGGGTCTCCAGTTACATGTAGGAAAATATTAACGAGTATCAAGAAAATAGTCATAAATCTGAAGTCAAAAAGTAATTCCATTTTCTGTAATGAATGTTTGCTTAAACATTACCTGTGGGAAGTCATGAAAATTCAAACTTTCGAGTGCACGTTGCACAGTTTGAGACCATAAAACATAAGGAAGGTAAAGTTTGCAATATTAAAGCCGTGATTCATATCCAGCTGCGGTTTTTGATTCAATGTTATGGCAATTAAAATTTCAGGCATCAGCATTGATACTGAAATCATGTCAGTTGTAATTAAGTAGCTCCCAGTGTGCCATTTCTTCTGTAGAAAGTTTTTTTTTCTGTATAAATATTTTGAATGAATCATATGTATTCATTATGTCATGTTTTTATCATTAACTCTGTCAAGTTGACTATTAATTTATGTGAGGTATTCCCTTTCCTGGAGGCAACTGTTCATATCAAAGAAGAATACTTTCAGTTGTGACATATCCAATTGCAAGATCCAGCCTGCTCTTGTTTCCAGGAGACTGAGTCTTCAGTCTTACATTGAAGTTCAAATACAAAACAAAACTGAAAATCTTGAACTCATTTAATCCAATTACAAAAATTTAGAAACATTCTGCAACTAAATTTATCAGGTTTCTCTTAATTCCATGAAATTGAACCAAATTAACCAATTCTTAACTAATTCTTTAAATGTATGTGTTCTATTACAGTTGTGTCTAACTCAAAGACATAAAAATGTTTGCCACAATTTTTGCTGAACATGATGCTAAGCTATAAACTGATGAAGAAATTGTGATGTTATAATTCATGGTCAGCCCCAGAAAATATTTGGATAATGTTAGAAATCTGAAATCCTGGAATTAATGCTGGAAATACAAAAATTGTCAATCAGTATCTGAATGAAAATAAAGGCTAATTTGAGCATTGTGTTTTTCCCATATCAAAGGGACTTTGTAATTGCAAGTTACTATTTTTGAAATAAAAGTAACCCATACCTGCGTCTTGCAGAGTAATATTCTGAATGATAGGGATTTATTCAATGCTGTGCATGATTTGCAAACAACTGAAAATTATTCCAATGACTAGCTTTGACCTGATGACCAAATCCTTCTCCTGCCTAGCATGAAGATACCTACATAAGAAACAGAAAAATAATTGAAACAACATTACAATGAGTTGTTGAAAACATGGAACCAGCAGCTCAAACCTTAGTCGTAATCAGTAAAGTGGAAAATTGCAAATGCGATCTATTGTAATCGCTGCACCCAATGTGGATTACTCTACATCGGAGAAACCAAACACAGATATGGTGACCACTTTACAGAACACTTCTGGTCCGTTCACACATGACCCTGACCTTCCCGTAGCTGGTCATTTTAACAAAGCGTCCTACTCACACGCCTACTTGTCTGTCCTCAGCATGCTGCAGTGCTGCAGTCAATCACAGTGCAGACTAGAGGAACAACATCTCATCTTCAGACTCAGTACATCATAAGCTTCTGGCCTTAATATAGAGTTCAACACCTTCAGATTGTGAACTCACTCCCATTCCTCCCCTTTCTTTTAGCTTTACTTGTTATGTTCAGCAACACTCCCGAGGACCTTACCATTAAGTGTATAAGTCCTGCTAAGATTTGCTTTCCCAAAATGCAGCATCTCGCATTTATCTGAATTAAACTCCATCTGCCACTTCTCAGCCCATTGGAGGCATTTGGATGGGTATATGAATAGGAAGGGTTTGGGGGGATATGGGTCGGGTGCTGGCAGGTGGGACTAGATTGGGTTGGGATATCAGGTCGGCATGGATGGGTTGGACCGAAGGGTCTGTTTCCGTGCTGTACATCTCTATGACTCTATGACTCTACTCTCTGTCACCATGTCTTCTCTCCACCACCCCCGCCACCAACCCCCCTCCCCCACTTCATTGTGGACTATCTGGTCTTTACAGTCTGGCTGTTAGACAGCCCATTGTTCTGCCATTCCCACAACCTGATCATTTAATCTGCACTATTTACATCCTTTCTCCCCCAGCACTCCACTCTAACCCCTTCCCCTCCCACCCCCGATTATAGCATTAATGCTGCCCCCTCCACACTTCACATCAGCTCTGCTGAAGAGTCACCTGGACTTGAAATGTTAGCTTGCTCTCTCGCCATGGATACTTTCTGACCTGGTGTGATCTCCAGCATTTGTTGCTTTTAGGACAGGGTCCAGCATCTGCAGTAATATGCCCCAAAAGTGGAAACCTGAAATGGGCATTTTGCTCGGGTGATGTTTTAAAGAAACAAAGAACGGGAGAGATGTAAAACAGGTCACAAACTCTCTCTGATCCATTCCACACTCTTACACAAAGTCAAGATTGGCCCCGAGGAGTTCCTGTTTTTATCTCGACAACAGCAGTCATTTGAAACACTAAACACTGCCTTTGAGAAGAGAGAAACATCAGATGGAAAATCACTAAGAAATAGGTGAAAGTGTAATGTAGGTTATCAGTTTTCTAGCTCCCTTTGAGAATGGAGAGTTGCCTGTGAGATCTAACCTCATTTGTCTCTGAACAAAGAGATCTTTAATGTGCCTGAGCAGAGTTAGAAATATTGTAATCTCAATGCCCTCTTTTATCACCTTTCCACTGCCATCAGATATATCCAGCAACTTTAGCTGCAGTTAACAGCTGTTTTTGCTTGAGGGTCACTCTCAGACCAAATATAAGACAATCACATGTGTTAGATTTTAGTCATGACATATGTGCTTTACAGAAATTAAAAGCCAGCAGAAATCAAAAATGCCTCAGCAAAGATGCAAATGAAATCTCCCCCCATTCGCCCTAAAAATCCTCATGTTAAAAGGACAAGTAGTTTTCCAATAATAACCATGGCTGAACACAATAAATAATCCAAATTTTAGTACAGCACTGCTGTTTCTACTGAGCATTTATAAAATTGTTAACATATCGGATAGTGAAGAAGGTGTTTGGTACACTTGCCTTTATTGGTCAGTGCATTGAGTACAGGAGTTGGGAGGTCATGTTGCAGCTGTACAGGACATTGGTTAGGCAACTTTTGGAATTCTGCATTCAATTCTGGTCTCTCTGCTATAGACGGATGTTGTGAAAGTTGAAAGGGTTCAGAAACGATTTACAAGGATGTTGCTAGGGTTGGACGGTTTGAGGCACAGAGAGAGGCTGAATAGGCTGGGATTGTTTACCCCGGAGGGTTGGAGGTTGAGGGGTTTGTTAAATCGTGAAAGACCTCGATAGAGTAAATAGACAATGTCTTGTCCCTGGGTGTGGGAATCCATAAAACTAGATTACGTAGGTTTAATGTGAGAGGGGAAAGATTTAAAAGGGACCTAAAGAGCAACCTTTCACACAGAGGGTGGTGTGTGTATGGAATGAGGAAGTGTTGAAGGCTGGTACAATTCCAATGTTTAAAAGGCATCCAGATGGGTAGATGAATAGGAAGGGTTTAAAGGGATATGGGTCAAATGCTGGCAAATGGGAGTAAATTTACTTAGGATATCAACTAAGACTGAATGGTCTGTTTCAATGCTGTACATCTCCATGACTATGATTCTGTATAGACATCTCTGGGAAGAGCTGATATTTGCTATTTAGCCCTAGTTACCATAGAGAAGGTTGTGATGGACTTACCATGGTTGGTTTGTGGAAAATATTTCCCTAAAGCTGCTGGAGCATTCCAGGATTTTGATCCAGAAGCAATTCTTTTGCGGCTTGATTTATGAGCCAGACGTGAGAATTTGGCTGACAGACTGGCCAAGGAGAAGGCCAGGTCAAGAACTGCCTTCAAGCTTAGGCTTCTGAAGATCTCTGTTGCATGTAAACTCCACATGGATACTACATGCTAATCTGTGATCTACCAGGTTCAGGCCTCATTGTTACACTTTACAGAGAGTGCAAGCTATATTCAAAGCATTTTCCATCTTTGATCTACTTGCATTCTACCTGACTAACTCTTCCTACACTAGAGGTAAAAACAATGACTGCAGATGCTGTTTCTTCCTACACTACACTATTTACAGTATACCCTGGGGGAAGCAAAATGAAAAAAAGGTATAAAAAATTTGGAAGTAAAGGTCATGAACTTTCTTCTAATAGCTGGTTGCTGTTACAGTCCCAGAGTCGTAGAGATGAAACAGACCCTTCAGTCCGAATCGTCCATACCAACTAGATATCCTAAACTAATCTAGTCCCATTTGCCAGCACTTGGCCCATATCCCTCTAAACCCTTCCTATTCATATACCTATACAGATGCCTTTTAAATGTTGGAAATGATACAATCGCCACCACTTCCTCTGACAGCTCATTCCGTACACGCACCACCCTCTGCGTGAAAACATTGCCCCTTAGGTTCCTTCCCTCTAACTATAAGCCTATGCTCTATAGTTCTAGGACTCCCCCACCCCAAGGAAAAGACCTTGACTATTCACCGTATCCATGCCCCTCATGATTTTTTCAACATCTATCAGGTCACCCCTCAGCCTCCAATGCTCCAGGGAGAACAGCTCCAGCCATTTCAGCCTCTCCCTATAGCTCAAACCCTCTAATTCCTGGCAACATCATAGTAAATCTTTCCTGAACCTTTCAAATTTCACAACATCCTTCCGATAGGAGGGAGACCAAAATTGAACACAATATTCCAAGGTTAGAGTTTCAATGCGGGGTACTTCATGAAGGGTAATGCATTGATGCAAGTGCAGGAGTGTATGTGGAAGTTAGGAAGTTTCTCCATCTCTAACATATGGATGGGTTGATGGTGTCAGTTCTCCAAGAAAAGAGTAATGCTACTTGTCCAAAGGTGAATCATCCATTCGACTAGGAGAAAGTGAGGACTGCAGATGCTGGAGATCAGAGTCGAGAGTGTGGTGCTGGAAAAGCACAGCACGTCAGGCAGTATCCGAGGAGCAGGAGAATCGACATTTCAGGCCGGAGCCTTTCATCAGGAATCATTCCTGACATAGGGCTCCAGCCTGAAACGTCAATTCTCCTGTTCCTCGGATGCTGCCTGACCTGCTGTGTTTTGCCAGCACCACATACTCGACTCATCCACTCCAGTCCCTAACGACAGTGCATGAGATTCCAACCTTATACCCGGACTTGTTCTCTTTCTTGGGAACCATTCCCTCAACAATCCATTGTATTCCATCCACAGGGTTGAGTAGCAGGCCAGGCAGCATCCAAGGAGCAGGGGAATCGACGTTTCGGGCATGATCCCTCCTTCAGGAATGAGACCTCATTCCTGAAGGAGGGATCATGCCTGAAACGTCGATTCTCCTGCTCCTTGGATGCTGCCTGACCTGCTGCGCTTTTTCAGCAACACATTTTCAGCTCTGATCTCCGGCATCTGCAGTCCTCACTTTCTCCTACAGGGTTGAGTAGCCCATGTTTCCCAGGACTCCATTAACTGTCCCATGATAAGCCTGCGGACCATTAATGAGAAAACCCCAGAACTGATTGTGCTCCATTCCAGTATGGCTCCAAGAGAGATTGGTCCAAAGGCTGATGTCTCCAAGACACTATAACTGACCCTGCAATCCCTGGCATGACTGGCAAAAGCTGACCATAGCTGCAAGGACAGGAATCCCTGGAATCTGGTAGATCAGTGCCTGGCAGACTGTGGGAAGCCATTTGAATGAGTCTGTTGATTTGACTGTGACAGTATCACCATCCGATTGTAATCCTCACTCACCCGATGAAGTTGTACTCCCTTTGTCTTTCAGATATGGTCACAGTGCGTTTGCTAATAGCATTACATTCATTTAGCATTGTTTGATACGATGATGTGTCTAACCCCTGCCCAGGGGGTTAGAGCCAGGAGATTCAGTCAACATGATCTATTTGGATTTCCAGAAGGCCTTCGACCAGATGTCACACAGGAGGTTGCTAAAGAAGGTAAGAGCCCAAGGTGTTAGGGACATCTGGCATGGATAGAGGATTGGCTGAATGGGAGAAGGCAGAGAATAGGGATAAAGGGGTCTTTTCTAGAATGGCAGACAGTAACTGATAGATATTCACAAGGGTGAGTATTGAGACCATGACTGTTCACGTTATACATTAACAATCTGAAGGAAGGAACTGAGGGCATTCTTGCCATTATTGCAGGTGACACTGAGATAGGTAAAGGAACATGTAGTGTTGAGGAAAGGGGAGGCTGCAGAAGGACCTGGACAGGCTAGGAGAGTGGGGTAAGAAATGGCAGATGGAATGCAATGTGGAAAAGAGTGAGGTTATGCACTTTGGTAGGAAGAATAGAGGCATAGGTTATTTTCTAAATCAGGAAAGGCTTCTGAAATCTGAAGCACAAAGGGACTTGGGAATCCTAGTTCAGGATTCTAGGTGAAAGTGAGGACTGCAAATGCTAGAGATCAGAGTCAAGAGTGCGGTGCTGGAAAGACACAGCAAGTCAGGCAGCATCCGAGGAGCAGGACAGTTGACATTTCGGGCATTCCCGATGAAGGGTTTCTGCCCAAAATGTCGATTCTCCTGCTCCTCGAATGCTGCCTGACCTGCTGTGTCTTTCCAGCACCATTAGTTCAGCATTCTGTTAAGGTTAACATACAGGTTAAGTTGGTAGTTAGAAAGGCAAATGTAATGTTAGCATTCATTTCAAGAGGGCTAGAACACAAGAACAGGAATATATAAGGCTGAGGCTGTGTAGAGGAATCTCGAGTATCCGGCATTCAATCAATCGAATTTCAGATGATCAGAAGAAGCTCACAAGGTCCTGATCCATGGCGAACTGTGGTATTCGGCATTGATTATCTGACATTCGATTAACTGAACTAAATACTCCCAACCTGTGTCCTGTGGATAATCAAGGTTCCTCTGTATAAGGTTCTAGTCAGACTGCATCTGGAATATTGTGAGCTTTTTAAGACCCTGTATGGAAGGAAGGATGTGCTGGCATTGGAGGGGGTCCAGAGGAGGTTTACAAGAATGATCCCGGGGATGAAGAGCTTGTCGTATGAGAAGCAGATGAGAACTCTGGAGTTTTAAAGGATTGGGGGGAATCTCATTGAAGCTTGCAGATTACTGAGAGGCCTGGATAGAGTGCATGTGGAGAATATGTTTCTAACTCGTAGGAGAGACTAGGATGTCTTGTCTTGCTGTTGCAAGTCCCTTAGCCTTTCAGGAGTAAACACTTCTGTCTGACCCTCTGCCTGTTCAGGTATTTCCTGCATCTTTACATTAAACAGGGTATCCTGGGGTGGCACGGTGGCTCAGTGGCTAGCACTGCTGCCTCACTGCACCAAGGTCCCAGGTTCGATTCCAACCTTGGGTGTCTGCCTGTGTGGAGTTTGCACATTCTCCCTGTGTCTGTGTGGGTTTGCGGTATCCTGGGGTGGCACGGTGGCTCAGTGGCTAGCACTGCTGCCTCACTGCACCAAGGTCCCAGGTTCGATTCCAACCTTGGGTGTTGCCTGTGTGGAGTTTGCTCTGGCTTCCTCCCACAGTCCAAAGCTGTGCAGGTCAGGTGAATTGGCCATGCTAAATTTCCCATAGTGTTAGGTACATGAGTCAGAGGGAAATGGGTCTGGGTGGGTTACTCTTAGGATAGTCAGTGTGGATTTGTTGGGTTGAAGGGCCTGTTTCCACACTGTAGGTAATCTAATCTAACTGAATCTCAATTCCTTCGTCTTTCTCATTACTTTTCGCTTTGTGTGTGACTTATGATAGTGAGATCTGGTTACCACACAGTCTGGGAAAATACCTGGGTATTTGTTGTGGTTCTGTTCGCCGAGCTGGGAATTTGTGTTGCAGACGTTTTGTTCCCTGTCTAGGTGACATCCTCAGTGCTTGGGTGCCTCTTGTGAAGAGCTTCTGTGATCTTTCCTCCGGCATTTATAGTGCTTTGTCTCTGCCGCTTCCGGTTGTCAGTTCCAGCTGTCCGCTGCAGTGGCCGGTATATTGGGTCCAGGTTGATGTGCTTATTGATTGAATCTGTGGATGAGTGCCATGCCTCTAGCAATTCCCTGGCTGTTCTCTGTTTGGCTTGTTCTATAATAGTAGTGTTGTCCCAGTCGAACTCATGTTGCTTGTCATCTGCATGTGTGGCTACTAAGGATAGCTGGTCGTGTCGTTTCATGGCGAGTTGGTGTTCACGGATACGGATCATTAGCTGTCTTCCTGTTTGTCCTTTGTAGTGTTTGCATGGGATTTGCATGGTATTTTGTACACTACGTTGGTTTTGCTCATGCTGGGCTTCGGGTCCTTTGTCCTGGTGAGTTGTCTGAGAGTGGCTGTTGGTTTGTGTGCTGTTATGAGTCCTAGTGATCGTAGTAGTCTTGCTGTCAGTTCAGAAATATTCTTGATGTATGGTAACGTGGCTAGTCCTTTGAGACTGCTACGACCACTAGGACTCATAACAGCACACAAACCAACAGCCACTCTCAGACAACAACTCACCAGG
>NC_057713.1:129558369-129572174 GCF_004010195.1 Chiloscyllium plagiosum
GGAATTCCTAGAGGCATGGCACTCATCCACAGATCCTATCAACAAACACATCGACCTGGACCCAATATACCGGCCACTGCAGTGGACAGCTGGAACTGACAACCGGAAGCGGCAGAGACAAAGCACTATAAATGCCGGAGGAAAGATCACAGAAGCGCTTCACAGGAGGCTCCCAAGCACTGAGGGTGTCACCTAGACAGGGGACGAAAAGTCTGCAACACAAATTCCCAGCTCGGCGAACAGAACCACAACAACGAGCACCCGAGCTACAAATCTTCTCACAAACTTTGAATACCTGGGTATTTCTGTTTCAACTCCTCAGTTTCTTGGTTTTCCTTTGGCTTCTCCACAACAAGGGGTGTCACTCCCACCTTGGATCCTGCAAAATCATTCCCAAGAACAAACTGAATTCCTGGAACTGACACTCTGTCAATCACTCCCATTGTAACTTCCCCACTCTTAAGTTGGCACTCAACCTGATCTTACATTGGGAAATGCTAAATTTCTGTCCATCTGTCCCACAAATTACCACACTCTCGGGTAACAGATCAGAAAGAGTGCATATTCACTCATCCCTTACTATCTGCAACTGGGTAGGTTCTGTATCTCTCAAAGTTATAATTTCTTGTCCTTCTCCCCCTGTTCTTTCTGAGTACCAACAGAGGGGAATTCTTTGTAGAGATCAGTTACTAACTCCATATCCAGCCCCTGCCCAGGCTGTGCACTCTCCCACAGCTCCTCGGCTCTTCTTGGGGTCACCTTTACTACCTTCACTAATGCCACTGGCTTAGCTTCTTTTACCACATCTTTTCCAACATGCCTTTCTTTAACGACCAGCACTGTGTCTTTATGCGTCTCACTTTACCATAGTGGAAACATCTGAGGTCTTTCACCTCCTTTTCACCGTCTTGGGCTTCTTTAGCCTGTGGTTAAAATCTTACCAGTGCTCTCTACTTTTGGTTTCATGGTGTAGGATCTCCCCTTCTCCCAACTTTTATCCCTCACAGGATGAAATTCTGGCCAGAAGCTTGTCTTATGCACCAACATGTAGTCATCTGCTAATTCTGCTGCCCTTCTCACTTCCTGAACTTCCTGTTCCTCCACATGAATTCTTACCATTTCTAGAAGTGAGTCTTTAAACTCCTCCAGCAGAATAATCTCTCATAGAGACTCAAAGGTCTTATCTATTTTTAAAGCCCTCACTCATCGATCAAAATGACTATGTTTAATTCTTTCAAACTCAACATAAGTCTGACCTGGTTCCTTCTTTGTGTTCCTGAACTGCTGTCTATATGCTTCTGGTACCAGTTCATAAGCACCAAAAATAGCCTATTTAACCTCCTCCTAATCTCTTGACATCTCATCTGACAGCACAGCAAATACCTCACTGGCTCTGCCTACCAGTTAATCTGAACTAGCACTATCCATAAATCCTCAGACCACTCCATCCGCCCAGCCAATTTTTCAAATGAAATAATGAAGACTTCAACATCTTTCTCATCAAAATGTGGTAGAGTTTTGACATATTTGTATATATCACTACCTTCTCTTTTAATCTCCATCTTGTTAACTTGACTTTGCTGATTAAGTCACAGCTTCTCAAGTTCAAATTCTCTCTCCTTTTGTCTCTCCCTTTCTTCTCTCTCTTTCTCTGTCTCCTTGTATTCTCTCTCATTTTCCTCAATTGTAATTAACATTTTTCTACCTCTACTGCACTTCTCTGTTTCTCTGACATACCTATGTATTTGAGTCATTTCTTTACCATTTCAGCTTTACTTTTGTCCTTAGTTAAACCCAAATGTAATTTCTTTGCCGATTCTAAAAGTATGGCTTTTTTTCTTTCCTTCTAAACTTTCGTGGCAAGTTTGAGAATCATCTTCAAATCCCAGAACCTCTTCAGCAATTTTAAGAGCCATTTCTCTCACTTTTAATTTAATCAAACACAAGTCATCGAAATTAAACAAATTGCCTCTCCTACATTTTATTTAAAGATCTAGGACACTAACCTACAAGTGTTCAAATTTGCTAGGATTTTTCATACACCCAAATCTATTCAAATCTGTCCAAACCAGTTCAGAACACAAATCCAAGATCCAAACTGTTCAAATCCTGGACGAGCCCCTAAACTGTTATGACACAGGTAAACCTTCCTGCTTAATTTAAATCAGCAAAACAGAAAAGATTTATCCCATTTATCCCAATCTGTGAACATTCAAGAGGCTAAGTATTATTTAAAGTAAAAATTAACAAATTTAATTCTTAGGTATAACTGAAAATAATTAACTAACAACTATTTCCAACTCTTTCCTCTAACCTATCTCTTACCTTGCCTTTCTCTAATACTAGTACAATAAAACCCACCGAGGAAGTTTTACCAAAAATTCAAGTTTTCAAAATCAACCAGATGTCGAATCTTCCCTTCCTCGGGCTTCTTTTCTTCTTCTTAGGGATCTCTGTTTCACAGGTTACTGATCGATAAGGGTACCTTTAAGAGAGCTAATCTCCAGGCAGTCTGCAGATGCTGGTGGCTTGGCAGTTCTCTCCCAACTTTCAATTTTCTCCAGTCTTATACCCCCAGAGCATCAGGTTGTGACATTGGTTTTTAAGCTTGTCAATATACAATTCAAACTTGATTGGAGTTTGGTATTTTTGGGGTATAATTCAAACTGATTGGCTGAATTTTATTTTGTTTATGTCATATCCAGGCAACCCAGCTGATCAAACTTTCAACCATGTGTAAAGTTGTTCGCTTATTGAGAACACTTGGTGCTGTGTCTGGTAGTTTTGCTAACTTTTAACTCTCTTAAAGATACAGTGCACCTACACCTTCATAACACCATTGATACTATCTACACTTCCCACTATCTTGGGAAAGGAATCAACATCATCAAAGACCCCTGCCACCCTGGTTATAATCGCCTCCAACCTCTTCCTTAGGCAAAAGATACAAAAGTTTAAACACACGTACCAAAGATTCAAGAACAGCTTCTTCCCTGCTGTTATAAGACTTCTGAATGAACCTTACACTGGCACCACCCCCAACCTGTCCCTCCACTATATCTATGACTGTATTGGCACTACCTCGTGCTCCCATGAGGAGGTTGAACAGTTCATCAACTTTACTAACACCGTCCACACCAACCTCAAATTCACCTGGACCATCTCAGACATGTCTCTCACTTCCTAGACCTCTCCATCACTGTCTCTGGTGACCGACTAACCACAGACATCTACTACAAGCCCACAGACTCCCACAGCTACCTTGATTACACCTCCTCCCACTCTACCTCCTGTAAAAATGCCTTCCCTTATTCCCAATTCCTCCATCTCCACAGCATCTGTTCCCAGGATGATCAATTCCACCTTAGAATCTACCAGATGGCCTCCTTCTTCCAAGATCGCAATTTCTCTTCCCACATAATTGACGATGCCCTCCAGCACATTTCCTCCACTTCTCGCACCACCGCCCTTGAACCCCATCCCTCCCAACGCAACAAGGACAGAACACCCTGGTACTCACCTTCCACCCCACCAACCTCCACATACATTGCATCATCCTACAAACAGGCCCCACCACCAGAGATATATTCCCCTCCCCAACCCTATCAGTATTCCGGAGAGACCATTCCCTCTGCGACTCCCCTGTCAGGTTGACGGCCCCCAAGAGCCCACAACCTGCTCCTGGCACCTTTCCCTGCCACTGCAGGAAGTGCAAAACCTGCACCCACACCACTCCCCTCACCTCTGTCCAAGGTCCCAGAGGATCCTTCCACATTCGACAGAAATTTACCTGCATCTCTACCAATGTCATCTACTGCATCCGTTGCACCCAGTGTGATCTCCTCTACATTGGGGAGACAGGGCATCTTCTTGTGGATTGTTTCAGAGAACATCTCTGGGACACCTGCACCCACCAATTCCACGACCCCGGGACTGAACACTTCAACTCCCCCTCCTACTCAGTCAAGGACATGCAGGTCCTGGGCCTCCTCCACCGCCAAACCGTTACCACCAACGCCTGGAGGAGGTACACCTCATATTCCACCTTGGGACCCTGCAACCACACAGGATAAATATGGATTTCACCAGTTTCCTCATTTCCCCTCCCCCCACATAATCCCAGTCGCAAGCCTGCAACTTGACACTGCCCCCCTGACCTGTCCATCACCTTTCCCATCTATCCACGCCACTCCCCTCTCCGGCATATCACCTTCTCCCTCACCTTCATCTACCTATTGCATTCTCACCTACCTTCCCTCCAAACCCCAGCCCCCCCTTCCATTTATCTCTCAGCGTCCTGACCCACAAGCCTCATTCCTGATTCTCCTGCTCCTCGGATGTTGCCTGACCTGCTGTGCTTTTCCAGCATCACATTCTCGACCCTGATCTCCAGCATCTACAGTCCTCATTTTCTCCCTCTGAATGGACCTGTCAAATATTAAAGTTAATGTTGACCCCACTCTTTGTGCACCTTCTCTACAGCCGAAACATTGTATTCCTCGTTCCGTTCTATTATCCTAATGCACTTTGTATGGCATGGTCTGCCCGTACTACACACAAGACAAAACTTTTCACAGGATAAAAGCCAATTACTGCGGATGCTGGAATCTGAAACCAAATGAGAAAATGCTGCCGGACCTGCTGAGATTTTCAACATTTTCTCTTTTGGAAAACCTTTCACAGTACCTAGGTACATGCGACAACAATAAATCAAATCAAAAAAGGGTTGAAGGCTTGAAGTGGTGTGAGTTTGCAAACCGGTTGGTCTCCCACAGCCACTTTTGTGAACACAGGACAAAGAGGTGAGTGTCCAGTGAGCATGGATGATTACAGTGGTGGAGGCAAAGTCAGATTAAGTTAGACAAGCAATTGGTAAGCTACAGCCACCAGAGGCATCTTATTTATATGTTGGGAATTTATCAAGTGGCTTGGGAAGAAGAAGAGAATTACAAGTGGTTCATAAACAAAGTGAGTCGGGCTATTAATGAGATGTGAGTTCATGGAAATAGGTCACTGCTCAATACTGAAATTCTGAAATGACCATTTAAAATTCAAGGGGAAAAAAATCAAAAAAAATCTTTGTTTGAGATTTAACATTTTTCATTCTTGCTGGAGTTTTCCAACTCTCTCGCCTGCCTACCCTAAACCAAAGAGAGAAAGATTCCACATCATGTGTCCTTGACAGTCACAAGTGAGTAGTAGAACTAACTTGCAGAAGAATTTCCCATCGATGGTGATATAGAAGGCAGCATATCGGTAAATTACTTTAACAGTTAAAGTAAACAGAGAACAAATACAGGAATTGCTGGTGAAACTCAGCAGGTCTAGCAGCATCTGTGGACAGAAAGCAGGGAGAACATTCCCGGTCCGGTAACCCTTCTTCAGGACAGCTTTGAAGTTTCTCTAGTGATGTCTGTTATTGCTTCAGATTTTCAGCATCAAACAGTCCTTTGTTTTGTTAAAGAGGAGGGCAGTGCTTTGAGGTGAAGCACATTTTATGTAAGGTGCTGTCGTGGTAAAGATACACTCAGACGTATTATGGTATACCTCTGGAGCATGTGGGACTTGAACCCAGACCTTCTGGCCCAGAGCTAGGGCCAACACCGCAGCACCACAGGAGCCCTACCATCCTGGTAAAGACCTTTGCTAATCAGACTGTTCAGGTATGTCATTACCTATCCTGAAACAGGTGGGATTTAAACCTGGGTCCACTGGCTAAGTGCTATGGACACTACCATCACCCACAAGAGGCGCACTAGCTTGGTAAGGAGTACCTTCAGTTGGTCGTCCAGAAGTTGTTAAATTCACGATAGTGTCATTAAAGAAACTGTAAAACAATTTGTAGTTAGGGATTCAACTAATGCCCTCTCCTCATTGATACTAGCAGTATGTGTGTAAACATGACAGTGATGTAAAATGATACGTGAAGGAATACTCACCATTTTATGTTCATTGATAACAGAGTCGTGGAGTCATACAGTATGGAAACAGAACGGTTGGTCCAACCAGACCATGTCAACCATAATCACAAACTAAACTAGTCCTAGCTGCCTGCACTTGGCCCATATCCCTCCAAATGTTCTTCATTTATATGCTTATCTAAATGTCTTTTAAACATTGTCACTGTACCTGCATCCCACCACTTCATCTGGAAGTTCATTTCACACACAAACCACTCTCTGTGTAAAAACAATTTGCCTTTTTAAAAAATCTTCCTCTCAATTTAAAAATATGCCCCATTGCCTTGAAATCCTCCAGCCTAGGGAAAGGATACCTGTCATTCATCTTGTCTCATGAATTTGTCAGTCTCTATAAACCTTTTATCTCCTATGCTCCAGTGAAAAAAGTTCCAGGCGAAAGTGAGGACTGCAGATGCTGGGGGTTAGAGTCAAAAGTGTGGTGCTAGAAAAGTACAGCAGGTCAGGCAGCATCTGAGGAGCAGGGGCACTTCCTGATGAAGGGCCTTTCCAATTCTCCTGCTCCTCGGATGCTGCCTGACCTGCTGTGCTTTTCCACCACCACACTCTCCGCTGAAAAAACAGTCCCAAACTATCCAGCATCTACTTATAAATCAAATTCTCGACTGGAGCTTTTTAAAATTAGAATGAGAATCCCTTCGGTCCAACAAGTCCACACCGACCCTCCGAAGAGTATCCCATTCAAACATATTGGAATACTTTCTGTGACTTTAAAATTGTGTTGCTGGAAAAGAGCAGCAGGTCAGGCAGCATCAAAGGAGAAGGAGAATCAACGTTTCGGGCATAAGCCCTTCTTCAGGAATGCAGATGCTGGAGGTTAGAGTCAAAAGCTTTCTGTGACATACTTTCTGTGACACCTTGTTAATGTTTTACAACCATCGAGCAACATTTATTCCAGAAACACTTGAAGGACATCAGGATATCCCTCTATCCACTTCCAGTCAGAGCACTCTGTAACTTCAGTGGCTGTGAAGAGAATACATGTGCTTTTCCGTTAAAATTGGGCTTGAACCCGTGTTTGAGCCAAATCTGCAAGCATCTGTTTAGCACCTATAGTCAGCCTCTAATGATGGTAACCAGCAGCTAGGACCAAAAATGTGTGCGAAATCCAGACTTTCAAACAAATCCTATTTTCACGGTAAGAAAAACCAATGAACCATGGATGCTGTAAATCAGAAACAAGAACAGAAATTGCTGGAAAAGCCCACAGCAGCTCTGGCAGCATCTGTGGAGAGAAATCAGAGTTAATGTTTTGGGAACCTGAAACGTTAACTCTGATTTAGAACATAGAATATAGAACATAGAACATAGAACAATACAGCACAGAACAGGCCCTTCGGCCCAGGAAAAAGTTTCTGACTGTCTACTCTATCTATTCCCCTGATCATCTTATAAACCTCTAACAAGTCACCCCTCATCCTTCGCCGTTCCAATGAGAAAAGGCCTAGCACTCTCCACAGATGCTGCCAGACCTGCTGTGAGCTTTTCCAGCAATTTCTGTTCTTGTTTCTTATTTTCTCGGCACCAGTTTAGCTCCTGCTCTCACCTAATTAAGGACCATAATCTCTCAATCAGTCGGAGCAAGCAAACCAATGAATCTTGCCAACAACTGAATTCACTTCTGCCCCGGTTATCATTTTTTTCTGAGTTATTTTACTTCTGGCCCAATATGCAACACGATATTAATGTCTGTGTCACTGAGGAGGTACACCCATTGCCAGCAAATTATTTGCAAGCGAGGTATGCTTAGGGAACTGGTGACCCTTGCTTATTTTTCACAATGTGTGCATTAAGGTATTGAACTTGCACACGCCTAAGCCAAAAGACTCTGAATGCATTCAGCTGCATTCTTATTGAATAGAATCTGACCATGTAATTCTAAACTAGTTATTTAGAACATTGCCCTTTTTTTTCCACTTTACAAGCCCTAATGAATGCTGCAAATCCACCACCTTTAACTCAGGGAAGCCTAAAGTGATTTGTGCTTTTGTATTTGTGAAAATTAAATGACCATGTTAATTCCTTGTTAAAAAAAAAAGGGGGGTTTAACTGTCTTTACTGAACATGGTGGATTATTAATAGCTCACACAATTCATCCTTTGAAACCTAATATTGGTAACCCCTCCACCGCTCACCAACTCACAATGGAGCACGTTAATAGTTAATGTCAGTGGTGTTTATTCTTCAATTAAAACAATAGCACTAAAGAAACGTCAATCAGCCATTTGTGTTGTTTTTGTGCACTCGGTCATTGTGGGTCTAATAGCATTTGCTGAGAATTTCTCACTTCCACATTCTCTACTATATACACAATGTTCCTGCCTAGTGTGCGTGTATTATTTAAGCTATCAGGAACATAAATACAGATGTAGGTTTGAGCAAGGAGAATGCCAAAGTGCCATTACTATCAATATTTGTTATTAAGTTGATGCTCTGATTGTTCTAAGATTTAAATTCATTATCTACCCTCGGTATCAGCCCTGAAAGCAAATTTGAAATGTCAGAACTTTCAAAATTGCAGTATTGCCTTCCCAAAGCTCTTCCTGAAGAAGGGCTCATGCCTGAAACGTCGATTCTCCTGCTCCTTGGATGCTGCCTGACCTGCTGCACCTTTCCAGCAACACATTTTCAGTTCCCAAAGTGTGTCCCATACTTTCTCATCCACAGCTGGGTGCTGTGTGTTGTGGTTTCATTTAGGTTTAGGCTGCTGCAGGACTCCACTATTTCAAAGTCTGGTGCTGTTAAACATTGAAAAAAAATCATAAGATCTTTGTTATAAGAAAAGGTATGGTCTGTGAGGAACACAAATCTTTTGCTGAGACCTGGCCAACTCTCACAGATATGACGCAGCAGAAATAAATCAATTATTGACAGTTTCTCTTACAATAAATTACTGTTAATTCTTCTTCTTAGTTTGGCTCCATTAATTAATTATGATGCAGATCAAATGGTTCCAGTTGGGATCTGTGACACAGTACAACGTGATACTTCATTTATTCCTATGCATGGAATAATATTGTACATTTGAGAACATATTAACTAATGTACTCAAAATTCTAATAAAATTTATTTAAAATTAGTTGATTAAAATTGTGATCAAGAAAGACTAGGGTTTTAGGATATTCATTATTGCACGTTAATCATGTGGAATACTATAATACAGTTTTGGTATTCATTTAAAACTTATAAGTTTTTGACAGTGAAGTTTTTGTCTTTTGATTTGCGCGCTTGAGATGTTTTGTAAACAATTATTTCTTAATGAGCTGCTGTTAGCTAATTGATACTTCTCTTCTGAAGTTGCACATACAAAAAGTGCATTATTGATAGCTAGCTATGTTGTGGTTTCAACAATAAGGAGTCTTTCAAGTGAGATGGTGAGATTCTTTATAAAGAGATGGCTAAAAGGTGTGGAGTAAACATCTAATTGGATATGCTATTCCAATATCTGCTCAATGTTCTGTGAGTATCAAAGTTAAGGAGCAGCTTAGAGGTTTTGGAAACATTGTTTGATGGAGAGCTGTTAACCTCGATACATTTTTCTTCCTAAATATTTTGCTTCCTCCCTTGGAGGTTCATGCTTCTTTGAAGTAAAGTGATTTCGTTCAAGAGGAAAAGCAAACAAAATGCTAACAATTTCCAACTTCGATTTGGGAGTCAACTACATAAATGGAGCAAGCCAAAATGAATTTGCAAATGCTAGAAATAGGCAGCAGGTCAGATTATAATTCTGGAGGCAGAAACATGGGCATCTCACATCATTGACCTTTCACCCGAACTGGAAAATATTAGAGATATAACAGGCTTTAAAACAAATACAAAGAGAAGGAAAGGGAAGAGGGAAGGAGATGTTTTGAGATTGGGTAGCCAGCAGTTGTAGTATGATAGGTTGAGTGATGCCTCAAGGTAACACAGGATGGTTATGGGACAAATAAAGAAGCAGGAGTCATGATGAGATGTAGTGGACAGCAGTAGAATCACGTAAAGCACCAAAAACACTGGGAACACTGGGCATATCTGACATTTTTTAGCTGCATTTTTTACTCCTGAAGGTGTAAAGTGACTAATTGAAAGATGAGGTGCTGTTCTGCATGTTTCCACTGAGCTTCATTGGAACGGTGCAGGAGGCTAAAGACGGAATGATTAGAATCAGATTGGGATACAGTCAAAATGCCAAAAAGCCTGATTGACACTTCTGCAATACATAACCCTCGAACTGGTCAATACTTTGTTCCCCTTGAACCTTGGTATTCTCTCTGGTTTCCACCCCTCTTTGTTGCCAATAGCTGCAGATTGCTTTTTAATTTAGTTTGGCCAATTTTCTGTCAGGCCCGATTTCTCCGGCTGTGGGTCAATTTAGGATTTCCAGCTTTGGGTCTGTAGTCACTTGACTGTAAATACTACAGAATCTAGATGCAGAGGAGGCTGTTCAGCCCATCATGCCTGCACCGTTTCTATCACCTAGTGCCAATCTCCTGCATTTTTTCCATTTCCCTGTCCACCACTTCTATCTAAATAATCATCCAAATCCCCTCTTGAATGCCTGAGCTGAACCTGCCTCTACCTCATGTCCTTACCCTAACTACTCACTGTGTGGAAAAGATTTGTCTCTCATCACCTTTGCTTTGTTTTCATATCATTTTACATATATGCCTCCTCAATCTTTCTTCTTTTACAAGTAGCTCCTCTTTCCTGAGTCTTAGAATTTTGAAAATCCCTATCAGATCTGTTCACAGAAATCTTCTCTCCCAAGGAGAACAGTCCCAATTTCTTTAATCTCTCCTCATAACTAAATTTAATTTACACTCACAGAGAGGACGTGATAGCCTGCTGGTATCTTCACTAGGTTATTGATCCTGAGATCCCAGTAATGCTCTGAGGGCCTGGTTCAAATCCCACCGTAACTAAGGGAGGGATGGTACCTGATAACAAATGCAATTTAAAGTTTTCAGGAAAAACACAATATTGTATTTTTGATACCAATTTCAAGTATTGGCAACCTGAAATCGACTTGCTGGGAATAAAATTGAACATTGGAGATGGGCTATATAATCAAGAAAATCAGGAAAGGTATATGAGAAGTGGCAGCCCCATTCATTTTGTTCCCCAGCTTATTTCACTCCGATACTGTGAACCTACAGTCAGGGCCGTAGATGACACAGATTATACTCCAGTCTAGCATCAGGTCAAATCTAAAATATGTCCTGGGAACATTTTTGAACCTCATGTGGGCAGACAATGTGGACATCGCGTTGTATGAGTATTTACACGTTAAATGGTGCGAGAGGCGTTTCAAACATAAACTGTAGCATATGTGGTTCAAAGCTTCTTCCTGCAGAATTGATTTTGAAGGTTCAGCTGTATAATTGGAATATTACACCATCTGGCTGAAACCCAGTCTTCAACTAACAGCCTTAGATTTGTACCAGTAGTGCCAACAATTTACATTTTGAACATCAAATCGGTCTTGAATAGGATTTCAACACGAGGTATCTTGAGTGAGTGCAAACCTTTTTATTGGTGTTTAGTTCTTTCTTATGCCACCTTAGGGTAAATAAAGTTTTGACATTTATGTTGATTAACAAACATAGAAAGATGGCAAACAGGGCAATTACTATTTATCTATTTAACCTGACCCATATAGCAGTCAGAAACAAAAAAACTGCAGATGCTGGGTTCCAAGCAAGAGGCTGGAAGAACACAGTAAGCCAGGCAGCATTAGGAGGTGGAGAAGTCAATGTTTTGGGTGTAACCTTTCTTAGGCGCTGTATTTAAGTTCCAGTCTTTAATGTAGTCATATAGTAGTAAAGCCTAATGATGAATTAAATTACTGGCTGGGATGGAGAGTGCATTAACTCCAAGCATATTTGAACCACATCATTGAAGGGGCTATGGTGCAGAAAGTCTGAAATCAAAACCAAAATAACCGTGGATGCTGTAAATCAGAAACAAAAACAAAAATTGCCAGAAAAACCCAGCAGGTCTGGCAGCAACTATGAAGAGAAATCAGAGTTAAAGTTTCTGGCCTAGTGACCCTTCCTCAGAACTGGCAATTGGATTCTAGTATGGTTATCTCATGAAGATTATATGTATGTTACCTACCTCTTGTTCATAATATTTAATGTACCAAAAATTAATGTAATCATATTCACTTATTGCAATGTAATAAGTCAAGTCACATCTTGTTATCAGGGACACAAGCCTTTTTTTTATTTGGAGTCCATCCTTCACCACAAACTCGAAAACCTTTAACATAGGGAGACCATTGGTGACTGCACCCTAACTTGACCTATGGTTAGTTTCCTGGAATGACATGATAACCACATGCCTACAATATTCTAGCAGTAATGAAAATCTGACCCTCACCACAAGAAACCACCCAGAACAACCTGAAGGAAAAGAAAAATCATGCTTCTTGTTGTCAATGGGTTACCACTTTAAGAGTATAGCCACTTTAAGAAAGTTTCAGCCAGTGAGTTAGCAAATGAAAGCATTCGAACAGACATCAGTGTAAACTGTTCATGGAAACAGGTCACTGTACACTGAGGACAGAAGGCAGCAAGATCCAAGGGAGAAAGTGCGGAGTTTGGGCTGTGGATAGTCACAACTCAGACAGTAAGGGAGCAGATCTGAGTCAGGAAATGATTGAGATGATGTCATCTGGAGCACCAGCAATAAGTTAGAGCTCTCAGGGAAAAAGCCTACCTGAACATGCAAAAACACAGCCTGGAGTCTGGAAAACTATTACAGGAATACTTACTAGCAAAATGAGCGCTGCTGCAGTTTGAACAGGTGCCTAAAGTACATAGTTTTAAACAAAGCCTCAACTTTCTAATGAGGTTGGTAATATCGAAAACAAGATGTTTACATTTGTTAAATCTAATGAAGATGATCAAGATGTTACAGCATTTCAGAAACAAAAGAAAGGTTCATTTAATAATTCAGAATATTTGTGGAAAAAAATGTGAATACGTCATTTTTCAGAAGTTTGGGATAGAGATTATCACAAAAAGGACAAAAGGCACAATCCATCCATTTTACTCAAAAAAGTGGAAAAACTACCCAAAAAGAGGCAATGGAAGGCAGGATTTCTCACTTAGGTTTTGAGTCATAGAGTCATAGAGATGTACAGCACGGAAACAGACCCTTCAGTCCAACCTGTCCATGGCGACCAGATATCTCAACCCAATCTAGTCCCACCTGCCAGCACCCGGCCCATATCCCTCCAAACCCTTCCTATTCACATACCCATCCAAATGCCTCTTAAATGTTACAATTGTACACTTCCTCCACCACTTCGTTTGGCAGCTCATTCCATACACGAACCACCCTCCGTGTGAAAAGGTTGCCCCTTAGGTCTCTTTTATATCTTTCCCCTCTCACCCTAAACCTATAACCTCTAGTTCTGGACTCCCCCAGCCCAGGGAAAAGAATCAAGAAAGACACAATCAGATTCTCAGGTTCTGAGACAAATCACTCCACCCAAAACGTTAACTCTGATTTCTCTCCACAGAAGCTGCCAGAACCCCTAAGCCTTTCTAGCAATTTCTGTTTTTGTACCAGATTCTCAGGAGTGGGAATTGAAGCTTTAGTTAAGTTAAGCAATATAAACATGATATAAAAGGGAATTCTCCCTGGTGTGAGTATTATAAAGGAGTTCTACTTACCCTATCCATGCCCCTCATAATTTTGTAAACCTCTATAAGGTCACCCCTCAGCCTCCGACACTCCAGGGAAAACAGCCCTAGCCTGTTCAGCCTTTCCCAATAGCTCAAATCCTTCAACCCTGGCAACATCCTTGTAAATCTTTTCTGAACCCTTTCAAGTTTC
>NC_057713.1:129572227-129599973 GCF_004010195.1 Chiloscyllium plagiosum
ACCTCGCATTTATCTGAATTAACCTCCATCTGCCACTTCTCAGCCCATTGGCCCATCTGGTCAAGATCCTGTTGTAATCTGAGGTAACCTTCTTCGCTGTCCATTACACCTCCAATTTTGGTGTCATCTGCAAACTTAGTAACTGTACCTCTTATGCTCGCATCCAAATCAATGACAATATGCTAATATTAAGATTGCAGAAAATTTTTAAAAATAATTTACAAACTTTGAAGCATTACAAATAATTAAAGATGCTATATTTAAAGGACATTCTGCAGTACTGAATTTTAAAACTCTAAATAATTTTAAAAATACAAGTACTTTACAAGGGAAAATATTTCAGCAGTGAATCACAACAGAACAACTAGCAAATGCAATTTAAAGCTTGCTAGAAAGATTTGTTACAGTTCAACAGTGATACAGAATTAGCAAAGACTAATAAGTATAGAAAAAGAGGCACTAGTAAGTTTTAATGCAATTTGAAATATAACAGTAGACCTGGTGACAAACTCATAAAATCAGATTTAAAAAAATATTGAAAGTTTGCCATTTAAAAGCAATTTATTACTAAACATGACAAATGATCATAATAAGGAAAATGACAAAATACAATACTGTTATGATCCTAGTTGATGTTATTTCTAGACAAGTTAGATCCCAGATTGAAATCTGGTTTGATACCTCAATTTTTTTTTCAAAGAAAATAAACTAATTAGGTGAAAGAAAAGTTTAAGATAGTACAATACAATCTCAGTTATATCTTCAGAACTCCTTTATAATACTCACACCAGGGAGAATTCCCTTTTATATCATGTATATATTGCTTAACTTAACAAAAGGTTCAATTCCCACTCCTGAGAATCTGGTACAAAAACAGAAATTGCTAGAAAGGCAGCAGCTGTAGAGAGAAATCAGAGTTAACGTTTTGGGTGGAGTGATTTGTCTCAGAACCTGAGAATCTGATTGTGTCTTTCTTGATTCTTTGTGCAACTGAGCGTAGACTTTTGCAGCTTGAAAGATCTCAGGGTTTTAATCAAACATTTCTTGTTTGGAAATCTCAAACTGAACTCCTTCTGTTGAGGTAATCTGTTTCTTAACAATTCTAAACTCTCTTCCTTCTTCAACGGTGATTGTTTTACTTTTGCAGCTTCAGGGAAGACCTCTGCAGAACTGAACCAAATGATGTTGCTTGTAGCTGAGTGTTTCCTTTAAACTAAATCAAAACTGGATCCTTCTTCTGAAATCTAAAACAAAACATTCGGCTCACTGTTAAATTCACCCAATGAAAACAAACTCCATGACTTTCCAGGAAGTCCATCTCTCATACTGTGCTTTAAAAAAAATCACCATGGCTACCGAAATGCTTAGAATCTATACATTACATATATACACACTCACACGCAACAAATCCCATATGCCACTTGTTAGATACCTCTTTAGTAAATTCAACATCAGAAATAGTCCTGACAGAACTGGAATTCATGGAGAAAATAATTTCCAAAGATATATTATATTAAATCAACAAGTTGGGTGTTAGAATCATAGAATCCTTACAGTGTGGGAATAGGCCATTCGGTCTATTGAATCCACACCCACCATCCAAAGAGCATCCCATCCAATCCCACCCACCCCACCTTATCCCTTAAGCCCTGTATTTCCCATGGCTAATTCATCTAGCCTGCACATCCCTGGACACTATGGCCAATCCACGTGATATTATAAAAATTGCCAGAAATGATAAGACATGGTCACTCTTGATGGCATTATGATAGCTTTCGACAAATACTTTAACTTAAAAACAAAATAGACTTCTTAAAGCAGGCAAGACACAAGTTCAGTTTCCTGAGAGAATCTGTAAATAATTTCAATAATCTCTAAGGTTAATGGACACCAGTGAACATGCAGGCTTGTAATCAGAATTCCTAAATGACAGAATAGTTGCTTTATTGGATCTTCTACAGCCCAAGAAAGATTTATCTTTGCAAATAAGATATCCAAATTGTTTTGGAAGCACTGACAAATTCTGTGTGAGAAGGGCAATCTTACCAGAGGGGAGTAACTGAAGCTATTAAACTTCATAAAAAAATACAGACACACTTTGCAGATATGATATACCAACACAAAAATAAGCAACATATCAAATGAGAAGGGTCAGTGTCAGCACAGTGGAGCTCTCACAGACAGGGATGGTTAACTCTATTTCTCTCTCCACCAATAGTGCCAGGCCTGCTGAGTTTCTTCAGCATTCTCAGTGTTTGTTCAAGCATCTGAAGTATGTTGCCTTTCTTCATGTGGAAAATGTAACGGTGGCTTACACCACTGTGTAATGGGTTAGCTGGGGGGAATACAGTTTGGGCTAGGCAGGGAGTTGGAGAATGTACAAGGTGAATGTTATGAAAGCACTAACCGAAGTCAAGGGGAGATTGTGTCCATTCTGATATACAGCACAGGTGGAGCATCATAGAACATTGAATTGAATTGAATTTGTTGTCCCATGTACCGAGGCACATTGAAAACTTTGTCTTATGAACAATGCAGGCAGATCACAGAGTAAAGTAGCATAGATAAGTAAACAGTGGCAAAAACACAGGTACAGGCAAATGTTAAGAGTTTGTGAGTCCATTCAGTATTCTAACAACATTTGGGTAGAAACCGGCTGATGCATGTTTTCAGGCTTCTGTACCTTCTCCCCTGTGCTAGAGATTGTAGAAAAACATTGCCGGGGTGGGATGGATCTTTAAGAATGCTGGTGGCCTTTCCTTGACAGCGGGCCTGGTAGATGGATTCTATAGATGGGAGGTTGGCCTTTGTGATTGTCCAGGCTGAGTTCACCATTCTCTGCAACTGTCTCTGATCTTGAATGGTACAGTTGCCATACCAGCAGATACATCCAGACAGAATGCTCTTGATGGCACACTTATATAAGTTGCCAAGGGGATTCGCCGTCATGCCAAATTTCCTCAGCTGCCTGAGGAAGAAGAGACGTTGTTGGGCCTTTGTAACCAGTGCATCTACATGAAGAGTCCAAGAAAGCTTGTTGTGGATGACCACTCCCAGGAGCTTGACACTCTCCACTTGTTCCACTTCTGTGCTGTTAATGTGTAGGGAACATGAATAACATCCCGCCGAAAGTCAATAATGAGTTCCTTGGTTTTGCCAGCATTGAGAGCTGGGTTGTTCTCAGTGCACCATTTTTCCAGGTCTTCCACTCCCCACCTCTTAATCTGTTTCGTCGCCATCTGAGGTTTGACCAATTATGGTGGTGTCATTAGCAGACTTGTAAATGGCATTAGTCTGGTATTTGGCAATGCAGTCATGGGTATACAGTGAGTACAGTAGGGGACTGAGTACACATCCCTGGGGGGCTCCAGTGTTGAGTGTTAGTGAGAATGAAATATTGTCTCCAATCTTCACTGATTGTGGCCTGTGGGTCAGGAAACTGAGGATCCAATTGCAGAGAGTGGGGTTTAGTCTGAGATCACTAAGTTTAGTAATCAGTCATAGAACATCAGTCATAATCAGAACACAGAACATAGAACATAACAGCACATTACAGGCCTTTTAGCCCTCGATGTTGCACCCTTGACCTGTGGAACCAATCTGAAACCCATCCAGCCTAAACTATTCCATTATCATCCAAATGTTGGAGGGTCACTGGATAGGAAATGTTACGACAGTCATTTCCGTACAGACACTGCCATTTGTGTTTGTTACCGACTGTCACTGTCTCCAAATAAAAAAAAATCAGCCAGTCACACCTGATCTTGGAGGAAATAAAGGCAGCAGTTTGTGTGGAAAGTAACTTCAGATGAACTTTAGCCACTTGGGACAAACTATGAAAGAGTCTTCCCGTCTTCATTCGGAATTTGCCTGTCACTTTGTCAAATGACCGCGGGGTGTGTTACGCTACATGACGTATAATTGCACATACTTGGATGGTTCAAATCGCTTGTTAATGCTTTTTACATCTTTCCAGATATTTTTAAACAATAAAATAACCAATTCTTTGTTAGTTGAACAACTATTTGGTTTGTTCCTGTTTCAATATAATAATACAGCTTTTTGGTAAATGACAAAAAATCAGCCAGTTTGACCAGTTCAGGGATGTTGCACCCTAGCACACAGCCTCCTCATGGTGACATGTAGCTATTGTTATTATACAGCTTTAATGCAACATACATAGGGTTACTGAGGCGTAATAAACAGCATTTTAATCAAGGTGGAGATCTCTACTTCTTATTCATAGTTCATCTTTCACCACATGCTACTATAAAGATCCTGACTCGTGCAAGAAGAAAAATTGTTTGACCCACCACAAGGGGTTTCCAGGTAACTCAATACCATAATGTGGTGACCATAATGACCTCTCATCCCTGTTAGAACAGCCCCACCCACCATCCATTACCTTTAAACATTGAATACCAAATTATCGAATCGCTGACGTGGTTGGAGTTTATTTTATTTCACCATAGCTTCTAAAATATCTGTAACCACACTTAACTCGATTTTTGTTTTGAAACCCATATTGATAGAAGTCCATTCAATGTATTTAAAGCACTTCAAGCACCTATTCCTGTTAAAAAAGAAACACCAAACATTTGCATCTACGTTAATAACTGCTTTTTATTTTGGCAGTTTCTCGTGTCACCCACAGCTGCAGGTCACTGTAAATGTGCACAACTCCAGAGCTGTAACATTGCACATAGAGGAGCAGCATGATATTAAAACGGGATTCAGCTGGTGGCACTTGGTGAGGAGGGGGAAGGCGGGTACTGAGGGGGCTGCCTGGCAGTCGGGGCACTCAGTGGGGAAGGGTTTGGTGGAGAAACCATCCCAGCAGTGTCCTGTATCTCTGAAACCAGACTAGAACATGTGTGTTCATCCTAAATGTCACATGGTTAGATTTTAGAAATAGTGAGTTTTTCCTGACAGCAGGAGAAAGGTAAAACAGATGAAGCATCGCTGCATCAACTCTCCCTCCTGACCTTGATTCATTTTAGAATCTTTTCTCTTAATTTTACCACAAGAGGGTATACGAGGGAATCGAGTGTCACGGTAGATTCTCAGTCTCCCTTTCACCCGAGAGGTCTGGGTGTGAACGGAGTTACCTTTGTGGGGGGTCCTGTGTTCTTCCCAGCTGCTGTGGTCTTCAGTGAAATTGATTCAAGTAGATTTCAACTGATCACAAGTACACACAGCCCCAAGCAGAAAGCATCAGCCTTACTGTGCACTCAGATAGCTGTCACGGAGGGCTAATGTTAACAAAACTGAAAAGAACTTTCCAAATTGACTTGGAGGCACAGACAAACTCTGAAATAATGGAATCCCAGGACTATGGAAACAGGCTGTTCAGCCCATTAAGAAGGAGAAAGTGAGGATTGCAGATGCTGGAGATCAGAGTCGAGAGTGTGGTGCTGGAAAAGCACAGCAGGTCAGGCAGCATCCGAGGAGCAGGAGAATCGATGTTTCGGGCATAAGCCCTTCATCAGGAATGAGGGAACCTGTATTCTCCCGCTCCTCGGATGCTGCCTGACTTGCTGTGCTTTTCCAGCGCCACAATCCCGACTCACATTCAGCCCATTAATCCACACCGACCCTCTGGAGATCATTCCATCCCCATCCCTGTAACCCTGAATTTCCCATGGTCAACCCACTCAGCCTGCACATCACTAGACACTATGGGCAGTTTAGCATGGCCAATCCACCTTACCTGTATATCGTTGGACTGTAGGAAGAAACCAGAGCACCCGGAGGAAACCCACACAGACATGGGGCGAACGTGCAAACTCCACACAGACAGTCACCCAAGGCTGGAATGGAATGTGGATCTCTGGCACTGTGAGGCAGCACTGCTAACCTCTGAGCCACCTGCAATATTTGATTAAAACCCTGAAGGGGTATTTCCAGCTGAAAAGGTCCAGGCTGAGTCGTACTAAGAATCAAGAAAGATACTACCACATTCTCAGGACTGAGGATTTGAAACCTTTCTTAAGTTAAGCCCTACAAACATGATATAAAAGGGAATTCTCGTGGGTGGGAATACTATAAAAGAGTGCTCTTGGGATTACTGGGATTGTATTGGTGCATTTGTTATTTGGATTTAAGCGTCATACCCACATGCTAGCTCCCTGAAGTGCGATAGATCCACGTAATTGAGGGCCAAGTAAGCCAAGAAACAACTCCTAAAAGTTGCAAAATCCAAAGTAGCTCTAGCTGTATCAGTCCCACCAAGGTGGTACCTCAAAATACAGTAATATCATCATCTTCAGTGTAACAGTCATGTCCACTTGTCCATACCTACATAGCAGTGAGAGTCTGATTCTCTGAGTAGCTGAAGGGCTTCGAGAGATTATAGAACCATTGAATCATCCAGCATATTCTTGGGATGACTGAGATTGTATTGTGTGTAACAGTCAAGTCCACTTCCATGCAGCTTTATAGCAGCTTTCCAATTAACTCCATTTTCCCTCTCAATTTTCACAGATCTCCATATTTTTCTTTCTAGTAAGTATTCAATTCATTTTTACAATACACGAGTGAAAACTTCCCATCAATCTTCCAGGAAATGTACTCTTAACATGCTACAAGAGGAAAACGTTTTTGTCATCATTCTTCTGGATCTTTTGTCATAAACTTCTATCCTCTGGTTTTCAATTTGCCGGCCAGCGCAAACGTTTTCACCTTATTTAAACTTATTTCTCCTGGGTGTCTTCTTATTTGTGAGGAGGATAGCCCTGGCATCTTTAGCCTCCAACATAACTGAAGTACCTCATTCCTGTTTTGCATCAAAACTTACAAATGCCATAGATGTTGAGATGTGTATCACTAATTGTGGATATGCTTAAAGTACTGCAACTTTCATTAAATCCTGGAGAACATTGTTGCAAATTGAATTGTCTTTAACAGGCTACTTTGATGCAACAGAAGTATGAATTTAAAATGAGAACATGGTGGGTTTTTTAGCGGATCCGAGAAACATTTTACTGTGCATCTACTTCTTGCTATCCTTACCCAGGACTGTTTGGTTTGGACAAAAGCAAGGACATACATTTGTACTGTACCTTCTTATGCAATGGATTTTCACTTTGTTACCTAGACAAGAATCAGTCATACATTATTTTAAAAAACTGCCTGGCAATAACTTTCATTCAAAAATGTCAAATACAGATCCTTTCCCAATCTTCTGATTCCTGGAAAGACCATCCATAACTGCAGATGCTCAAGGAATCAGCAAGAAAGAAAAGCTGATTTGATCTTACCCCCAACAGGTGGCACAGTGGCTCAGTGGTTAGCACTGCTGCCTCACAGCACCAGGGTCCCAGGTTCGATTCCAGCCTTAGGTGACTGGCTGTGTGGAGTTTGCACATCCTCCCCGTGTCTGTGTGGATTTCCTCCGGGTGCTCCAGTTTCCTCCCACAGTCTAAAGAAGTGCAGGTCAGGTGAATTGGCCCTGCTAAATTGACCATAGTGTTAGGAGCATTAGTCAGAGGGAAATGGGTCTGGGTGGGTTACTCTTCGGAGAGTCGGTGTGGACTTGTTGGGTCGAAAGGCCTGTTTCCACATTGTAGGGAATCTAAATCTAAACCAACCTACTCTCACAGATAGATCTGACTATGTCACTACTGGCAGAGGTGATCACCACAATGGGTGAAAGTGAGGGCTGGAGATCTCAGCCAAGATTAGAGTGGTGCTGGAAAAGCAAGCAGGTCAGGCAGCATCCGAGGAGCAGGAAAATTGATGTTTCGGGCAAAAGCCCTTCAGCAGGAATGAGGGGTTTTTGCCCGAAACTTCGATTTTCCTGCTCCTTGGATGCTGCCTGACCTGTTGTGTTTTTCCGTGATCACTACAGAGTCCATGTTTACCCAGTGAAAGCACATTTCCTCAGATATAAATGAGGGGGAATTTGCAGGATTGATTGAACGGTTTGGTGGCTCAGTGGTTAGCACCAGGACTAGGGATCTAGGTTCAATTCCAGCCTTGGGTGATTGAGTGGAGTTTGCACATTCTCTCTAGATCTGCGTGGGTTTCCTCCAGGTGCTCCAGTTTCCTCCCACAGTCCACATATGTGCAGGTTAGGATGGATTGGCCATGCTAAATTGCCCTTAGAATCAATGGATGTGCAGGCTAGTTGGATAATTCATAGCAAATACAGGGTTACAGGGATGGGTGGTGGGTGTTGTATCTGGGTGGGATGCTGTTTGGAGGATTGGTGTGGACTCGATGGATCAAATAGTCTGCTTCCACACTGTAGGGATTCTAAGAATGGGCATGATATCTTTGTCCCCTCTGGTATCTAAATTGATGTCGGGTTCATGGTTTATCATATTATGTTGTATTCGGATTTCCGAGAGCACTTTGATACATCTCATTGGTTTTATCAGTGATTTCAGGGCCCTGTTAGATGGTGGGTCTGGAGTCACGTGTTGGCCAGACTGTGGAAGGACAGTATTCCCTTCCTGAAGGAAAGAATCAATGTGTGGTTGTAATGACAATCTGGTAGAACCATGGTTACCATTACTGAGACTAGCTTTTGATTCACTTTTTTGAACTTAAAGCCTCTCCAGCCGCCATGCTAGGATTTGAATTTGTGTTTCTGGAGCATTAGCCAAGATCTCTGAATTGTGAGACCATTAACATTGGACAAGGAACAGTAGTGAAGTTATAATGGGATGCGATGCCAGGAAACCAACCATAGAGTGTAGCCACCAATCCTTCTTCCTATGTTAAAGATTTTTTTAGTTTGTAGTGAAAGATGAAACCCTGTGGCTTATTATATCACAATAATTGAATATTAGTACATTAATTATTTGGTCCATTAAATATTATGAACAAGAGGTAGATAAGATATGCAGATCTCCATGAGATAACCATACTAGAATCTAACCTCCAAAATATAGCACCTCACACTTCTTTACGTTGAAGTTGACTTTTTAAAATTTTATTAATTCACATGATGAGGGAGCTATTGGCCAGACTAGTATTTATTTCCCATCCCTAATTGCTCAGAGGGTAGTTAAGAGTCAACCACATTGCTGTGGATCTGGAGTCACATGTAGGCCAGACCACATAAGGACGGCAGTTTCTTTCCCTAAAATACTTTGGTGAATGAGATGGGCTTTTCCTGATAATTGGTCATCATTAAACACTTTCTTTTAGCTATTGAAATCAAATTCCACCATTTGCCGTGGTAGGATATGATCCTGGGTCCCTAGAACATTACTGTGATCTCTGGTTTTTACCTCTCTGGATTAACAGTCTAGCAATATGCCACGAGATTATTGCCTGTCCTGAATTATTAATTACACAATTATTTTACAAACATACTCATCTTTCCTTGTATTTTAGTTCTGCCTTTACCTGATATTAGTATCAACAATGCTTCCAACTTAGTGCCACGTATAAATTTTAAAATTGTTCTTCTGACTTCTGAAATCAAAAATGTGATCCTTGTAATTGGTGTTTCATTGCCCGAGCTTTGAGCATTGTGGAAAAACATTTTCCACTATTTGCAATCTGAGCAATCATCTTCAACTCCCTGGCCCAGGCATTTGCAGAATTGTGGGGATTCCATGCACTTTCAAATGTAGTGGGTAGGATTTGGATTCCAACTCTCTGCCCCATTTACAAAAATCCCACTTTTACCAGTAAGGAAATGTGGGAAAGACGTACACCTAGAAGAAAAAAACAAAGTTCAGATGGGCTATTACAATTCGGTGCTGAATTCAAATAGACCTCATTTTCACGATAGTAAAAAGTTGAACCCACAAAATGAGAGTCACAAATTTTGAGGAGAAACAAATGTTCGTGAAAAGCAAATTAAGTCTGTAGAACAGTTAAAGTGTGAAGTAATTTAAACACACAGCTCTTTCAAAAAAGACACCTGCCCTCATCAGTGAGGAGTTAAAAAAAGCAAGCTGTGAAGATATTTGAATCCCCAGCTCTTTAAAACTTGTACAAATTAGACTGCATGTCAATGAGAATTTTAGAAATTTTTCCAATAGTTATAATAGCTGTTTAGTGACATCTCCCCAGGGACTGTCTTTCTAGTATCAATGTTTGGTTACTTTCCAGCACCTACAATTATCTCAGCAGGGGATCATGAATTCATGGTTTGATTGAGTTTATTAAAAATCAGTTGTCTTGGATGTGGAGTTATGAATACATGTCTGACTGTTTTATACTGGATTACATAATTGGGGGATTTGAAACTCTTGAATTGGCTTCCATGAAAGGGTGTGTTTATTTTATTATTTAAAAAGACGGTAATAGATATTTAGATAATTATTTCAACATGGTCTGGCCATGTTAATATTGGGATGGTTGGCATAGAAGGAGTATTGATGGCTGGCAGAGGATTAGCTCTAATTTGGCAGGTGAGATTATCAGGGTCATGAGCATGTTTAAGCATCACATGCTGGTAAAAATGAGCATCACGTCATGGAAGTCTCATGGGAGTAGCTGCATGGCAATGGGACAAAGGCAGGTATATTAATCGATTGATTGGTTCGATCTATTGACACGTGTAACTAAGTACAGTGAAAAGCTTTGTTTGCAAGCACTACAGACAGATCATAATAAGCAAGGACACACAGATCCTAGGGTGGAGAAAATTAGGACAGAGTGAGGCATACAGGTAACACTGAGAGGACATATGTGAAGCAAGTTCAACATTAATGAGATCAACATTATTTGAAGTTAGAGAGTACATTCATCAGCCCAAGAATAGCAGGGAAGAAGCTGTTCCTGAACCTGCTAGTGTCTGGGTGTGTTCAAGCTTCTGTATCTTCTGCCTGACAGAAGAGGTTGTAGGAGATCATTACCAGGACGCGATGGGTCTGTGATGATGTTGGCAGCCTTTCCGTGGCAAAGAGAGGTGTAAATGGAGAAAGTGGGGACTGCAGATCAGAGTCAAGAGTGTGGTGCTGGAAAGGCACAGCTGGTCAGGCAGCATCCGAGGAACAGGAGAAATGATGTTTCGGGTATAAGCTCTGGATGGGAGGTTGGCTTCTGTGATAGGCTGGGCTGGGCTATATGGAATTAGGCTACAGGTCAGCCATGATTTCATTGAACGGCAGAACAGGCTCAAGGGGCTGAATGGCCTCCTCCTGTTCCTATATGTTGATGTTAAACTACTCTTGGAATTCAAAATAACATTTGTCGGTAAAACAAAATGTACTGATCCCAGACACATGATGCTTGTAATTAAATGGAATGGTTTGACTCATTGATCAATTTCAAACCCTTAGAATGATTATGAGATGAAAGCCTGTTCAAGGATTTAGGCAGCAATCAATCCACACACATCAACCACTTTGATACATAATCTATCACAACTGGCAGAAATCATAAGCAGTGACTAGTTTTAATCTTGTGTTTTGTGATGATCAAGATATAATCCATGCACTGAATAAAATGTCACTTTTGTCACAGGGGAGTAATTTTATTTGTGGAATATATGTGGTATTAATGTGATTGTGACTGAAATTATGTTAAAGCCAGTGTCTCTAATCAGCACAGCAACATGAAGACATGCTAATCCCACAAAAATTCACAAAAAGATTCCTTCCATCGAGATCTGTTTATTTTGCCCTTCGATAATGTCTGGTATTAATACCTTTTCCAATAACGATTGGAATCATTTCAGTTTTTGCTTAAGTGTTTGCATATTTGTGCCAAGAAGGATTAAAAAACATTAAGTTCTGATTGTCTTGTCTCTTGCATAAGTGTTACTAACAGAGGTCTTTGTTGAGTTAGTGTGGAAAAAGGACAGCTTTTCAGTTTAATGGCCTAATACTTTAGATTTTCTTTTAAAGAAGAAAGTTGAGAGGTGATTTAATTGAGACATAAGATAATTGGAGGGTTAGATAGGGTGGACATTGAGAGCCTTTATCCTCGGGTGGTAAAAGCTAGCACGAGGGTAAATAGCTTTAAATTGAGGGGTGATAGACATAGGACAGATGTCAGAGGCAGTTTCTTTACTCAGTAGTAAGGGCATGGAACATCCTGCCTGCAACAGTAGTAGACTCACCAACTTTAAGGGCATTTGAATGGTCATTGGATAAACATATGTATGAAAATGGAATAGTGTGGGATAGATAGGCTTCAGATTGGTTCCTCAGGTCGGCACAACATTGAGGGCCAAAGGGCCTGTACTGTGCTGGAATGTTCTATGTCCAAGTCTACGTCTAAACAGCATTCTGGTTTAAATTGCTCTTTAACATTTATTTAACATTTAACATTTATTAGTTTGGAATTGTACCTCTGTCAAACCATGTTATTATCTTATCTGAAGTGTATGGCATGGATTAACAGAAGGAGTTTAGTACAGATAGTTTAAGGTGGTTAGTTTAAAACATAAATAAATGAAAGCAAAGTGCTGCAGATTGAAAACAAGAACAAAAATTGCTGGAAAAGCTCAGCAGGTCTGACAGCATCTGTGGAGAGAAATCTGTGTTAATTTTTCAGGTCCAGTGACCCTTCCTCAGGCCCTTTCTCAGTTCTGAGGAAGGGTCACTCAACCTGAAACGTTAAGTCTGACTTCTCTCCACAGATGCTGCCAGAACTGCTGAGTTTTTCAAAGAACAAAGAAAATTTACTGCCCAGGAACAGGCCCTTCAGCCCTCCAAGCCTGAGCCGATGCAAATCTACTGTCTAAACCTGTCGGTCAATTCCTAAGCATCTGTATCCCTCTACTCCCCACCTACTCATGCATTTATCCAGAAGCATCTTAAATGAATCTACCGTGCCTGCCTCTACCACCTCGCTGGCAACGCGTTCCAAACGCCCACCACCCTCTGTGGGAAGTAATTTCCAGCAATTTCTGTTTTTGTTTCTGATTTACAGCATCTGCAGTACATTTGTTTTTTACTGCAGGTAGAAATCGGTAATAAAAGACAGAAAGTGAGGGGCCAGGCACAAAGTTAATGCTTCAAGCCCAAATGCTGACTGTTCGGAAGCTCCTGTAGGTGTGTTTGCTTTCATCAGCAGATCCACCTCTTCAGTAAATTTTCTGTGTTTTTGTTTTGTTTCTTATCCTGTCAGCAATCTTTTATCTCTCTTTCAATCAGTAACGATGGGAGTATAATTACAGTTAATTGTAAGGAATTAGTGGCTGTGGTTTCTTCTTGGTTAAGTGATTAATGAATGGGACTATTAGTCAGTTGGATGATTTAGATTTTAGCTGGTGATAGATTCAAATCACAGGGTACAATCTGTTCAAGAGTTAACTGAATGCAATCTCCAATGTGTACCATTTGTAAGTACTTGTCCCTTCCACTCTAAATGAAGGCCCTTCACCTTCCAATGTTTCTACTGAGCTTTAGCACATCTTCCCCACAAAAAGAACATTCTTTGCTTGTTGTTCAATCTTTTGAGGGCTATTGGACAACTATTGCATTCTGCATTCAATGATACCTGCATTCAGTGTGCTTGCTCACTGAAAAAATTGCTTCCAATGAAGAAATATTTTTAAAATTGCACTCCTTTGGAAGTTTTGTAATTCATTTTGACTAATTTTTAAAAAAAATTGTCAAGGCACGGTTTGAGTTTTAGGGAAAGGCCTTGTATATATTCTGATTCAGTTGCTTTGAAAAAGGTGATACAGCAACAATTTACATTTGTACTGCTCCTCTGGCATAGTAAAAAGCAATATTGTATCTTTTTTTGGGCAATTTAGCATAGTCACTTCACCTAACCTGTACATCTTTGGATTGTGGGAGGAAACCACCACAGTCACCTGAGGTGGGAATCAAACCCAGGTCCCTGGTGCTATGAGGCAGCAGTGCTAATCACTGAACTGCCATATACTTGTTAATCATACAAGCCCTACAGTGTAGAAACAGGCCATTTAGCCCATCAGGTCCACAATGGCCTACTGAAAAGCATTGGTTAACCTACCTAGCCTGCACATCCCTGGACACTATAGGCAATTTAACATAGCCTATCCTACACATTTTTGGACCAAGAGAGAAAACCAGAGCACACAGAAGAAACCCACACATACACAGGAAAAATGTGCAAGCCACACACAGATAGTCACCTGAGGCTGAACTGAACTCAGGTCCCTGGTACTGTGAGGCAGCAGTGCTAACCACTAAGTCACCATTCCACCCTAAAGGTTTTAATAGTGTTATCAAACCCAGCAGAATGTCTACACAGTGCAATATTACTTCCACAAAAAATGGGAATTTTGTTACTTTAGACTGTTTAATTAGCATGAATAATGTTGAATTAAAAACATTACCTCCAGTAAAATCTGACTCGTTTCTTTCTTACTCTGTGATTTAGTTTCAGATTACTTTCACCTGAAGAGTAAATTGTGTTTGTTGTTTTATGTGAAGGAATCTTGTAAAAAAAATTGGAATCATGTGATAAATTGAATGGATTCCTGTTACTGCTCTCTGTCAATCTCTTTGTAAAATAATAGTTGAAAGACCCACTTTGTTTAGAAACCAAAGTTAAGAAGATCCCATATTTCAATTCACAACAGGATAAGTTGTCACTGCTAGCAAATTAAGATTAGATTTGCTATAGTGTGGAAACAGGCCCTTCGGCCCAACCAGTCCACACCAACCCTCTGAAGAGTAACCCACCCAGACCTGTTTTTCCCTCTGATTAATGCACCTAACCCTACGGACAATTTAGCATAGCCAATTCACCTGGCCTGCATATCTTTAGACTGTGGGAGGAAACTGGAGTACCCAGGGGAAACCCACGCAGACACAGGGAGAATGTGCAAACTCCACACAGACAGTTGCCGAAGGCTAGAATGGAACCTGGAACTCTGGTGTTGTGAGGTAGCAATGCTATCCACTGTGCCACCATGCAGTTAGAGTTATGTGGTAGTTGAAATGATGTATACTTTGAACAATGCAGAAGTTAGATCTTGAAAAGGGAGGAACGAAGAAAAAGATATGCATACATTTTGAAAAAAAAAGTTATTTTTGTCCAGAAAATATGCAAACATTTTACCTTGGCACAAAATCCACTCTGCAAAGATACGAGGGCAGATAAAGTTGCAAATTTTAGAATTTCACAAAACAGAAAGGATTATCAGGAAAGCACCAATGGCTTGAATAAAAATGTACTGGATATAAACCAGATCCAATATTCCATTATCCTTATCACAACAAAGATGCCAGAGCACATAACAAAAAAATTAATTACCTTAAATAAATCTGTTTCAAATGACTCAAAAGGAAACAGTCCCTCCAAGTTTGTAGATTGAACCATAAACTAAACATTGTTTAATCGATGTTTAGTTTATTCTCAATTCAGACTTAGTTCAGGCTCAATTTATAATTCCTCCTTATTCCAAAGTCAAAGATTCTTGTGAAATGATAATTTTTCTCAGGATTTTTGGAATTGCAGTATTAGCTTGTACCATTCTCATATTTCCAATAATCAACCAACATTTCTATGTTGAATTAAAAACATTATCTCCAGTAAAATCTATCTATTTTCTTTCCTATTCTGTGACTGAGTTTCTGACAATTTTTACCTGAAGAGTAAGTCGTATTCTCTGTTTTATACGAAAGAATCTTGCAAAAAAATACTGTAATCAAGTGATAAGTTGCATGGTTTCCTGTTGCTATTCTCTATCAAACACTTTATGTTTCCAGTGTTCCCTCAGTTCAAGAAAGTTCACAAATTTATGCACTTGTTTCCATGATTTATGTTTTTTTTCCTCTTTTCCTTCTTTCAAAGGCTGGTAGCCCATCACCAAGTCACCCTTTATTTCCATATGCAGAGCTTATGACACTAAATGAGCTAGCTCAGAGCTATGGTAGCTCAATGGTTAGCACCGTTGCCTCAGAGCAACAGGGACCTGGGTTCAATCCTATCTATGGGCCACTCTCTGGAGTTTACATATTCTTGCTGTGTCTGGGTTTCCTCCCACAGACCAAAGATTGCCCATGTTAAATTGCCTTGGCTACCTTGTCCCCAGCCCCACCCCCTCCCATTTATCTCTCCACCCCAGAGGCTTCCTGCCTCATGCCTGGTGAAGGGCTTTTGCCCGAAACATCGATTTTCCTGCTCCTCTGATGCTAACTGACCTGCTGTGCTTTTCCAGCACCGCTCAAATCTAGACTCTGATCTCCAGCATCTACAGTCCTCACTTTTGCCATGTTAAATTGCCCCTAGTGTTGGGTGGGATGCTCTTCAGAGGGTTGCTGTAGACTCAATGGGCCAAATGGCCTACTTTCACATTGAAAGGATTCTTTGAATCCTGGAGTGAACAAATCCCCTGACAGTCCTGTTTATGTTCTCTTCCCTTTTTACCCCCACACTACCACTATATCCAAGGTGGGGCCAGCAGTAATGCTTATATTTTCCCCAAATCTCTCATGGATAATTTACACATTTTATATATATATATACATATATATAAAATAGGCTTATGGGGGGTTGAAGGAGAAGGCAGGGACTAAATCAAAATAGAGCTGGAGAAGGAAATGAAGGACTCCATTCTTTATGGTGCCCATCTCTCCCTAAAGGCATCGAGGGTATTGGTGGACACCGCATGCTTCCTCCCCAGGGACTTCTGGGCTCAAACATAACCATGGAATTTGGCAAAGCCCCCTCTACAGCTGGCTGCCTAGACCTGTTTATAGCCAGCTTGGCCATTCCCAGGAGCAGATCTATGAGGAGATCCTCCAGCCTGGCCACACCCCTCTGCAGCAGGTATCCAAAGATCAGGAGCGTGGGGCTGAAGTGGAACCAAAAACATAACAGGATGTTTTTCAGGTAACTAAAAGGGTGTGATGATTTATGTTTTATTCAGCACTTCGGCAATTACTGAAGTTAAGTGGGAAAATATGGTTTGCCGGCCCAAAATTACTTAATCGCTGCCCCACCCCTCACCAGAAACAACCGATGAAAGAATTGACACTAATGCCCAGCATTCCATTTAAACAAGCCATACTAAACCAGGAAGAGGGAGTCAATACACTCAACACAAGGCCCTATCATCTTGAGGCATTTTAGGAACTGGTAAAAGACACTGCAAAGGTCATTGCCATCTCAGGAATAACAGTTATGCACCTGTACTCCTGCACTGAAATAGCATCTAGAAGGAGCATTACATTAGATAGTAATAGATACAACTTCCAGTGCAGAGTATAGGTAATGCAGCTTTGAAACAACCAAGCACTTACTAGGGAAATAGATTATGTCAATTTTCAAATTGTGGGGAGTTTATTTGTAATAGTCAAGTTTTTTGTAAAAAGACGTTAACAGGTTTTCATCATAGACGTGAGGGTGGGTATAATATTCGATGAATTAGATTGTTGAGAAAACGTTCTCTATAATTTTGGTACTGAAATGCTCTGATCTTTTAGGTATTGGAATCAGGATTATAGAATTGTATAGCATTGAATAAACCTATTGTAGTTGCACCAGTGGTTCTGAAGTTGGTCCGTCTCCCACATATGGTCTTTGCTCACATTCCTACAATCTGCTCCTTTAAGTATTCATCCAATTTCCTTTTGATAGCCATTAAATCCGCATCCATCACCATCAAGCACAGCATTTAAAATGCTAATCACTCCAAGTGGAAACACTTTTTGTCCCCTTTGGTTCTTATGTCAATCAATTTAAAACCAGTGTTTTCAATCCTTCAGATGTTAGTAATTCCTTTACATTTACTTTGACTGAACCACTGACAAAACAATCTTCTCTTACCCTTTTCTGCTCTTAAGAGAACTACCCAGCATATGTTGTCCATGTGGTCCAGTACGAGTAAGGTCTGACTGTCTAATGTAAATTACCTAATTGCTATTATGCAATAACTCATTTCTTGTTAAATCAGCAGCCTATTCTTGTTAAGACTCACAAGTGATTGTTGTTCTCCCACTAAACTAAAATGACCCTTAAACCCAGTCAAAGAAAGAGAAATATTTGATTTGATTTGAGTTATTATTGTCACATGTATCTGTATACAGTGAAAGGTTTTGTTTTGCAGGCAGGTCTTACCATTAAAGATCATATGGTTTAGATTACATTACAGTGTGGAAACAGGAACTTCTGCCCAACAAGTCCACACCGCCCCGCCGAAGCACAACCCACCCATACCCCTAACCTAACACTACGGGCAATTTAGCATGGCCAATTCACCTTACCGACACATCTTTGGACTGTGGGAGGAAACCGGAGCACCCGGAGGAAACCCACGCAGACACGGGGAGAACATGCAAACTCCACACAGTGGAGGCGGGAATTGAACCCGGGTCTCTGGCGCTGTGAGGCAGCAGTGCTAACCACTGTGCCGCCCATAGTGATAGAACAGAGCGAGGAATACAGATGTCTGCAGAGAAGATACACCAAAAGCAAGATCAACATTAGATTTGAAATTTGAGAGGTCCATTCAGAAGCCTAATAACAGCAGGGACAAAGCTGTTGGTCCATGTGTTAAAGCTTTTGTATCTTCAGCCTGTCTGAAGAGGTTGGAGAGATTATAACCAAGAGGGAGGTGTCTTTGACATGGCTGCCTTTCCGTGACAATGAGAAGTGTAGATGGAATATTTTGGTGAAAATATTGGAAGCATCCTTCTACCTACAAATACCACATTTTATGTATCCAAGTCCAAGCTTCTAATCTATATCAAGAAAAGGGAAAGGTTCATGGTGGAGAAAAATTTTAGAAACAATCATCTGGAAGAAAATTAACTTCCACTTGGACTAATAAAGGAGTTCCAATGTGTAATTATGAAGGGCATATCCTGTTTGGCTAATTAGCTTCACTTTTTTGATGAAGTAACAGAATGGGCAGATGGGGGAGGATATCTGAACTTTTATTAAGGTACCAGATAATAAGCTTGATGGTAAAATTGGAGCCCATAGGAGAAAAGGGGCAGTACTAGCATGGAGACACAATTAGCTCAAAGGGAGAACTAGCCATTTGGATACAGAACTTGCTCAAAGGTAGAAGACAGAGGGTGGTGGTGGAGGGTTGTTTTTCAGACTGGAGGCCTGTGCCCAGTGGAGTGCCACAAGAATCGGTGCTGGGTCCTCTACTTTTTATAAATGATTTGGATGCAAGCATAAGAGGTACAGTTAGTAAGTTTGCAGATGACACCAAAATTAGAGGTGTAGTGGACAGCGAAGAGGGTTACCTCAGATTACAACAGGATCTTGACCAGATGGGCCAATGGGCTGAGAAGTGGCAGATGGAGTTTAATTCAGATAAATGTGAGACGCTGCATTTTGGAAAAGCAAATCTTAGCAGGACTTATACATTTAATGGTAAAGTTCTAGGGAGTGTTACTGAACAAAGAGACCTTGGAGTGCAGGTTCATAGCTCCTTGAAAGTGGAGTCGCAGGTAGATAGGATAGTGAAGAAGGCATTTGGTATGTTTTCTTTTATTGGTCAGAGTATTGAGTACAGGAGTTGGGAGGTCATGTTGCAGCTGTACAGGACATTGGTTAGGCCACTGTTAGAGTGTTGCGTGCAATTCTGGTCTCCTTCCTATCAGAAAGATGTTGTGAAACTTGAAAGGGTTCAGAAAAGATTTACAAGGATGTTGCCAGGGTTGGAGGATTTGAGCTATTGGGAGAGGCTGAGCAGTCTGGGGCTGTTTTCCCTGGAGCATCGGAGGGTGAGGGGTGACCTCATAGAGGTTTACAAAATTATGAGGGGCATGGATAGGATAAATAGACAAAATCTTTTCCCTGGGGTGGGGGAGTCCAGAACTAGAGAGCATAGGTTTAGGGTGAGAGGGGAAAGATATAAAAGAGACCTAAGGGGCAACTTTCTCACATAGAGGGTGGTACATGTATGGAATGAGCTGCCAGAGGAAGTGGTGGAGGCTGGTACAATTGCAACATTTTAAAGGCATCTGGATGGGTATATGAATAGGAAGGGTTTGGAGGGATATGGGCCAGGTGCTGGCAGGTGGGACTAGATTGGGTTGGGATATCTGGTCGGCATGGACAGGTTGGACTGAAGGGTCTCTTTCCATGCTGTACATCTCTATGACTCTATGACTAATTGAAGGGATAACTATGAGTGTTGGAACAATTAAACTCAGGGATTCTCAAGAAACTGGAATTAGAGGAACTCAGGTAATCCAAGGGACAGAAGAGAAGCTGACTATGCGATAAGCGTAGCTGAGGCTAACACAGAATGAGTAAACTGTGCTAAATGCAGACCATGTGATGTGGTAACAGATACTAATGGAGCATTTCATTTTCCACTTGAGGACCCTGCAATATCTGGGACTCAACATCCAGTTCAAAGCCTTTGGGGTCAGATTCCATCCGTCCATGGTTTTAACCCAGCTCCACATCCGGTTCTGTTATGAATGGGTTGCTTTTATCACAACCAACCCATTTTCACCTATTCTCATTCATGCATCCTGAGCCAGAGCTCATCAGTTCTATCCATTTCTTTTATTTTTTTCTCTCTCTCCACATTTCTTTTTCATATCCTTTTTACCTCTCATCCTCAGGCATCAGCAATGTCGGGGGCGAAAGCCTGCACAAACTCCAGGCCTCAGCATTGACTCACCCTCCCGGCCTCAATGTGGTCTCTAACTCCCGGCCTCAGCGCGGGCTCAGACTCCCAGCCTCAGTGCGGACTCAGACTCCTGGCCTCAGTGTAGTCTCTAACTCCCGGCCTCAGCTCAGGCACAGACTGCAGGCCTCAGCACAGGCTCAGACTCCCAGCCTCAGTGCAGACTCAGACTCCTGGCCTCAGTGTGGACTCTAACTCCCGGCCTCAGTGTGGTCTCTAACTCCCGGCCTCAGCACGGGCTCAGACTCCCGGCCTCAGCACAGGCTCACACTCCCGGCCTCAGTGTGGACTCAAACTCCCAGCCTCAGTCTGGCCTCACACTCCCGGCCTCAGTGTGGACTCAGACTCCCAGCCTCAGTGTGGTCTCTAACTCCCGGCGTCAGTGTGGACTCAGACTCGCGGCGTCAGCTCAGATTCTAACTCCCGGCGTCAGCGAGGACTCAGACTCTCAGCCTCAGCGTGGACCTAGACTCCCGGCCTCAGCGTGGACTCGAACTCCCAGCCTCAGTGTGGACCTAGACTCCCAGCTTAAGGGTGGGCTCAGACTCCCGGCCTCAGTACGGACCTAGACTCCCGGCCTCAGCGTGGTGTCGAACCCCTGGCCTCAGAGTGGAGGCATATTTTTCCAATTTTTTTCCTTGAGAACTTGTATGTAAGAATCTATACCTTGATACATTTCTACCTAAGATGGCACCATAATCAGCAACTTGTAAACTTTTCTTTACACACATGTGACAATAAAGCTAATTTAATTCTGATTCTAAGTTGCTCAGCATGCAGAAGCACATAACAATCCTATCCATCTGCACAGACTGCGTCTCAGATCTGTTACCTTCCTTTCTTAGCACTCCTTCACTTTGCTGTTGTTTGAATGCTCACCGACCTTCTGGCACAGACAAGCAGCCAAGCAGCTTGCCATGGGACAGTAACTAGGAGAAAGTGAGGACTGCAGATGCTGGAGATCAGAGTCAAGAGTATGGTGCTGGAAAAGCACAGCAGGTCAGGCAGTATCTGAGGAGCAGGAGAATCGACATTGATGTTCCTGCACCTCGGATGCTGCCTGACCTGCTGTGCTTTTCTAGCCCAACACTCTCGAAGGTGGGACAGTAACTGGCTACTTCAGTGTCACATGTGTGGCATGTGCCAGCTGCTTATGTCGCAAACACATGGCATGACTTTCAACCAGATGGCCTTGTCTCAAAGTCTAAAAGAAGCCGACCTTTGTTGAGCAAGGGGGGACTATGGTCAGTCATGTGGTGCCAACAGGGTCAGTCAAGGGCATTGTCCAATGTCAGTCCAGTTGTGCAGGTCAAGTTCAACCAGACAAGGAATTACTGGTGTTCCAGTCGGATGTTATGGAGACATCACTGTGGGTGCTGTGGCAGGAATGATTCTTCCTATAGTGGGGAATAAAGAAAGGATTGTATACAATGGAAGTGATGGAATTGTTAGTGGCAGTGCAGGAGCTGCTGTGGTGGCCCAGTGAGGGAGTAGGAAGTGTAGAGGCGGGAAAGCTTTGTAGTTTGAAATGATGTGGTGTGGAAGCACCATTGAGGGATGAAACTACACAAAATAATGAGAAGGGTAGACCATGAGCCTTTATGGGAGATTTCTTCAATGGCAAGGTTAGAGTGATGTGGAAGGTCAGATTTTTAGCTCTCCACCCCCAAGGCTCCCAGCCTCATTCCTGATGAAGGGCTCTGGCCCGAAACATTGATTCTCCTGCTCCTCGGATGCTGCCTGACCTGCTGTGCTTTTCCAGCAACACACTCTCAACTCTGATCTCCGGCATCTGCAGACCTCATTGTCTCCTGTGTGGTGATCTGCTGACTCAAACAGTGCATCATCTGCTGTTTGGGGCATCTCTCACTTTCCAGTTTGTAGTGTGGATCATCCACCTACTTCTTACTCACACCTCTGACTCAACACAGATTTCAAAGACAGAAGATTTATTTATCTCAAGTAGGTACATGTGTCAAGCATGGATGACTATCTATAATTTCAGGAAACTTTGCCACAACATTGACAGTAGCAGCTTAGTTAAGATCTGAAATAGGGTCACTTGGTGTATGGAATGAGCTGCTAGAGGAAGTGGTGGAGCCTGGTACAATGGCAATGGTTAAAAGGCATCTGGATGGGTATATGAATAAGAAGGGATTAGAGGGAAATGGGCCACGTGCTGGCAAATGGGACTGGATTAGTTTAGGATGTCTAGTCGGCATGGACGAGTTGGAACAAAGGGCCTGTTTCCACAATGTGCATCTCAATGACTCTATGACATGAAACGCTAACTCTGCTTTCTCTCCACAAGTGCCAGCAGACCTGCCAGGTTTTTTCCAGCAATTTCTGAATTTGCTTCTGATTTCCAGCATCTGCAGTTCTTTGCTTTTTTTGTTAAGAATACTTAAGCTTGCTGTTGACTTAGTTATTGACTACCAGATTCCTGGTCACAGTAAGGTTTAAGTTAAGTTTAGATTTACACACTGAAGACAGTTCAATCAGGGTGTTGTATGAATCAAATCAGACTAGCAACAGAATAGTCCCGAACTTCTTATCGTATGACATCGATTGGCTTCAGAAGGAAAATCAGGCAGTTTAATTGGCTCCTTTCTCTCCATGGACCCCCTGGCATTTCCCGTCAGAATGACATGGACAATAGTGAAGAGTAAATGAAATGCATAATACTATCTTTTTCCAATAATTTGCATCACATCACTGGTTGCCTAATCATCATGAAGAATATGCCGAATTCTGACATGAGGTGTATTATTCTATTCAATTCTATGGTAACAGATTTTGAGTACTGAAGTACTTTTGTCAAAGAAAGTATGTTGCATTTCCTTGTAAATATAATTATACAGCAATCTCAAATAAATAGATGCTAGACATAGCTCAGTAAGTTAGTGCATCACAGTGACACCGATACAATGGGGAGAGGCAATGGCTGACTGGTATTATCGCGAGACTGTTAAACTAGAGACCCAGATAATGTTCTGGGGACCTGGGTTTCAATCCTGCCATGGTGTGTGTTGGGATATAAATTCAATAAGTATCTGGAATTGATGATGATAAATCCATTGTTGGAAAATCCCATCTGGGTCACTAATGCCCTTTAGGGAAGGAAACTGCCATCCTTACCTGGACTGGCCTATATGTGACTCCAGACCCACAGCAATGTGGTTGGCTCTTAACTGCCCCCGGGGCAATAAATGCTGGTCTAGCCAGCCAGCGATGCCCTCATTCTGTGAATGAATAAAGGGAAAACAAAAATGCTGTTGCTTTGAAAATGACATTATCAGAAGCTGCTGGTATTTTAACATAAAACTACATGCTGGTTTGCAGCTTTATTGCTTTAAAAATGCTATCTAAAGTTGTTACTGGCACCATTCAAATGGGCATCAGTTGGTTCAGGAGCACAAGAAAGTGATGCCAGAGAAGGGATTAAACTGTCAGTACAATAGGTAAACAATCCCCCCACCAATTCCTTCAAGAATACCACTTACAGCCTCATATCAATCTCAGATCTAAGGCAAAGCCGGTGTGCTCCCATTGTTAGCTGATTACTGATCCTCATTATTTACTTCCTGTGAAGGTACTTAATGGAGGCTCACCTGTCAAACTGTCATATTCCAAGCCAACTTTACCTGAGGCTCCTGATCTGCACAAGTAGGAGCCAGAAAGAAGTTGTTTCACACAGCCTTGTCAGCTTCACCCAGGAATATTTAATCTCTACTTTGACACAGCCCACCTTTCAAGTCACTGAGAAGTGCTCTGGGGGTAGCAAGACATGAAAAACATTTCTGTTGAATATGTCTTGTCACAGAGCCAGTGTCTTTTGCAAGGTTCTGTCAAACTGTGATACTTTGATATTCTTTTTCTCCCAGACTTTCAAAAGAGTGAACAAACAATGAAGGAGTGACTTCAGGGTATGCAGAAGTAGTCAGGACTCCATTTATTAAATCATTCTCTTTGTGTAGTTGGCACTGGATTAAATATTGGACAGGATGGAAGTTGATGTTTAGGAAGGAAATAGGTTTGTTTGTGGTTTCTCAGACATCATGTTTTTGGCCTAAGGATGGGTCCTAGCCTATATAGATGCTGCCTTATGCAAGTAAAATGAAGACATATTATAAACAAAGCAAATGTCAAATAATATGTAAGAACATGTATATTAATGTAAGAATATTTGTAAGACAAAGTATGTCTTTATTTAAAACTAAATGTGTAAGCAATAAAGATCTAAAAACTTAGAAAATTGGCTAGATTTAAATAAGATGATTTTTACTTAGTTATTCATTAATAGTAATGAAAGTTAATTCCACTGAGACAGAATGAACTAATAAACACTTACATTGATATAGCACCCTTCATGTCCTCAGGCTTTCCCAAAGCACTTTATAGTGAATGAAGTGCTTTTGAAGTGTAGTCTTTGGTCTGATCTATTAGAGTCGTAGAGTCATAGAGAAATACAGCATGGAAACAGACCCTTCGGTCCAACTCATCCATGCCAACCAGATATTCTACATCAATCTAGTCCCATTTGCCAGATCTTGGCCCATATCCCTCTAAACCCTTCCTATTCACACACCCATCCAGATGCCTCTTAAATGTTGTAATTGAACCAGCCTCCTCCACTTCCTCTGGTAGCTCATTCCATACACATGCTACCCTCTGCTTGAAAAGGTTGGCCCTGAGGTCCCTTTTATCTCTTTCCCCCCTCACTCTAAATCTATGCCCTCTCGTTCTGGACTCCCGACCTCAGGGAAAAGACCTTAGCTACTTACCCTATCCATGCCCCTCGTGATTTGAAAACCTCTATGCTGTCACCCCTCAGCCTCCAACATTCCAGGGAAAACAGCCCCAGCCTAATCAACCTCTCCCTATGCCTCAAATCCTCCAACCCTGGCATCATTATTGTAAACCTTTTTTGAACCCTTTCAAGTTTCACAACATCTTTTCCATAGGAGGGAGACCAGAATTGCACACAATATTCCTAAAATGGCCTTACTAATGTCCTGTACAGCTGCAACATGACCTCCCAACTCCTGTACTCAATGCTCTGACCAATAAAGGACAGCATGCCCTATTTTAATAAGTGATATTGATTAACTTGGATGACTCAGCAGTTAGCACTGTTACCTCACAGCACTAGGGACCCAGGTTCAATCCCACCCTTGGGCAACTGCCTGTGTGGAATTTGCACATGCGTGAGTTTGCTCTGGATTCCTCCAACAGTCCAAAGATGTGCTGGTTAGGTGGGCTGGTCATGGGAAATTCAGGGTTACAGAGATAGGGAGTGGTTGGGATGCTCTTCGGAGGGTTAATGTGGACTTGATGGACCGAATGGTCTGCTTCCATGCTTTAGGGATTCTATATCTTTGGATGATTTGGAAACAAGTTATTGATTTTTATATATTTTTATATAATCTTTCCATCTATTGTCGAGGGAGCTTTAGCTGAAAGTAAGAAAGAAGCAAGTCACTCTGGCAAAAAAGCTAGAGGTGAAAGGATCACAATTCTGTCGCCTATTCTGCAGGGAAGGAAACTGAGATTCCTGAGCCCCATGAATGATCTTGTGTGGTAAATGGTGTGTCACAGTCTAGTATCCATCCTAGAGATGCATTTGTAACCTCGGACCTACTCCTCCAAAATGAGACTCTGTCAAGTTCTTTGAGGGTTAGGAGATCAACTTATTTGTCTGCTTCTTCTTTAAAGAAAACTTGGCAATTTCCCACAACACTTGGCTATCCTTCAGAAGCTCTACAAAAAAGTGAAAATAAAATTAAAATCTACTGTAAACGTTTAGAAATGGACAGCGCACTATATTGTGAAATGTTTTAATATACTTGGGAAATCAAGGAGATGATCCTCTGTTATATTTGTTATGGATGAGACCCCCAGCTTTTATCTGTATCAGAGAGAGGAATAAGAGCTTCCACATTCACCTCCAAGACCCCAGCAATTGCTGAAAGCTAAGCCTAAAGGTCCTGGTTCTATGGGAACTTGACCCCACCCGTTCAGGCTGCTTCTATTGTTCCAACGTTTTTTAAAAATCCCAAGCTGTTTAGTGGATTTGAACAGACTGCTCAGTGCCTCTGTCTCAACCTTTCTTCATTGAAAAAAACTGGGACAAAATACAACTCTTAAAGCCATATCGTCCCATATTTATTAGCATTTCTCCATACAGACTGGGATAAAGTAGCTGTAATTTAGGAAGCTATTCGCTGGTTTTAAAGTGAGTTGATTAATCAAAGCACAGGTTTTAGTTGAGGTCTTGTGGTTAGTCTGTAGCAGCCTGCAGTCAGGGCTTTAACCAGTGAATTAATGATAAAAGCTTGTGGTTTAAAACTGGTCAAATATCATAGCTTTTCAGTTCAACTTTACTGTTCAGTCTTTTCATGTACACCAATTAAGATTCACCCTAATCACATCAATAGCTTGTGAGTCAATTTGTGCACCAAAGAAATTGAGAAGTCTAAATTGTTAACAGTTTAAAAGATTTGAGCTTTGATCATTTACTTCTGCACTTCTTTCATCTTTCTGAAGAAAACTGAATATAGAGATTAGTTAGGACTAGAATTGCTGAATCTGTTGGACATTTTCTTGGATTATTAGTCACACGACTTTTAGTCTTTAACCACTGAAAACATCTTTTATGCACCCCATTTTAGTTCTTTTACTGTTAAAGAAACAACAATTTTCAACCGAAATAAAACTAGAGTTTCTTTTAACTAGCCCGGTGTTGTTTGCACCTTGAGTTGCTGGTCACTATGCCTTGCTGTTGTACTTTATCTCCTAGAGATTCTGGGACAAATCTGGATGACTGGCAATCCAACTGATGACAGGTAATTGTTTACCTGTTTAAAGGAAAGTGATGCAAGTAAGAGTAGTCATTAAAAAACAGTTCAGACATGGCATGCCCTCATGAGGTGTGTTTTCAGCAGAAGTGGGGAGGAAGGGGCATTGGCTTAAGGTTTTAGCAGACTACCTTCCCCCTTGTCCATAAGACCACTCAGATAACACAGAGGGTGATTGGGCACTGAAATCAATGGCATGCCCTCCGTGTGCTAAGAAATAATTGTATCAATTGAAGCTCTCAGGCTGATAATATGCTGGAATGTGCCCTATAAGACTGACTGCTGAACTTATCCTGGATAGTGTCTTGGGACGGATCACCTCACTGTGAGCATCAGAAGCAGATGATTGTCTGTGTCAAAACTCCAGGACTGTGGAG
>NC_057713.1:129600473-129658298 GCF_004010195.1 Chiloscyllium plagiosum
AAATTACAATTGAGGAAAATGGGGTTAGAAGATAACAAAGAGAGAGAGAGGAAAGAGAGAGGGAGAGAGAAAGGGAAAGAGAAAGAGAGAGAAGAGAGAGAGAGAAGGTTCTTAGCTGAGAGGAGCAAAGAGAGAGGAGAAACAGAGAGAGAAAGAGAGAGAGAATTTGAACTTGAGAAGTTGCAACTTACTCAGCAAAGTCAAGTTAACAGGATGGAGATTAAAAGAGAAGGTAGTGATACATATAAATATGTCAAAACTCTGCCACATTTTGATGAGAAAGATGTTGAAGCCTTCTTTATTTCATTTGAAAAATTGGCTGGGCGGATGGAGTGGTCTGAGGATTTATGAGTAATGCTAGTTCAGACTAAACTGGTAGGCAGAGCCAGTGAGGTATTTGCTGAGCTGTCAGATGAGGTGTCATGGGATTATGAAGAGGTTAAACAGGCTATTTTTGGTGCTTATGAATTGGTGCCAAAAGCATATAGGAAGAAGCACATTCCTGAAGAAGGGCTTATGCCCGAAACGTCGATTCTCCTGTTCCCTGGATGCTGCCTGACCTGCTGCGCTTTTCCAGCAACACATCTCCAGCCAAAAGCATATAGACAGCGGTGCTGATACACAAAGAAGGAACCAGGTCAGACTTATGTTGAGTTTGAAAGAATTAAACATAGTAATTTTGATCGATGGGTGCATGCTTTGAAAATAGATAGGAGCTTTGAGGCTTGAAGAGAGATTATTCTGCTGGAGGAGTTTAAAAACTCACTTCCAGAGATGGTAAGAAGTCACATGGAGGAACAGAAAGTTCAGAAAGTGAGAAGGGCAGCAGAATTAGCAGATGAATATATGTTGATGCATAAGACAAGCTTCTAGCCAGAATTTCGTCCTGTGAGGATAGAAGTTGAGAGAAGGGGAGATCCTACACTACGAAACCAAAAGTAGAGAGCACTGGTAAGAATTTACCACAGGTTAAAGAAGCTGAAGAGGATGGACAGTCGGTGAAAGGCCTCAGATGTTTTCACTGTAATGGAGTGGGACATAATAAATTACAGTGTCGGTGGTTTCAGAAGGGCACTGGGAAAAGATGTTTTCACCGCCAGAAGGTGGGACATGTAAAGGTGCAGTGCTGGTCATTAAAGAAAGGCACCATTGGAAAAGATGTGGTAAAAAAAGCTAAGCCAGTGGCATTAGTGAAGGGAGTAAAGGAGACCCCAAGAAGAGCCGAGGAGCTGGGCAGGGGCTTGGTATGGATCTCGACAAAGAATTTGCCTCTGTGGGTAAAGTTTACTCAGAAAGAATGGGGGGGCGAAGGACAAGAAGTTATAATTTTGAGAGATACAGGATCTGACCAGTCGTTGATAGTTTCGGATGAGCGAATATGCAGTCTTTCTGATCTGTTACACGAGAATGTGATCATTTGTGGGATAGATGGACAAAAATTTAGCATTTCCCTATGTAAGATCAGGTTGGAGTGCCAACTTAAGACTGGGGAAGTTACAGTGGGAGTGATTGACAGAGTGTCAGTTCCAGGAATTCAGTTTATTCTTGGGAATGCTTTAGCAGGATCCAAGGTGGGAGTGACACCCCTTGTTGTGGAGAAGCCCAAGGAAGACCAAGAAATTGAGGAGTTAAAACAGAAATATCCTGGTATTTTCCCAGACTGTGTGGTAACCAGATCCCACTATCGTAGCTCACAGCACAACTTGAAAAGTAAAGAAAAAGGTGAAGGGGTTGAGGTTCAGTTAGCAGATACCCTGTTTGACGTAATGGTGCAGGAAAAACCTGAACAGGCAGAGGGTCAGGCAGAGGTGTTTAGTCCTGAAAGGCTAAGGGACCTGTAACAGCAAGACAAGACGATAAAATATATATATGTGGATGTGGACTGTGAAAAGGAAGTTCAGAATATTCTGGAAGGTTATTATCTGAAAGTTAGAAGCCTCAGACGGAAATGGAGATCATGGCAGGTTAGTGCAGAGGAGAAATGGGCCGAAGTGCACCAGATTATGTTACCGGGAGCATACAGACAGGACGTTTACAGGTAGCACATGAACTACCCATAGGATGTCACTTAGGGATAGGAAAGACTCAGGTTAAGGTAAAAAAAATTGTATTGGCCCGGAATGCATAAGGATATGGTTAACTTTTGCCGAATGTTTCATACATGCCAAATGGTAGGTAAGCCACAGGCTGTAATTAAACCAGCTCCTTTGTTGCCAATTCCCACACTTGAAGAACCTTTCACATGGGTTATAATTGATTGTGTAGGTCCCCTCCCGAGAACTAAAAGTGGGCCGAGAACTAAAAGTGGGAACCAGTACTTGTTAACCATAATGGATGTGTCCACCAGATTTCCGGAGGCAATTCCATTATGGAGTATCAAGGCAAAAAAGGGTAGTAGAGGTGTTAGTAGCTTTCGTCACACGGTATGGGCTACCCAGAGAGATTCAGTCAGACCAAGGGTCAAATTTTACTGCAAGGCTGTTTAAGGAGGTTATGGATAGCTTTGGTTAGAGCACTTTAGATCCAGTGCATATCATCCTGAATCCCAGGGAGCTTCAGAAAGGTGGCATCAGACCTTGAAGACCATGTTTAGAGCATACTGTCAGGATTACCCAAATGATTGGGATAAAGGTATTCCATTCATATTGTTTGCCATTAGAGATCCCCCAAATGAATCTACTCAGTTTACTCCCTTCGAGTTCATATTCGGTCATGAGGTGAGATGTCCTTTAAAATTAATTTTAAAAACATTGACAGACCAAAATCAGTCATTTCACATTGAGATTATGTATCGGAGGTGAGGGAGAATCTAAATCAAGTAGATGAGTTAGCTAAACAGCACCTAAACAGGGTACAGTATAGAATGAAGCAGGTGGCAGATAAAAGCTCTGAGATTCAGATGTTTTCCTGAGGGGATGACGTGTTAGTACTGTTACCAGTGATAGGAGATCCCTTCAAAGCCAGGGTTAGTAGTCCCTATCAAATTGAGAAAAAGTTGAGTCAGTGAACAATCCAGTAAAGATGCCAGATACGGTATGTCATGTGAACAGGTTGAAACCATATTATTCCAGAGAGAAAGAACTGGAGAAATAGATGTTAGTTACTGCCCCGCAGAGTGAGAAATCAAATCCAGATGATGTCGATTTTGATGTGCCTCAAAATAGATTAAAAAATGAAGTCCTTAAGGAGTGGGATAGGTTAGTAAGCTATCTGTCTCAGGAGCACAGAATGCAGTCGAAAGATTTGTTACTGCAGCATAAGGACATATGTAAGAATCAGATGGGGAGGATTAATGCTAGCGTACATGAAGCAGATGTACGGAGTACTGCTCCGATAAAACAACACTTCTGTCGGCTTAATCCTGTCAAAGCCAGACAGGTTCAGATGGAGGTGGTGGCCATGCTTGCCGCGGACATCATCAAACCAAGCCAGAGCGAGTGGAATTCGCTGATCGTCTTAGTTCCCAAACTGGACGGGATGAACGATTCTGCATGGATTATTGGAAGGTCAACGCTGTTACAAAATCAGACTCAAATCCAATTCCAAGGTTGGAAGACTGAATCGAGAAAGTCAGACAAGCCAGTTACATCTCCAAGTTGGACTTAATGTGTGGTTACTGGTAGGTACTTTTATCAGAGACGGCGAAAGAAATTTCTCATTTGTAACCCCAAATCGGCTATATCAGTTTAATGTGATGCCCTTTGGAATGAAGAATCCACCCGCCACATTCCAAAGACTCATGAACAGAGTTGTGGCTGGATTAACCAACTGTGCTATCTATTTGGACGATGTAGTGATCTTTAGTAAGTCCTGGAAAGATCACACGCTCAGTTGGCAGAGCTCTTTGAATGACAATGAGAAGCAAACCTGGTGATAAACTTAAATAAAACGCAATTCGCAAAAGCAGAGGTGACGTTCTTGAGACATAACATCGGTTATGGAAAATTGACCCCACGGAACGCAGAGACGAAGGCCATCGAGGAATTTCCACAAGCAACCTCGAAGAAAGAGGTGCTTCAATTCTTCGGACTCAGCAGATTTTATCAGAAGTTTGATCCAAACATCAGCAGTGTAGTGGCACCATTAACTGATTTGCTGAAGAAGAACACAAAGTTTCGGTGGACAGAACCAGGCCAGGAAGCATTCAACTATTTGAAATCGATATTAAGCACCAAACCAGTTTTAGCTACACCAAATTTTTCAAAACTTTTTAAAGTTGCCACTGATGCTAGTGACGTTGGTGTTGGACCTGTGTTCCTACAGGAAGATGAGGATGGGATTGAACTGCCAGTTGGTTACTTTTCGAAGAAGATCAACATTCACCAATGATATGTGGAGCTTGTTCAAGGAGTGTGATGGACAGTGTGGAACTCCAACAGGACAGTGACACATTGGTGTAGTTTTCAGGTTTATGGCAGATGAGGATTAATGCAGAGCAGTGTGAGGTGATGCACTTCGGTAGGAAGGACATTGAAATACAGTATAAAACAGGCTGTAAGGTTAGCAGTGGTGGACTCTCCCTCTTTATGGGCATTTAAGCGGGCATTGGTTAGGTATATGGAGGATAGTGGGTTAGTATAGGTTAGGTGGGCTTGGATCGGCGCAACATCGAGGGCCAAAGGGCCTGTACTGCACTGTATTCTTCTATGTTCTATGTTCACCAGAGATAATACTCCACAACTGAACAGGAACTGTTGAGTTTGGTACTGGCCTTACAGCATTTTAATGTGTATGTCATGAACAATATGTCAGAGACAGTTGTGTACACTGACCACAATCCGCTTACATTCTTAGAACATTTCAAAGACAAGAATATGAGACTATTTCATTGTAGTCTTATGTTACAGACTTTTAATTTAAAAATCATACATGTTGCAGGTCAGAGGAATGTAATCGCAGATGCCTTATCACGGATTTAACTGGCAGAATTGAGATCAGATTTGCATCTATTTAATGTTTTATATGTATATATACAGGTATATGGGAAGACATTAAGTTGAACTTACATTAACGTTATCAGTATGTTAGGGTAATGTGTTTAAAAAGTAGAGAAAAAAGAAGCCATCGTTTCATTAGGATGTTTCTTTTTTTCTTAAAGGGGGAGGTGTTATGAAGATGTGGGTGAGCTATACCTTTTAAGAGAATTAAAAGCTAGCAGTGACAGCACCAAGTGTTCTCAATAAGATACAATGTAACATGTGCTCCAGCTACTGTAGTAGCCGAGTACCTGGAAATGACAAAAAAAAGATTCAGATTAGGCCAATCAATTTAAATTATTCCCCGAAAATACCAAATTCCAATCAAGTCTGAATTCAGTATATTGACAATCTTAAAAGCCAATGACACAATCCGATGTTTTGGGGTATAAGACCGAGGAAAATTGAACAGTTGGGAGGAGAACTGTAAACAGACTGCCTGAAAAATAGCTCTCTTAAAAGGTACCTTTTCAATCAGTAACCTATGACACAGAAATCCCATGGAAGAAGAAAAGTAGACACAGGAAGATCCAAATAGAAGAACTGAAAGCTGCCTGGTTTTGAGATAAGAAGTTTTGTTTTGTAAATTTTAATTGGGAGTTTTATTGGACTAGTGTTATAGAAGGGCAGGTAAAAGATAGATTAGAGTAAGGACTTGTACGTAGTTGTTAATTATTCTCTGTTATACTTTAAGAAATAAAGTTGTTAATTTTTACTTTAAATAGTTCTCGGCCACTGGAATTTTTACAGATTACTGCATGGGATAAAACTTTTCTCTGATGTTGGTTTTAAATTAAGCAGGAGGGTTTACCCCATGTCATAACACATAGTTCTTCTATAACACAATGGTTGCGTTCTTGTGCAAAATCATGTTTTCGAAACAGCGCATAAGTGTTGGCAATGTAATCACGTTACAGCCAACACACATTTTAAAAGTTTGCACTTTAGAAAGTGCCCCCAATTCATCAATCACATTACAGCAAGTTTGCGTTAATGAAGCATGCATTGTAGCAGAACGACCTGTACCCAGCTCCACCCCTTTCTGAAACGGTGTTTTCATCTGGAATGTGACTGCATTCTGGATCCAACTTCCTCCCCTTTCACGATGTGTCAGAGTGTCTCCAACTCACCTAATGATTTGAGATGGAAACACCTCCTGAAGATGTGTTTGTTCAAAGATCCCCACATTCTGTAGCCCAGACATAAAAAGGAACCTCCTTTGGTGAAATACCATGCTACACAACTGCACTTCATTGCCAGAAAACCAAAGAACGCACAAATCGTCTTCTATTAATACAGGCCTTTTCAATGGAAAAGATCAATCGGAGCAGATCAGTTAGTAAATTCATTTAATTTAATCCAGTTTGCCATGTAGGAGGTTAGGTCAAAGTCTGAATTCACACGGCACCAGGTTATACGCCAATTGGTTTGTTTAAAATCACAAGATTTTGGAGCGCAGGTTACCTCACCTCACATGATGAAGGAGCGGCACTCCAAAAGCTCTTGATTTTAAGTAAACCTGTCGGACTGTAACCTGGTGTCATGTGACTTCTGACTTTGACCACCCCAATCCAACACCAGCCCCTCCACAACATGGAGGTTACATCAGATCTAAAGTCTTTGGATCACAAGCAGTCCGTGGGATGTGCCATTCCACCCTTAGATGATTGCCATCACAGAGGTAAAAACAATGACTGCAGATGCTGGAAACCAGATTCTGGATCAGTGGTGCTGGAAGAGCACTCTTCGGATGCTGCCTGGATTGCCATCACAGACCTACTTCTGATTTGTTAGACTACCCAGTTTGAAATTTCCGGGCGAGGAGGTTTGGAAGTAGGTTTTTCTTAACGCAGTTACCTCACAGATAGATAAAACCTTCGACCACCAAGATCTGAAACGCTCAGGCACAAACATATTTAGGGCAGCATGGATATTAGCTTTATGTATTACCCCTAAGGCTCCATGGAGCACACCTATATGGCGCACAGAGACCCATCGTTCAGGATCACACTGGCTGTGATATATCAAGTGAAAATGTGGATAACTATCTACTATTTATGTGCATATTAGTGCAGAGTGTCTTTCTGGCCCCAAGCAAGCTACTTCGCTCCTTAGATTTTTAAAATAAAAACATACTTTATTTGTTTAGGCAGCAGATATGACATATAAAACCACAGATGGCATTCATTAATATTATCCTGGGTTGCTTTTCCCCAACAACCATTTTGTGCAATAGAATTAGCTGAGACTTCCATAGAATAACTGGGTCTATATTTTCCTGCATTGAAAACGTAGATGGGAATAAACATATGACAGCACTCCTGCAGCAAATTAACATTTTAATAGTTAACATTGTAAAGTGGAATAAAACTCCAAAGGTTGTCAGGCACCCACCTTTTTTTCCCAAAAAATATGTCTTAAACGTTAAATTTAGAGAAGCACATTACATGGCATTCCAAAGCTGACAGCACATAATGTGCAAAACAGATAAAGTCCTTTAAATATAGTATCGAAGAGTGTGGTGCTGGAAAAGCACAGCTGGTCAGGCAGCATCCGAGGAGTAGGAGGGTCGACATTTCAAGCATAGGCCCTTCATCAGGAATGAGGGGTGTGGCCCAAGGGGGCAGAGAGCTGAATGGGAGGGGGAGTGGGGTTGGGGAGAACGTAACTGGGATGCGATTGGTGGATGAAGATGGAGGGTGATGGTGATAGGTCGGAGCGGAGGGTGGAGCGGATAGGTGGGAAGGAAGATGGACAGGTAGGACCATTCAAGAGGGCGGTGCTGAGTCGGAAGGTTGGATCTGGGATGGGCGGAGGGGAAGTGAGGAATCTACATTGATCCCGTATGGTTGGGAGATGAGGCGTTCTTCCTCCAGGCGATTATAATATAACCATAATAGGGGGACAGAGAGAATGGCTGCAGGGTGATTTGCATTCTTCAAAGCTCATCTTCTGTTGGGATGTATAGCTGAGACTCCATCTGGCTGATTGCATTTGAAATCTTGCATTTATCTGTCATTTTTCATGACTGCTGGAATTTGCACACAGCACTTAGCCAGTGAAGTAATTAGGAAGAGTAAGCACTGTTGCACTCTGGGAAATGTAGCATCCAGTTTGCTCCCAGCAAGTCTCCACCAAGATAATGACTGGATAGTCTGACCTTTGGACGTTGGTTGAAGGACAAATCTTGGAAAGGACTGAGGGAACTCCTCTGGTGGTTTGCGATAGTGGCCTGGTGTTTTTTTATGTCCACCCAGCGGGCAGGCACTGTGCTGGAGCATCAACCTTGATACTTGTGTTCAAGCCCTCAGTTGGAACTTGGTGTGGAGGTTCGCATGATAATATTTGAGGAAGATTAAGCATTTTTCCTAACTCTTGGCTGATGTTTTTACTTCAATCTGAAACACCAAGAAGTAGCTTACCTGATCATGCATTCATTTCCTATTTTCAGACCATAAGACTATAACATGTGGGAGCAGATGTAGGTCATTCAGCCTGTTCAGTCTGCTCCACTACTCAATCATGGTTAATATGTTTTCCTACCCCATTCTCCCGCCTTCTCTCTATAACCCTTGATCTCCTCACTAATCAAGAAAATATCTATCTCTGTCTTAAATACACCCAGTTCCATGTTTTATCCACCATCTGGCTGAAGAGATTCTCCCTCATCTCAGTTCTAAAGGGTCATCTTCACTCTGAGGCTGTACCTATGTTGTCCTATTAGTGAAAACATCTCCTATATGTCCACTCTATCCACACCTCCCAGTATTCTGTAAGTTTAAATGATATCCTCCCTCATCCTTCTAAACTCCATCGAGTACAGACCCAGAATCCTCAACCACACCCCTTTTGACAAGGCCTTCACCACCAGTAACATTCTTGTAAATCTCCTCTGGATCCTCTTCAATGCGAACACATCCTTCCTTGAGTTCTGGGTCAAAAATCCTCCACGTTATTCTCAATGCGGTCTGACCAGAACATGCCATATTCAAGTTAACTGCTACAATTCCTGTAAAATAACAATGTGTGCACTTCAAGAGGTTATGAACTGGTCATGAGAAACTGTCCCGAGAATCTGACTGGGTGCTATATCAATGGACTGTCGACAATTCCTAAAATTATGTTATTGCATGTGGACTCCTAATTTTTACTAACCTCCTTATTTTTCCTTATAGAACCTGAGGTATGTTTTCCACATTTCCTACCAATAACCAGCAAGAAATATGAAAATGAAACATCATCATGAACAAAGCTTAAGCCATAAGGCATTTGGTTGAATATTCAAATATTGAAATTTGTAAATGTCCTGTTGTATCTTTACAAATACAAACTAAATGTATTAGACTAAAAGTCATTAGACTATCTATCTATATATTCATAAATCTCAGTTAAGGTGGAAAATAACAATATTGCCAAGTAGTTACTGATCGGGTTTTTATTCATTCCATTGATAAACAGGTTTGAACACCCCATTTTTATTCAGCTTGAATAGATCTGATATTTAATAAAGTTATTATCTTTTTGTTCTGCCGTTATGCCCGAGTGCCTTTGTAACTGTTGGTCATTGCCTGTTACAGATGTAGAAGTACTTCCACTAGACAATAGCCCCACCCCACCGCAGAGCCAGATTTTATGGTGGAAACTGATACAACATCATGTTGAGTTTCTGTATAAATTATTCACGCATGGTGTGTTTTTTCGAAACAGTGCTCTAAAAGCTTTCCACTCAGTCAGGGAATTTATTTATTGAAAATTATCCTTCACTTTTTCACAATAAGGAATTTAGTCAAGCATTTAGGGGAGTCATTATCTGTTTTAATTAATTTGAGATTGGGTACATTTAATGAGCAATGGCTAAAATGCAATTTTTGCCGTATTTCAAAGCTAATATGCATTTCGATTGCCCAGACACTGAGATGAAACTGATACATTTCAGAGACAATATAACCAGATGGACTGAATTCGCATCTGCTACCACTTTCTGATTTGAAATACTACAGACCATTACACACATAATGATTTATAGGTTAATTCGTGAAATGTCTTAATTTTTGTCACTGCAGACAGATTGGACCCTCACTAATGCTAGCAACATCTGTTAGATTGAGCATTTAATTGAAAAGAATTTTAAAGTTGATTTTAAAGAGTCATAAACCCATGTTAAATGACCTCATGTTCTCCTGAGACAATAGTAATGAAAATAAAATATTTCAGTTAGCTGACTAGTTAACTGGTAATGCTAAAAATCAGCAATAAAATCAAACTCATAATAATGCGTGCACAACAAATATGTAAAAGATATCATGTAAAATCAGTGATAAGTCTACTTTCAGCTCGGACAGCCCTTAGGAGGATGACATTGGCCAATGCCAGTAGTGCAAGACAAGCTCATAACAAATCGCCAACCAGTTTCCCATAGGGCCTGCTTTTAGCATCCATTGCCAAGAGTTTTAATTTCAAACCAAGTATAAACAACAATAGGACTAGTAAACAAGTCTCCAGAAAGAGTTTGAACTTTTACACCATGAATGTCAGTGCAAAGGAGATGTCAGGCACTGAGAAGTTTGCTGTTGAGAGAATACCTGGGAAGATTAGTTTCACCCCTTAATGCTATAACCACAACTATTGTTCTCTCCTGGACTCTTGCCTTTCCAAAGCCTATCAAAAACCTGATGCATATCTGTTTTCCAATTCATAACAGTGCCAATTTGTTAAATCTCTATTCTACGAAGAAGTTCAGAAATACACAGTGCAAGACATAAGAAGCTGACTGAGTCAGCCTGGGGCTGAGTTGAGGGAGAAATAGTTTAATCATTAGTCTGCTCTGCAACCTTTCTTTTCGATAAATCCTCCTCCCTCTTTTGCCACTGAAAGTGACAAATGTACATTGAAAGAAAGTGATTAGAAATTCGTCAATGCAGCATTGACTACCTGTGTACAAAGGGCAAAAGTGAGGACTGCAAATGCTGGAGAAGCACAGCAGGTCAGGCAGCATCCGAGGAGCAGGAAAATCAACATTTCGGCAAAAGGCCTTCATCAGGAACCTTTGTACACAGTTTATCTGCAACGCCCTTTCAGTTCCCACCCATTTTATTTCCAATGGGTGTTATGGTCTGTAAATGTAAGGACACATGACCTGTGTGTCCCCAAGAAATCAGTGGAGTCTCCAGGCTGCTAGATAAAGCTGACCTACACGGACAGATCTTTGCCTCACAGAATCTATTCAGGACAGGATTATAGTCAAGAGTGTATTGCTCGGAAAGCACAGCAGGTCAGGCAGCATCCGAGGAGCAGGAGAATCGACATTTCAGGCATAAGCCCTTCATCAGTAATGGAGGCTCGTGGGCCGTGGCTGAGGGTTAAATGGGAGGGAGGTGAGATTGAGTAGCTGAGAAAGTGATAGGTGGATGAAGGTGAGGGAGAAGATGATAGGTCAGATGGGGGAGTGATTGACAAGTCCGGAGGGTGATGCTGAGTTGGAGGCCTGGGGCTGGGATAAAGTGGGGGAAGGGGAAATGAGGAAACTGGTGAAATCCACATTTATCCAGTGTGGTTGTAGGGTCCCAAGACAGAATACGAAGCATTCCTTAAGGTTTGGTGATGGAGAAGGCCCAGGACCTACATGCCCTTGACTGAGTGGGAGGGGGGAGTTGAAGTGTTCAGCCATGGGGTGGTGGGGTTGGTGGATGTGGGTGTCCCAGAGATGTTCTCTGAAACGATCTGCAAGAAGGCATCCTGTCTCCCCGACGTAAAGGAGAGACACCGGGTGCAATGGATGCAGTCGATGACATTGGTAGAGATGCAGATGAATTTCTGATGGATGTGGAAGGATCCCTTGGGGCTTTGGACGGAGGTGAGGAGGGTGGTGTGGGTTCAGGCTTTGCACTTCCTGATACCCCCTTCTCCCTCAGAACCCAACAACTCCCTCTCCTCCCAGGAACTGACAACTCCCCTCCCCTAACACTGAGCCCAATACTCACTGCCCCCTAAGACAGATTGACCCCTTTCTCTCTGGGATCCAACAATCCTCTCCCCATTTCTAGGACCACCCTGACTTATCCTAAACATTCAAACACTTACTTAGCACCCTTTTGACCTTGCACCCTGGCATCCTATAGTCCTGATATTCCACCCTCTTAGCATCCCAGTGCCCTAGCTACCTGGCATTCCAACATCTTACCCACCTGGCATCTTACCCACCTAGCATCTTACCCACCCAGCACCCCTCGTCTCACATTTGACTTCCATACCTATCCTATCATAGCAACCGTCAAAGTGTCTGCCTAGGCAAGATGTTGAAATCCAAGAACATAGCAGCCGTTGCCATGATAAAGGTATATGATTGGCCTTCCCTGATTATCCTGCACTAGGAGGACAACAGTTGCATTCATAGGATGCTCAGCATTTCCACAGGAGCCACGATTGGAATCTCCTGCCAGAAATGCATACCTCTTTCTTAAGATAAAATAAGTAGGAATTGGGTGCAATCTGACTCTGATTGCCAGTATTTGGAAAATGCTACCCAATGTATTATTTTGAGGTAATGTTTGCAGATGTGTTTAATCCTCCACAAAACTGTACCACATTACAACAGTGAGTACTTCAGTAAGTATTTAGTTGGCTATAAAATGCTTTGGGACATCATGGGGTGGCGAAAGGCCTACATAAAATGAGTTATTTCTTTTAAAAACTGAAAGACTTCTGAGTAACGGTCACTCAACCCAAAATGTTCACTCTGACTTCTTACCACAACTGCTGCCAGATCTGCTGAACTCTTCCAACAATTTCTATTTAATTGCTTTCTTTAAAGACACTAGACCTAATTCCTCCAAATAAGCACAACCTGGAATCAGTTGGAGATTAGTTTCTGTACCTGGGAAAGGCTCTCTCTGCAGATGAGATGGTGTTAATGAATCCTGGTTCCTTCTCAAATTTAAAAGAAACCTGGACCAAATGACTAGCTGTCTTTCATTTCTTAAGTAACATTTGTAACAAAGTATGATATCTTAAGCGAGGCAGACTCTTACATTATTCATTATGTGAGTAACTGTGTGCAAAAACTTTTAAAGTTTGTAATGGGTTAGTTAAATATTCTAACTTCTCTTTTTTAACCATTTTTCTTTCTCTTTTGGATGCTCACCAGTTGAAAGGCATTTCAGAAATAGCAAATGCAAAATAGCTTTATACAATCAACTCTGAGAGTTTGAGCCAGAGATGGAAAAATACGGGCAGACGGTTTTAATTGAAATATAGACAAAATAATGTACTGCAAGAAAACACATGCACTCAACTGCGAGTGAATAATAGAAAATAGGAGTACATTGCTGACTAGATATTGAGGGGGTCACTATCAAGTCAGTTATCATTGGTAACGCTGAACCGCTATTGAATTGGACACTGTAATGTTCAATGAGCAAAACATTGACAAAGAGGTTCTCCGGCAATAGCACTGAAACTTCCATGTGATCGAGATTTTTATGATCAAAGATGATAAATAGTAATAAGGTCCTGTAATCTTCCATTAAATCAATGAAATTAAGCCTGTGTCATTTGGTCTGCTAAACATATAGTATCAGACTCTTTAAAAACAAAAATATTATACCTGCAAGTTTCCTGTCTTATAATATCCATTCATTAAAAAAAAATACCAAGCTACAGTTAAAGAGCTTGTGTGCTAGTGGACTTACATATAATTCGATTTGATTTGATTTATTTTCATCACATGTACATAAGTACAGTGAAAAGCTTTGTTTTGCGAGCAGTACAGGCAGATCATAGCAAACAAGGGCGTACAGGTTGTAGGGTGCTTAGACAGAGTGAGGCATACAAGGTACACTGCACAGGACGTGCGTAAAGCAAGATCAATATGAACATGCTCAACTTCGTGGGACGGTGGCTCAGTGGTTAGCACTACTGCCTCACAGCGCCAGGGATCTCGTTCGATTCTAGCCTCGGGAGACTGTCTGTGTGGAGTTTGCACATTCTTCCTGTATCTGTATGGGTTTCCTCCCACAGTCTAAAGGTCAGGTGAATTGGCCACGCTAAATTGCCCATAGTGTTAGGTGAATTGATCAGAGGGAAATGGGTCTGGGTGGGTTACTCTTCGGAAGGTCGGTATGGACTTGGTGGGCTGAAGGGCCTGTTTCCACACTGTAGGGAAATCTAATCTAACATGATTCAAAGTTGGAGAGTCCATTCATCAGTCTAATAACAGCGGGGAAGAAGCTGTTCTTGAATCTGTTGGTGCATGTGTTCAAGTTTCTGTATCTTCTGCCTGATGGAAAAGGTTGTAGGAGCAATAGTAGTTGCTATAAAAGGACATGTGTGGAATCAGGCCATTGCAATCCAGTGATATCACGAATGGAAATAATTCATTATAAACATCAGTCACCACTTATGGTATGTTGCAAAAAATAGATCTACACAAAAAGATAAAACAATTTAACAGAAGGTGGACAAGATGTTGTAAAAAACCACTTTGTATATATTGTATGTAATTATTATTTTAAAATGGTAGATTAATTTTAACAGTTCATCTTTCTTATTTAGAAATAAACAAAAAATGTTTTAAAATATGCAAATTCCATGCTCCTCTAAGCATTTATTGATAGTCATCAGTTGGGGAATTTACTGCCACAGGACAGGTGAAAAAGTATTTAGTGGCAAGTTCTTTACATGCATTGAAATCAAGAGACAAAAGCCCTTTGATTATGACTATATTGGTTATGACATGACTTCACATGTGCAGTTTTTTTGCCTTCGGACAGGAAGTTCTCATTTCCTAATTCCAGTGTCAAATCCATTTATTTGACATGACAAGGGTATATGTTGCACTTAGACGCTGTCAAACAATTACCAGAAATGCTACTGAATTTTCTGATTGATGGTAATAGTATCAGAACTAGGAAATGTGCCCATGAAATGAAAGAGTTTTCAGCGAACTGTGCAAGTTTTCAGTATTAGAAGTCACAAGTAACAATAAGAATATCTTAATCTAATTAATTGCAGTATTTCATCTGTTTTCGTTATGCAATCCATACTGAGTTAGAGGGTTTTTTTTCTATTGTGGAGAGTCAGAATTTAATCAATGGGCTGTTGTAATCAAAATATAAAATATAGAAACTCAGCAATGTTGCAAGGGTTTTAGAGTGATATACATTTTTGTAATTTGAATACTCATGCAGTAACTCAGGAAATCTGACTGGAAAGGAATTTGTTTATTGTTGAGCACCAAAATAAAGCCACTACTTGTAGCAAGCAGAGGTTAGTCCCAGGCCAGGACAAACAGCCCTGCAGACCTATCCCTGGGTCTGCTTGGTTAAAATGTAACCTACTATTGAAATCAGTCTGCTAAGAGATGCTCTTACACACTTCTGGAGCAGGTAGGACTTGAAGCCAGGCCTATCTGGTCTAGGGGCTAGGGACACTACCACTGCACCACAAGAGGGCCTTGCATCTGCTTTCTTTTTTCATTTAACCTATTTTTCTAACCAACCTGTTTAGAGATGTTCTTACACACCTCTGGAGCAGGAGTGACTTAAACTCAGACCTCTCAGTCCAGGATAGGGACACTACCACTGCACCACAAGAACCCTTAAAGTGAGAACAAATAATCAGGGCTCAGGTGTAGAGTTCCAGCTGGGCGGGCCATCGCCGTTACCAAGGGAACCCATACTCACCAAGTTCCACGAGGAGATTTATTAGTTATTCCCCATGTGCCTTCTAGGGGTTATCACATCCAGCAATGCAGAGAAACGTGTTATACATTTTTAAAAAGTCTTCTTATGGTAGAACAACCATTTATCTATTTGTTATGGTCCTTGATTGATAGAGGAACTAGGCTTATAATATAGTCCTGAGCTGAAAATGTGTTGCTGGAAAAGCGCAGCAGGTCAGGCAGCATCCAGGGAACAGGAGAATCGATGTTTTGGGCATAAGCCCTTCTTCCTGAAGAAGGGCTTATGCCCGAAACGTCGATTCTCCTGTTCCCTGGATGCTGCCTGACCTGCTGCGCTTTTCCAGCAACACATTTTCAGCTCTGATTTCCAACATCTGCAGACCTCACTTTCTCCTTATAATATATTCCTCTCAAACAATCGCCATCCATCTCTATTTCATCAGCTTAATTTTAAAATTTACTATATGTCCTTTAGTCCACAGAGTTAGCATTTCAGAATGGTCACTGGACCTAAAATATTAACTCTGCTTTCTCTCCACTGATGCTGCCAGACCTGTTGAGTTTTTCCAGCAATTTCTGCTTGTGCTTCTGATTTCCAGAAGAGATTCTTTTGCAAATGTTCAATAACTATCCCCAGAGTAAAAATTATAATTCCCATTAAACTACAAGCCCCACTCCCCACCTCCCCAAGTCCTTATTTGGACGTCCTTCTTTACAATTAAAATTCAAAAATAAACATAAATACTTTTGCTCCTTACTCTGTCATCTCCACCTCCCCCCGCCCCCCAAAACATTTCTTGTGCTTCAGGGACTGAGCTCCTACTCCAGCTTCCACTCCATCAGGAACATGCAGGTCTTGGGCCTCCTTCATTGTCAGGCCCTGGCCACTCGGCGCCTGGTGGGAGTATGCCTCATCTTCTGCCTTGGAGCGTTGCGACCATGCGGGATCTGTGTGGGTTTCACCGCTTCCTCGTTTCCCCTCCCCCCAATTTGCCTCGGTCCCAGGCCTCGGGTTTGGTGCTTCCTTCTTGGCCTGTCCGTTGTTTTTCCCATCTGTCCGCTCCGCCCTCCTCTCTGATCTGTCGCCTCCCTGCCTTCGTCTGCCCGTTGCATTCTTGCCTGCCTTCCCCACCTCCCTGGCCTCGTCCACCCCCTCCCCATTTGTCTCTCAGCAAACCCTCGGATATTACCTGGCCTGCAGTGCTTTTCCAGCACCACACTCTCGACTCTGTGCACAATTACAGACCTGCTCTATCATCACTGAATTCAGAGAGTATCATATGTAAAAGCTACACTGTGCACCATCAGAAAAGAAGCCTGAATTGAAATAATGTTTGGCAGGAGGAAGAGAAAAAGAATGTGGGCTGCAAGGAAGGGGGAGTGAAAGAGAATGAAGGTGTGAGGGTGCAAAGGCAGAGAGAAAAGTGGGGGGGGGTCAAACAGCGGGGAGGAGCTGCCTCCAATCATCTGCATCACTTGTAAACAAAGTAGTAATAGAAGTGAGCTATTTTTCTGCATTTCAGCTGATCTGATAGTAGTCTCAATTCTACATCCTGTTTACACCTTAGTCAAGAATCAGGAATCCATCTTCCTCTGACTCAACGCTATCAATGATCCCAGCTCTACTGCTGTTTGAGGAAATGGGTCCCAAAGATGTTTGCCTTGGGCAGAAAACCTTCCTCATTTCAGCATTAAATGGGAGACCGTTGAGTTTTTTTGTCTGCCTGCATTCCTGAATCTTGGGGCTGGGTATTGCATTGCCCCAATCTTTTCTGAACCCTTTCAAGTTTCACAACACCTTACCGATAGGAAGGAGACCCAAATTGCACACAAAATTCCAACAGTGGCCTAACCAATGTCCTGTACAGCCACAACATGACCTCCCAACTCCTGTACTCAATACTCTGACCAATAAAGGAAAGTACACCAAACACCTTCTTCACTATCCTATCTACCTGCGACTCCACTTCAAGGAGCTATGAACTTGCACTCCAAGGTCTCTTTGTTCAGCAACACTCCCTAAGACCTTACCATTAAGTGTATAAGTCCTGCTAAGATTTGCTTTCCCAAAATGTAACACCTCGCATTTATCTGAATTAAACTCCATCTGCCACTTCTCAGCCCATCTGGTCAAGATCCTGTTGTAATCTGAGGTAACCTTCTTCGCTGCCCATTACACCTCCAATTTTGGTGTCATCTGCAAACTTAGTAACTGTACCTCTTATGCTCGCATCCAAATTGTTTATGTAAATGACAAAAAGTAGGTATCTTTGAAAGCTCAATTCGATCTCTGCTCATTCTTCTACATTCCAGACAGTATAGGCTTAATCTACTCAATCTCTCTGAATAAAGCAACCCGTTCATCTCTGGAATCAATCTAGTGAAGTTCCTCTGAACGACCTCAAATACAACTACATTCTTCCTCACGTAAACTAACATTTGGGCTCTCTGCCTCACAAAGACATGAATGAAAAAACTGGATAAAGAGAGAAGACTCCATGGCTGACATGATTGTGACCAGTTGAAAAAGAAGAGAAAGATGAGAGGTTTTCACTCTTCATTCTATCTGCTCTGCACTCCGACCTAGGAATGAACATAATAAGCAAGAAGAAGAATGAAGAGCACTCTGAAGATTAGGCTGAAGGCAATGTGATGGAAGTTTCTCAGGACAGACGTTTCTCAGGAAATAGTTGTAGTGCTACAACAACTGCTGCAGCATGAGGGTGCTGAGGTGTGAGCAAGGACATCTCAGGGACCTCATGAGGAACTATGACTGGATGATCATGGACAACAGAATGAACTGCTGAAGCATGGCCAGCAGGAAAAACTTCTGTGTTTTTCTGATTTGCAGAGCTGCTTGCAATTACAACTTCCTTCTGTGGGTGAGTGCTGTCATTAATAAGGAAATGAAGGTTCTCTTTCGCCAATGCTTTGTTTTGAAAATCTAAGACTTTGCTTATTAATTGTGGCAGCTAGTTTCCTTCAGCTATTCATTCGCCATGATCCTGGACTCTGAACATTCTGGGTCCAAGAGGCCTTTCGCTTTAACAACAATCTCTTTGTTGGGCGAGAATGCTAGTTGTCTGAGTGCAAACGTTCTGCAAACTTCTCACCTTTAGCCTGCAAGTTTTGGTTGTGTTGTTCAACCACTAACTCCTGCCGTTCAGTGGTTTTAGATTGTGCTGATTCTTGTTGAGTTCTAAACTGTTCAAGCTCACTTCTCCGTTTAACTTTAAACCTTGTCAGGGCATTCTGCGTATCAAGGGGAGCTAAATAATCTTGTAGTCTCTTGTCGAATAGAAATTCCCTAGTGCTCCCAATGATTGTTAATGGGTTTCTCTTCTAGGTTTCAGCTGCCTTCTCAGCAGATGAACTGTTTCTGAACTTGAATATTAACATGATCCACTCTGGACATAAGAGTCTCTTTCTATTTGAATAAGCTCTTATGAGCCTCTTGAAATTGTTGTACTTCTTATTGATGGGCCTTTGCTGAGGATTTAAGTTTTTCTCTAAACATCTCAAGCACTCAGTGATGTTCTATGTGCATGACTGCAAAGATCTGTTGCTTACAATTGGCTTCTGAATGTACAGGTGTCGCCCCACCCACTCTGACTGAAGCTTCAATGACCTTGACTTTATTTTGACATTCTGAATCCTTCTTGCATGATTGAAAGTCTCTTTGCAACTCCATTATTCTTGGTGCCTGTATTTTGCTGTCACTTTACTGGCTGTGAAAACGTTTAAACATTTACTTGCTTCGCTGAGCGATTGTACTATCCAAGGTTACCCTCTTGCTTCTCAGCAGTCACAGAGAGACATAGAGTCATAGAGCCCTTACAGCATGCACGCAGGCCCTTCGGCCCAAACTGGTGCGTGCTAACCCCATTTCCTTGCAGTTATCTGGTTTTCCACTCTGGAAGGATCATTTCTGTCCAACTATAACTGTAGCTGCTGTCACTGCATCTCCTTGGTAGGTTCTGTATATTATGTAGACAAATTTACTAATTCTTAGGCTGGGGCTGTTTTCTCTGGAGCATCGGAGGCTGATCGGTGACTTTTTAGAGGTTTATAAAATCATGAGGGGCATGGATAGGGTAAATAGACAAAGTCTCTTCCCTGGGGTGTGGGAGTCCAAAACTGGAGGGCATAGGTTTAGGGTGAAAGGGGAAGGATATAAAAGAGACCAAAGGGACAACTTTTTCACACAGAGGTTGGTGCATGTATGGAATGAGCTGCCAGAGGAAGTGATGGAGGCTGGTACAACTATAACATTTAAAAGGCACCTGGATGGGTATATGAATAAGGAGAGTTTAGCGAGATGTGGGCCAAGTGCTGAAAAATGGGACTAGATTAATTTAGGACACCTGGTCGGCATGGACAGGTTGGACCGAAGGGTCTGTTTCTGTGCTGTACATCCAATGACTGTATGACTGGTTTCCCTGAACAGAAACAGTTGAGTTTTCTGGAATTGTGGCAAGTAAATCCGTAAGGTTCAGGAAAGGCTGTAGTTTCAGATTCACGTAGATGAAGACTTCATGTGCTGAATTCCTTCTCGATATTCTCTATTTCTGAGAAAAACCAGTGTGTAAGACGGCCCCTGGTGACTGGCCACCACCCCCATTGGCCCCTCTTACTGTGCGAGGACTGAAGTGTCTTCTGTCTCTACTAACAGAAGGGTGTCTAAAGCCTTACAGGCAGCTCCAATTCAAAAGGAATTGTGACAATTCGGAATTATACACAAGGTCTCTGTCCATTGCAGTAAAGTGAAGCACACATCTTGCCAATGGCTCTGACTCTACTACATCCCTAATCCTAATGTTTACTGGAGGATGGCATGAGGATTCCTGGAGTCAGCAATAGCATAGTGTCCAATAATCTCGATAAGTCTGTTCCAATGTCCGGTTTAAAATGAGCTTCTCCGCCAGATATGCCAACCGCTGCATACCAAACCTCAGCTTATAGAGAATGTGGGGGGATGTCAAATTCTTGCTGTGGACTTACTACAATCCCTAGAGAGAATACATCCTTCTCCTACCCATGCCCTGTGCCTGGGTCCCTTGCACACTGTTGTGGTTTCTGTCTAATGCTGCAGCATTATCCTGCGCAGTGTCTCTGCACTCTGAATCCTCTTTAAAATGGCCCTCCTGGGTACCCACCAATGGAGACCATTCATTGCACAGATCACATGCTGTTCCGACACTGATTTGTTTTGCACTGATGCATTTTCTGTGTGTTTGTTCCTTCACCATTTCTGGAAATACTTATCCTCTCTGCACTCCTTAGCTTATTGTAGTTGATTGATTTTCGCCTGTCGTGAACCATTCTCCTTCTCCTATTTTATTTTCAGCTTCTTTGTGGACTTGGCCATTCTGCAGTTCAATGCCTGTGCGTTCCTTATCGACCTTACCCCCCTCACCTCCCCCCAGGGCCCCAAACAGTTCCTCCAGATGAGACAGAGGTTCACCTGCCTCTCTTCCAACCTAGTTTACTGTATCAGGTGCTCCCGATGTGGTCTTCTCTGCATCGGGCAGACCGAACGCAAACTAAGGGAATGATTCACAGAGTATCTCAGCTGGGCCCGCAGGGGCCGACTGGCCCTCCCAGTCACTGCCCATTTTAATTTCCCTTCCCACTCCCTTTCTGACATGACCATCCTTGGCCTCCTCCATTGCCACAACGAACCAAACAGCAAATTTGAAGAATAATACGTCATCTTCCGCCTGGGCAGCCTACAGCCTGGAGGACTCAACATTGAGTACTCCAATTTCAAATAACCTCCCTTCCCATCCTCCGACTCCCTTCCCAGCCCCTCCCCCCCACCCCCTTCCACTGCTCCTTGCCACCAGCCGGATTCATTCCTCACATTGACCAACCAGGTCATACTGTCTGCCTGTCTTCACCTTCCCCACTTCACCACCCTGTCCCTGCTACCCCCTTTATCTGCAGCTCCCCGCACACCACCCTGCCCCCGCCACCCCATGTATCTGCACCTCCCCCAGCACCCACCCCTAGTCCTGAAGAAGGGTTACACCTAAAACGTCGACTTCTCCACCTCCTGATGCTGCCTGGCTTGCTGTATTCATCCAGCCTCCATCCTGTCTATTAAGACCTATTGATAGCTGCCTTTTACTGATGTTGAGTTTCACTTTGATATTTTCCTCACCTTGGAGAGTGGATAACCGGCCTCATGGGTCACTGTCTCTGGTGTGAACTTCAGACTTTTACTACCCACCTTCAGTTCTGTGGATTCGGTCACCATGACCGCCACATGGTAACATGAGATCCATAGGCCTTACCGCACTCCAACTTCTTTTAATGTTCCAATTCAACAAAAAGCTGTGTACAGTGGAAATCTGAAACAAAAACAGAAATTGCTGGAGAAACTCAGTAGATCTGTAGAGAGAAAGCAGAGTCAACGTTTCAGGTCCAGCGAGTCTTCTTCAGAACTGGTAGGTAGGAAAAGGTGGTATACGTGCTGAAGGCAGGTATGGGAGAGGGGCGAGGAATGAGTGGATAGGCAGAGTTGGAGCCCAGAGAGAGAGAAAATTAGGCAAAGGAATTGATAGTGGTAAGCTAGGGAAAACGGAAAGCTGATAATGGGGATGGTGAGTATGTGACGGTGGGTTGGCTGTGCCGAAAGCAGCCTGTGGGAACACAGGGCCTGGGGTTTGGGAGACATGGAAGAAGGTGTTTAGATCCATCGGTCAACTGGGAGCCAGGACCTGTCAATCAGTGTCCAGTGTCGGAACAGGTGAGGAACCCGTGTAGCGTGACCATCTCCAGCTCAGAGGCACATGAAAGTGATGGTACCGACAGAGAAAGAACACACTAACAGGACCACGGGGGTGATGTCAGACAGCGGTGATTGGAGGAACAGAGCGGGCAGCGTTTACAGAGAGGGAAAGATGAACATTTGAAACTGTTTCAGTTTTGGTAATATCAAATTAATAATAATTTATTCAGTATTTTACCATTTATACAATTTATTCAGCAATTTATTCTGTAATCCTATGCTAATTCAATTCAACCCAATTCCTTTGAGATTTCTATGACCTCAGGGATAACTTGATACAGTCTTTGTTTGTATCACCTTGACCTGGTTATAGGGCAGATCAGAAAACCTGGTCAAAAGTTTCACAGAAAGAACTCACCTTATTGTCTTCCAACTGAAATTAATGGAAGAAAAATCCAACCTGGGCAGCGATCCTTCCCGATATTCCTTTATAATGGCAGGTGATGCTTAATGCCCAGACATCTTTTACTTTTACTCGAAAAACTAATAGTATTATACACTTCTATCTCAAGAAATGGAGCATTTTAAATTAAAATTTTTATAGTCCAAAGGATATGTGAAGTGCATAATAACTTATCAAGCATCATCAACCACAAAATTAGTCCAAAGTGTAACAGAAAACATCTACCAAGGCTTAAGCATTGCTTTTGAGAGATGTTTTTGGATCATAATTCTTTGAGCGACCGATTCTGCCTTTAACAACCCTTTAAAACCGTCTGGTCTCATTTTCAGTTGGAACAAAATGATGATCAAGATCATTTTTCAAGCTTGGACTGAACAGCAATATGTGATCCCAATACGCTGGTGAAAATTTTCATAATATGATATAATAAAACCGAAGTTTTCAGTGCGGTTACTGGTGGCCTTAATTATAAAGGATGGAATTGTGGAACTCAATTCCCAAAACATTGCCTCAGAATAAGAAACAGTATCTTGCATGCAGAAACAGAAATGGACCTATTCAGTTCCCATAAATCAGACTTTGGATCATGATACACATAATGCTAGTCTCAACTTGTGAAGTCTTCTGGCTACCCACGTTTGAACTTAGTACAAACTACTGAGCTGATAAAATTTGCATATTTTTAACCCATTTTTGTATTGAAGCATTTGCATATTTTTAACCCATTTTTGTATTGAAGCATTTTACCATCAAGGTTTCAAAAATACTTAGATCAGACAAGGACAAACAGTCACTCATGCTTTTTGAGATTTCATTCGTAAGGTTGGTGATAAATTTCTCAGCAAACTGACAAGACTCAATCAAAGCCAAGGCGCATTTTCATTTACATCACTCTACTCCATTGATTTGCTGCTAAAACAAATGTGGATCTCACCTAATACAATCAGAAAACCAGGCAAAAGTGAGGACTGCAGATGCTGGAAAACAGAGTCTAGATTAGAGTGGTGGTAGAAAAGCGCAGCGTGTCAGGCAGCATCCGAGGAGCAGGAAAATCGACATTTCCAGCAAAACCCCTTCAATCAGGAATTCCTGATTAAGGGCTTTTGCTCGAAATGTTGATTTTCCTGCTCCTTGGATGCTGCCTGACCTTCTGTGCTTTTCCAGCACCACTCTAACCTACAATCAGAAAACAAGCAATTCCTCTCCATTGACACAGCCATTGGCATTAAAGAACAGTCATCACATTCTGAATTATGTTGTGGGGAGGAAAAGCACGTTCCAGCTGGCCCAGACACTGGTAAATAGTGAGTTTACCCAAGAGGGGTGTCATTAAGACCAATTTCAGGTACTCGGTTTCTGCACTCCGTGAGTGTCTGAAAGATATCCAGCTCAGTATTGGACAATGAGGTCAACATGCTTAGAGGCAAAAAAATTGCAGATGCTGGAATCTGAGATAGACAGGCAGGAGAGGAGGCTGGAAGAACACAGCAAGCCAAGCAGCATCAGGAGCTTGCTGTGATCTTCCAGACTCTTGCCGGTCAATCTATTTAGAAATGACAATTTCTATATGACAAGAGAGCCTCACCACCTGTTTCAGGAAGTAATATATTTGAAGGGATATCACAAAGTTCAGCGGAGACAGGCCAACTCTAGTCAGAATTCTGAAGCAGTTGCTTCAGCACATTAAGGGAATCATGGCCAGCATCCAAGGGGTAATATGGACAAAGAGACAATTGAGGAAATTGATTTATTTTCTCTGTGTGTCTGGTGAGTGAAGTTAAAGTCAACTGGATGAACGTTACGAAAAAGCAAATGCTATAAGTGTTAGAATATTAAAATAAAAACAGAAATGACAAGAAACACTTTGCAGGTTGTTGCAAATATGAGGCTCCTAAGATTGCTATAAAACCATTAGACATAGGGGCAGGAATTAGGCCATTCGGCCCACCAATATGTTTTGGGGGCCTGTCTTTAACATAGGTAAAATAATGGGGATCATATGATCTGTTGTTAAATCTGTTTGACAGCAAGTCTGGGATTAGAGACTAAAGAAGGTGTAATTATTTTACAGGAAAAACTGAGCAAAGTGCTTTCATTTGGAGATAATGGCAACATCGTGCATGCTAACAGTAAATAGATTGCGAATCTACTAAGCCTCAGAAAAATGTTGAGAATATCGAGTTGTAAGCAGTTGTATTTTAAACCATCCAAGATGGTGGAGTTGGTGTTTCAATGATAACTAATTCGAGTTTCTTCCTGTATACAAGACCCAAGAGATTCACGTTCACTTGGAGATGGGCTTTGAGAGCGAAAGATTCTTAAGAGTCCCTGAGAATTTAGACACTGCGAGGTGGAGGAGAGAAAAGGCAGCTAGAGGCCAGAAATCCCAACATTCGCCACACGGAATGAACATGGCAAGCTCACTTTGGATTGAAAAGACCAAGTCAGTGAAGAGTTATAATGCAGCTGGAAGATTGACTGAGCTAGAGGGAGAAGTCTCCTGGAAAACTCACACTGAGAGACGTTTCTGAAGGTAAACATTCCTCAGAAGGGGAAAGAAAAACTCAAAAGCGTATTCTTAGGAGCTCAGTAGCATTTTGAACTGATTCTAGGACCATTGAGAATCGACTTAAAGGACAGTGTAAAATATACCAGACTTGGGAGCCACATTTGTTCTCCTTGTTGCACGGTTCCTGAAGTGCCAGGCAGTTACAGCTACTCTCCAAAGGGAGCCTAAAGAGAAAGCTAAGCTTCCCAAGGAGGAAAAAATCAAAATTCTGAAGTGGAGGACGTAGCTGAGAAAAATATTCAAAGCAAAATAGGCCAAGTACACTGCAGTGTTGAAACAATAGTGTTCTTATTTAAAATATTCACTCAGGCAATGACAATAACAATTGTGTAATAAAAAATACCTGCTAAGTGAGTTAAGAGGTCTGTTCTATAATTCAGATATGGAAAGGGGAAATCAGTAGCAATTGTAGCAAATTTGATTTGAACACGTGGGTACAGGGATGGTGCAGGAGGAAGTGTTTTGGATTCCGGGATAATTGGGGGAGGTGGGACCTCTACAACCAGGACGGTCTTCACCTAAACCAGAGGGGGACCAATATCTGGGGGGGGGTTGGAATTTGCTAACGCTCTTCAGAAGGGTTTAAACTAATTTAGCCGGGGGGGGTGGGAATCTAAATTGTAGTTCAAGTATACAGGAGGTTGTGAGTAGTGAGGTCAGAACTAAGGTTTCAAGGTCGCAAGAAGTTGGTTTGAAGCGTGTCTATTTCAATACCAGGAGCATCCGGAATAAGGTGGGTGAACCTGGGATTTCGATGTTGTGGCCATTTCAGAGACATGGGTCGAGCAGGGACAGGAATGGTTGTTGCAGGTTCAGGGATTTAGTTGCTCCAGTAAGAAAAGAGAAGATGTTAAAGGGGTGGGGTTGGGTGGCGGTGGCGGTGCGGGTGTGGCATTGGTCAAGGACAGTATTACAGTTGCAGAAAGGATGTTTGAGGACTCCTCTACTGAGGTAGTATGGACTGAGATTAGAAACGGGAAAGGAGAGGTTATCCTGTTGGGAGTTTTCTAGAGGCCTCTGAATTGTTCCAGGGTAATAGAGGAAAGGATAGCAAAGGTGATCCTCGATAGGAGCGAGAGTGACAGGGTAGTTGTCATGGAGGCCTTTAACTTTCCAAATATTGACTGGGAATACTATAGTTCAAGTAGCTTAGATGAGTCAGTTTTTGTCCAATGTGTACAGGAAGGTTTCCTGACACAGTATGTAGACAGGCCAACGAAGGGCAAGGCCACGTTAGATTTGGTACTGGGTAATGAACCCAGCCAGGTGTTAGACTTGGAGGCAAGTGAGCATTTTGGTGATAGTCACCACAGTTCAGTTATGTTTACTTTAGTGATGAAAAGAGATAGGTATATATCGCAGGGCAAGAGCTACAGGTGGGGAAAAGGCAGATAAGGCAAGATTTAGGATGCATAGGTTGGGGAAGGAAACTACAGGGAATGAGCACAATAGAAATGTGGAGCTTATTAAAGGAACAGTTACCGGGTGTCATTGACAAGTATGTACTGGTCAGGCAGGGAGGAAGTTGTTGAGCGCGGGAGCTGTGGTTTACTAAGGAAGTTGAATCTCTTGTCAAGACGAAGAAGAAGACTTATGTTAGGATGAGATGCGATGGTTCAGTTAGGACACTTGAGAGTTAAAAGTTAGCCAGGAAAGACCTAACGAGAGAGCTAAGAAGAGCCAGAAAGCCAATGAGATGTCATTGGCGGATAGGATCAAGGAAAACCCTAAGTATATCAGGAATAAAAGAATGACTAGAGTAAGTTTAGGACCAATCAAGGATAGAAGTGAGGAGGTATGTGTGGAGTCAGAGGAGATAGGGGAAGCTCTAAATGAATACTTTTCAACAGTATTCACACCAGATAAAGACAACATTGTCTGGGAGAATACCGTGATACAGGCTATAGATGAGATGGGATTTAGGTTCACAAGGAGGTTGTGATAGCATATCCGGAAAGTGTAAAAATAGATACGTCCCCTGGACCAGGTGGGATTTATCCTAGGATTCTCTGGAAAGCCAGGGACAAGATTGCTGAGCCTTTGGCTTTGATCTTTATGTCATCATTGTCTTCAGGAATAGTGTCAGAAGACTGGAGGATAGCAAATGTTGTTCCTTGCTCAAGAAGGGGAGTAGAGACTACCCTGTGAGCCTTACTTCAGTTGTGGGTAAAGTGTTGGAAAGGGTTATAAGAGATGGGATCTATAATCATCTAGAAAGGAATAAGTTGATTAGGGGTAGTCAACATGGTTTTGTGAAGGGTAGGTCATGCCTCACAAACCTTATTGAGTTCTTTGAGAAAGTGACCAAACAAGCAGATTGAGGGTGATTTAGCAATTTGGATGAGAAATTGGCTAGCTGAAAGAAGACAGGGAGTGGTGGCTGATGGGAAATGCTGATCCTGGAGTTCAGTTACTAGTGATGTACCACAAGGATCTGTTTTGGATCCACTGCTGTTTGTCATTTTTATAAATGACCTGGATGAAGGCATAGGAGGATGGATTAATAAATTTGCAGATGACACTATGGTCAGTAGAGCCGTGGATAGTGACAAAGGATGTTGTAGGTTTTAAAGAGGCATAGATAAGCTGTAGAGCTGGACTGAGAGGTGGCAAATGGAGTTTAATGTGGGAAAGTGTGAGGTGATTCACTTTGAAAGGAGTAACAGGAATGCAGAAAACTGGGCTAATGGTAAGATTCTTGGTAGCGTACATGAGCAGAGAGATCTCAGTGTCCAGGCACATAGATCTTTGAAAGTTGCCATCCAGGTCGATAGGTTGTTACATGTGTTAGCTTTTATTGGTAGAGGGATTGAGTTTTGGTTATGCTGCAGCTGTACAAAACTCTGGTGCCTACAGTTCTGGTCATTGCATTATAGGAAGGATGTGGAAGCTTTGGAAAAGGTTCAGAGGAGATTTACTAGGATGTTGCCTGGTATGGAGGGAAGGTCTTACGAGGAAAGGCTGGGGGACTTGAGGCTGTTTTCATTAGAGCGATGAAGGTTGGGAGGTGACTTAATTGAGACACATAAGATAATCAGAGGGTTAGATAGGATGGACAGAGAGACCCTTTTTCTTCAGATGGCAATAGCTAGCATGAGGGGACATAGCTTTAAATTGAGAGACAATAGATATAGGGCAGATGTCAGAGGTAGTTTCTTTATACAGAGAGTAGTAGGGGCATGGAATGGACTGAATGCAACAGCAGTAGGCTCACTGAATTTAAGGGTATTTAAATGGTCATTGGGTAGGCATATGGACGAGAGACATAGCTTTAAATTGAGAGACAATAGATATAGGGCAGATGTCAGAGGTAGTTTCTTTATACAGAGAGTAGTAGGGGCATGGAATGGACTGACTGCAACAGCAGTAGGCTCACTGAATTTAAGGGCATTTAAATGGTCATTGGGTAGGCATATGGACGAGAATGAAATAGTGTAGGTTAGATGGGCTTCACAGGTCAGTGCAACATTACGGGCCGAATGGCCTGTACTGTGCTGTAATGATCTATGTTCTATGTTCTTGTGGAAAGTTCTCTGGAGTTTAATAGCACTTCAAAGAAGGATCATATTAGATTTGAAGCATTAATTCTGTTTCCTTCTCTTCAGATGCAGAGAAGTGTGGTGGATTTCTTTTTATTTCAGATTTGCAGCATCTGCAGTATTTTGCTTTTATATTACCATAGTGTAAAGTCCTGATCTTCAGGAGTCACACAGATGCTCCTTGGAGCTGTGTTGAGAGTGTGGTGCAAGAACAGCAGTGCTGGTCAGGCAGCATCTGAGGACCTTCATCAGTAATGAGGCTTGTGGGCAGGGGGGGGTTGAGAGAGATAAATGGGAGGGGGTGGGGCTGGAGTAAAAGAAGCTGAGAATGTGGGTGAAGGTTGGGGAGAAGGTGATATGTGGAGAAGAGAGTGGAGGAGGTAGATGGGAAAGACAATGGTTAGGTCATAAGGGCAGCTTCCCAGCCTACAAGCCTCATTCCTGATGCACGGCTTATGCCCAAAACATCAATTTTCCTGCTTCTCGGATGCTGCCTGACTTACTGTGCTTTTGCAGCACCACACTCTCGACTCTGATCTCCAGCATCTGCAGTGCTCACTTTCCCCCACTCCTATGCCCAAAACATCAATTTTCCTGCTTCTCGGATGCTGCCTGACTTACTGTGCTTTTGCAGCACCACACTCTCGACTCTGATCTCCAGCATATGCAGTCCTCACTTTCCCCCACTCCATGTCGAATTCGAGTGATGGTGTTGCATTGCAATGTTGCAGGATCATAAAAACACATCAGCTAGGAGCAGGAGTAGGCCATTCAGCCCCTCAAGCCTGCTCCACCATTCAGTAAGATCATGGCTGACCTTTACATGGACTCAGATCCACTTACCCGCCCTTTCACCATAATCGTTAATTCCTTTACTGTTCAAAAAATTACCTACTTTAGCTTTAAAAACGTTCAATAAGGAAGCCTCAACTACTTCACTGGACAGGGAATACAATAGATTCATACACTTCGGATGAAGAAGTTCCTCCTCTATTCAGTTCCGCCCCCCGCCCCCCTCTTAATGTTGAGGTTATGTTCTCGTGTCCTAGTTTCACCCGCTAGGGGAAACATCCTCCCTGCTTCTATCTTATCTATTCCCTTCACAATTTTATATATTTCTAAAAGATCTTCCCCTCATTCTTCTGAATTCCAATGAATATAATCCTAGTCTACTCAGTCTCTCCTCAGAAACCAAACCCTTCAACTCTTGAATCAACCTCGTGAACCTCCTCTGCACCACCTCCAGTGCCAATATATCCTTCCTCAAGTAAGGAGACCAAAACTGCAAACAGTGCTCCAGGTGTGGCCTCACCAGCACCTTATACAGCTGCAACATAACCTCCCTGCTTTTAAATTCAATACCTCTCGCAATGAAGAACAACATTCCATTTGCCTTCTTAATTATGTGTTGCACCTCTAAACCAATCTTCTGCAATTCATGCACAAGGACACCCAATAGCAGAACGCTGCAACTTTTTATTGTTCAAAATAATGGTCCTTTTCACTGTTACTCCTACCAAAATGGATGACTTCACATTTATCAACATTGTACTCCATCTGCCAGACCTTTGCCCACTCACTTAAACTAACCATACCCCTCTGCAAACTTTCAGAGTTCTCTCCACACTTTGAGAAGTGGTGTCTGACTATTTAATAGCACACTGAGGGGAAACCTGATAGTTGACAGTATTAAAGAAATCGTCTTGAAGCTTGAAGATTGTGGGCGGCACGGTGGCAAGCACTGCTGCCTCACAGCGCCAGAGATCCGGGTTCAATTCCTGCCTCAGGCGACTGACTGTGTGGAGTTTGCACGTTCTCCCCGTGTCTGCGTGGGTTTCCTCTGGGTGCTCCGGTTTCCTCCACAGTCCAAAGATGTGCAGGTCAGGTGAATTGGTCATGCTAAATTGCCCGTAGTATTAGGTAAGGGGTAAATGTAGGGGTATGGGTAGGTTGCACTTCGGCGGGTCGGTGTGGACTTGTTGGGCCGAAAGGCCTGTTTCCACACTGTAATCTAATCATAATCTTGACACAATTGAAGTCAAAGTCTTGGTGCTTGCCAACATCGGAGAGGTATTGTGGTCATTACTAATACTGTTAGGGTGGTCTTAGAGTTTGCCAATAGTGTAATGAAAATATTGAGGTTTAGCAGAGCTGCAAAGTGATCCTGAAATTTTCAAATACTTGTCAGGTGGGTTTAACAACAGAAATGGCTCTCCCAAATACACTGTTGGCTACTCCACTTCACCTCTCTTCAGTCAGACCTGCCTCAGCTGAGGGCCACACTCTCTCAGAACTGCAAAGGACCCCTTCTGTACTATATTCTAAGACTGCAGTCCTCACTTTTGCCTTACTGCTTTTCCTTCATGACTACAATTCGAAAGTACTTCATTGGTTGTGAAGTACTTTGAAATGTCCTGAGTCTGTGAAAGGTGCCACATCAATGTAAGTCTTCATTTTCTTTCTGAAGTAGGATGATGCTCCCAAGCCTCACAGCGGGAAGGTGAGGGATCTGATATTTTTTTTTTCTATACAAAGGCAGATGTAAGAGTTTCACCAAACTGAGTCAGCTCTCAAAGAGATGTTTTTCAATGAAATCTGAGAGTTGAAATGATCAAGGCTTCACATTGGAAATCTGGAGCAATATCGATGCTTATTCAAGTGATCTTATATCCACTGCTCACATTCACCAGTCTATAGATGTCACAGCTCACATCAATAAACATAGCCAAAAGAAAGAAAACAACTATTTGTGTTGTTTATTTATGTGTCTTAGAACGACCAACCTTTAAACCAACCAGCAATCAGAATGAATAACTGCCCCGTTAATGAGAAGATTTGGGCCACTATAAAACTGCATCATCTCACTTTGTATGGGAAGCCAATTGGAAATTTGCCAGTTCAAAATAATTACATGAGAGCATCAAGTAATTTTAAAATAGTTGCTGGATCACGAAAAAAACATTCAATATTGAAGTAGGATATTAGTTTCAAGTTCAGGTTAATGTTTTGTATACTCCTGAACTATTGCACAGGATTTTTTTTTTAGTAGACATGCTTCCACCAGCCTGCGTTGTTTGGCAAGCTCTGACACTGCACATTGCTCACGTGCTCAAAGATCTAACTACTTTTATATTTCTAGAGAGTGACAGCAGTTGATGAACTTTCCTGCTTTAAAAGTAATCTTTTGATTCATCTTGAAAAGGGTACAATGTTCTGTTTCTTGAAGCTGTGGAGGTGAGTTCCAATGTGCTATGCAGGGAAACAACAATGGATTTATTGAAGCATTGTAAGCTTCATCATTCATTGGGCTTAATATTACATTTGTTTTTACTGTTTCCGAGTTCGATCAAGTATTTATTTGGGGAGAGTTTGCTGCCAAAGGCCCAAGCATAATTTCTTCCCCCATCTTCACAAACTTGCCTCATTCATTGCCTACCCCATCCCTATGGATGTTGTCTGGTATGATGGGAAGGTCTTACGAGGAAAGGCTGAGCGACTTGTGGTTGTTTTCATTAAAGGGAAGGTTAAGAGGTGACTTAATAGAGACTTACAAGGTGATCAGAGGATTAGATAGGGTCAACAGTGAGAGCTTTTTTCCTTGGATGGTGATGACTAGCACAAGGGGACATAGCTTTAAATTGAGGGGTGATAGATATAGGACAGATGTCAGAGGTAGGTTCTTTACTCAGAAAGTAGTAGGGGCATGGAACGCCTTCCCTGCAACAGTAGTAGTCTCATCAGCTTTAATGGCATTTAAATGGTCATTGGATAGACATATGGGTGAAAATGGAATAGTGTAGGTTAGATAGACTTCAGATTGGTTTCACAGGTCAGCGCAACATCGAGGGCTGAAGGGCCTGTACTGTGCTGTAATGTTCTATGTTCTATGTCTGATTCTGGTCACACCTTACCAGATCCCATTCCAAGAACAACTCGCCGCTCAGTAAATATCCCAAACTTCACCAGCAATCCTTGATTCAGCATCATCTTTACAAATCTTTTGTGCACCTGGCCAAGCCTTGTCAGTCTGGAGCTGCCCCACACACTTCCTAATATTTACCCTGAACATGGCAGGCAGGGAGAGATTAGTGCACAGCTTTGTGGGCAGGAACCTGGATCTCCTGCTGGATGGGGTGCCGACACAGGACTTTCTCCTCCCCAGGACCAGTTGTGCAGGCCCCATCCCCAGACCATGCCCAGCCTGGATTGATTTCCTGCCCGGGTTAAAGCAGTCTCAGCCATCTAGAGGAATTCCCAGCGTTGTCAGAAGAAGACCAATGTTCATCTCCACTCTGCCAGTGAATGTGCTTCTCTCCAACACCTCACACTCACACCTTCTGTCTGCTATTGCATCTATCTCCCATTGAGTCTCATGCTCCACTGTTCTCACCATTGCCTGCAGTATCTTCACCCACTCAGCCTCACCCACCCTGTGTGCTCTCTGCATTACCTACTCATACTTCAGATACATTTCCACCTTCACCAAAAATGTTGTGCCAACCACTTTCGTGTCTTGTATTACCTGCCTCTCTCTCAGTACAGAAGGATGATAGGCCACATTATGGAAGACAGAATGAAGACAGAAGGTGGGCTGCCTATTATTTGGCTCCTCGATCTTTGTGTGGAGAACACCCTCACTGTGGCTGACTTTGATTGACTGCTTCCCAAGATACGGCACTGGTCTCCCCGCCTTAATCACATTTTCTTGGGACTTCTAAAACCGTTGCATGAAAATAGTGTATGAGAAGAAATATCATCTTCCTACTCTTCGTAAAATGGAGACCATGACCTCAGAAGAAGTGAATGTGCTTTTGCCTTCCTAACACAAGAAAAAGGTTCGGAAAATGTCAAGGGGTGAGTAAAATATGGCAAAATGGCTTTTATAACAGTGGATGTTATTTTGAGATCAACTCCAACCTCAGTGAGGAGATGCAAATCGAGTTGATCGTCTCCATTGTAATCATTAAATCCATGAGTGCATGCCACAGCCTTAGAATACTTGGTGCAAAAATGCTCAGGCTTTCAATTCTAAATTTCTTACGTTCAATCTTTAGCGCATGTCCCCTTATTCACACCCCCTTGACCCCTCTAATGTTTATCATCTTCTCTGATCCCTTTGTAAATTTTAACACACAACAACATCTAATAGCCACCTGAAAACACTCCCTTATTTTCCCTTTGCAACATTCTAAACAAACTCTGCTAGGGTCATCCTATTCTATGAATATCCTTCTAGGAATCCAAAATTGCACAAAGTACTTAGTTTCAGTCCTACTGTGGTATGAAGCATTGCATTGTTCAGATTTTGCTGCCGTGGGGATATTCTTTGCTCCATTTTGCCTTGCACCCTTCTGCTTCAAACATTTCTGCCATGACTTTAAAGTAGCTGGAAGTGTCAGCTAAATATGGCACAAAGTGAGAAGTATGATATCCCAAGCCCTAGGGAACAGTGCAATCAATAGGATAATGCGTTCGGCCATCAGTGTTAGGGAAATAGACACAGAAAAGGCGGAGAGGAAAGATGAATGAAAATGGATGATTTCAATCTCCAATCAGCAACAGAATGAGAAAGAAAGATTGGGATTCAAGTGAGAGAGAAAAGTGTTAGCGATGAAAGGGAAAAATCAAAATTACCCAATGTCTAAATTCCCCAAGACAAAATCAAAACCTCTTGTTTCTGTTGTTCGCCAAACTTTCCGCCCATATTTCCCTATCCCAAGCTTCACTTTGCTACCCTCCACCTTACACCACATTTTTCTTAAATATTCATTCATGCAGTGCTATCCGAATCTGCACTTATCGTTCATCCCAAATTGCTCGTTGAAGTGAGTGACTTGCTGCACCATTTTGGAGGACGTTTAAAAGTCAACCACATTTCTATGGGACTGGTGTCACATGTAAGCCAGACATAGGAACAGGAGTAGGCCATTCAGCCCCTCAAGCCTGCTCTGCCATTCAATAAGATCATGGCTGATCTGTAGTCAAACTCCATATACCTGTTTTTAGCCCATATCTCTTACTACCTTTGCTTAACAAAAACTTGGAGCAGAGTTCCAAGTAGCTACCAACCTTTGTGTTTGGAAGTGCATCCTAACATCTCTCCACCCTTCAGGGTCTCTGCCTGTATTCCTGATGAAGGGCTTTTGCCCGAAACGTCGATTTTACTGCTCCTCGGAAGCTGCCTGAACTGCTGTGCTCTTCCAGCACCACTAATCCAGAATCTCTCCTGAAGGGTCTGGCCCTAGGTTTTACACCAAGCCCTCTATTTCTAGAATCCCCAACCAATAGAAATGGTTAATCTTTTCCTTTTAATATCTTGAAGACATGATTAGATCATCCCTTAATCTTCTAGATTCTAGAGCAAACAGACCTAATTTATATAATCTCTTCTCACAGCTTCACCCCTAAGGTTCAGGTATCATTCTTGTAAATCTATGCTGTACTCCTTCCAAGGATATTATATCCTCCTGAAGGTGTGGTGCCCAGATGTACTCCAAATGAGAGCTTCCCACGGGTATCGTATTGATGTATCAGAGAGGTAAGGATAGCAGATTGCCTTTCCTGAAGGACATTGGTGAGTCAGATGAGTATTTACAACAAATAATATTGATTGAATTCAAATGTCACCATCTCCCAGATTATTGGCATGTACCTCTTCCATTACCGGACAATTAACATCACCAATACACCCCTGTCTTTCCAGCAGCTCACTTATCATTCCCAATAGTCTTGCTTGATCTTCTAATAATTCAAGCAGAGACCTGCAAATGCTCTTGAATACAGGAGAAGTTCTGACTGTGGCAACTTGAAAAAGAAAATGAAAACTAAAGTTGTAGCTGAACATTTTTTTTTATCGGATGACCAGATTTTGAAAGATGAACAAAGCCAATCAACTCATTTTAATACATTTACACAAAAACAATGCAACTTGGATCTTCAAGCATTCAAGAACAATCAGCTTCCATCATTCTGCTGTTAAGGCCATTCCAATTGTGCACACTTTGTGGAAGGATATCTTCCAGGTATCCATCCTACATTTGCTGTTTACTAATTTAAACCCATCTTTGCTTGTCCTATTGCAACTGAAAGGAACTTGCTGAATTTTTTTCCTTTTCTATATCATTTATAACACAAGCCTCATCTTTTTTCAAGGCTGGAGAGTCCAGGTCTCTGCACTCTTTCATAGAAGAGAATGTGGTGCTGGAAAAAGCACAGCAGGTCAGGCAGCAACCAAAGAGCAGGAGCATGGACGTTTTTGGCAGAATCCATTCGTCAGGGATCAGCTGCATGTGCAGTCCTCATGTTCTCCTATTCTTTCATAGAATCCCTACAGCGTGGAAGCAGGCTATTTGGCTCATCAAGTCCAAACCAACCCTCCGAAGAGCATCCCACCCGGCTACCCAACTACCCGGTCCCTCTATGCCCCATGGCTAATCCACCTAACCCATACATCCTTGGCCTGTGGGCAGAAACTAGACTACCCAGAGGAAACTCAAGCTATGTGTGCAAACTCCACACAGACAGTTAATCAAGGGTGGAATCGAGCCTAGGTCCCTGGCGCTGTGAGGTAGCAGTGCTAACCACTGAACCACCACACTACCCTTTCCTGTAGCAAAAGGCATATCAGTTGGGAATTCTGTTTACTGCACAAACCATAGGAAGAATCCCAATCTGTTTTTAATCATGCAATATTAATATGCTGACATTTGTAACCGATTCAATAATTTTCATACAATCTGTCTGATTTTGTGTGTGCAATGAAATTATTACCTGTTCTGGCAAAGACCAAGTTTGAAAATGAAATCAGTTGACATTGATTGTTCCAACAGCAACTAATTTGCCTTGAAGGGCGACATGATGGCTCAGTGGTTAGCACTGCTGCCTCACAGCACCAGGGACCCGGGTTCAATTCTAGCCTTGGGTAACTGTCTGTGTGGGTTTGCTCCGGTTGACTCCCACAGTCCAAAGATGGGTAGGTTAGGTGAATTGGCCGTGCTAAATTGCCCATAGTGTTCAGCCATGTGTAGGCTAGGTCCATTGGTTAGTGGAATAGATCTAGGTGGGTTACTCTTCAGAGGGTCAGTGTGGACTTGTTGGGCCAAATGGCATGTTTCCACACTGTAGGGATTCTATTCTTAATATCACCATTTGGAATCTCAAATCTGGATTGTAGATGCTCCAACATAACTGCTTTGCAACACATTTAATTGACAATTGATATATTTGTTCTAATCCAGAAATTATAACATTATTCTTAATTTTACCAATTTCCATGAGAAAAGAATCTTGTTCTGGAGTGCGGTCTTGCCCCAACTGTATCTTCAGGATATTCTATCATTCCTTAATCAGCTTCCCCCTGACCCAGGAGCCATTAACTGAACTATGATGAACTTTGTCTTATTTTTACTTTTTTTATTACTCTGTATCAAATCTGTCATAAATATAGGCAGGGCCACTTGTAAAACATTTCACTGTAACTTTTCATGTAAAAGTACACATGACAATAAATTTCAGTTCAATTCTATTCTATTCTAAATGGTAGTCAGCATCTGAATGGCACTGCCTAGTGCTGATAATGGCAAAACATTGCTCCAGGTCTAACTTGCCTGATGACTGGACAAGATAATCCATGATGGGAATCTATCCTAGTTGGTGATCGTGAGGACTGCAGATGCTGGAGAGTCAGAGTGGATAAAGAGTGAAGCTGGAAAAGCACAGCAGGTGAAACAGCATCAGAGGAGAAGGGGAGGCAACACTTCTCACCTGAAATGTTGACTCCCCTCCTCCCCTGGCGCTGCTTCACCTCCTTGTACTTTTTCCACTGGTTGGAGACAGAGGAAATAAAAGTGGAAGAAATTATTTGCAGTCTGAATGTCTTTGAAAGGAGAAATGGAATGTGATAAAAGGAAGGGATGTTTTTGCTAGAGCAATACAAATAATGTGATTAAAGCATAATCTAGATTTCTGAATGCAGACGTTTTATACATGCAAGTTATAATTAACCACTTCAAATAGCATTGGAAACAAACTAGATCAAGGGATCCAAACAAGAATAATTAAGCAAAATACCAAGTAAGATAATTAGCAAACTGCTTTATTTCTTCATTGATGTGTTATCCCTTCAGAAATGTATATGCTAAATATAACAATAATTACTTTTGCATGGGTTTTCATGGAGTATTCCATTAGTATTGAATCTAATTAAGAATAGACCATGTGCAGAGCAAAGAAAATAAGTTTGCTTGATAAATGAGAGCAGAAGTCATTTCAGTGGAAATGTACATCAACATTTTTAACCCAGAACATTATGTGGTTCACTACTAAGAATAGCATACTATAACCATTCATCCTGCATTGAATATTATGTACCATATGACTGAGATCGGAATGAGATCCAGGAAACATAACCCAGAACATTATATGTGGCTTACAAAGGATGATGCTCTAAATATTTGGTAGTTGTTCCAGTGTTTTACTTTGCCACACCTATTCCAGATGAAAGAATGTTGGGAAATATGCCAACCACAAACATTTGTGAATAATGTGATCTGCCTAGTCCAAAAGTACAACAAGGTCATTGAAAGGAAATAATAATTTGCAAAGCTAGGATATGAGTCAAAACGAGTGTGCACATAAGGTATGAAGGGGAAAAGAGTTTTTTTTTGCAAATCCTGTGCACTTCACAATGTAGCTACCTATAGTATAATTGAATGTCACTCTATTTATAGTAAAAAGCATTTGATAAGTATTTATTATTTATTTAATTTATGGAAAATTATACAAATCTTCCAAACATGCAAATGGTAGGTTCTTCCCTGCGTTAAGTATAGCAGCTGCAAGAGATGATTACAGTACTGAGGTGGGGGTGGAGTCAGAAGAAAAATTGTTGCGAAATCTCAGAAAATCAGGCAAAGAGTACCAAAATCTTGAAGATATTCCAAGGGAGCACTCAGCTTTGAACCTTGTTAAAGGCATGCCGCCCAACAAATACTGCACTGTACTTTGTACATTCTCAAATCAGCTCACCCAATAAACAAAGCAGCCTATTTTAAAAACAGATTCTGAATGGCACTTATTCCAGGACACGCTGTCTGAAACTTGCCTGTTCTTTTACTCTCCTACATCTGTTGTTCCTTACTCAATCTCTGAAACCAGTTGGTGTAACTATTGCCCTGGAATGGAGATTCCTGAACGGATGCATGCAATAGATGGAATAAATGATGGGAAGTGAATGTACCTTCTCCCTCTGACTCTGAACATTGAAGGCAATGGCTCTGAAGGAAATAATGTTAGAGCTTGCATTAAGCTCCACCACTCTGATGATGTCTCAAGAATTTGGGTGGGGAAAGGTAGGACATTGTCAGATAAAACCTTTCCCCACAAAGTTGTTGTAACTTTCTCATATACTTCCATGTACCTGATTGTTTTCATGCTATTGTCGATATCTTGTTTCAGACAAAAGTCTCTTCTTGTTAAGATTCACTCGTAGCTTTTCTCTACCACAATAAACCAATTAAACTCTTAGAAGCAGTCAAGAAAGGAAGTTGGTGGCAACAAACTACCCCATCAACAAGATGCTTGTGGTTGGTCTCAGAACACATACAATAAATGTTTCACATGTAGACAAAAAGGCTAATGGATTGCTGGCCTTTATATCCAGAGGACTTGAGTGTAAGGCTATTGAAGTTATGCTGCGGTTGTACAAAACCCTAGTTAGACCCCACTTGGAGTACAGTGAACAGATCTGGGCACTGCACCTTAGGAAGAATACAGTATATTGACCTTGAAAGGAGTACAACGCAGGTTTACAAGAATGATATCTACATAGATCATACAAATTAGGCCCATTTTCTCTAGAAGTTAGAAGGTTAAGGTGAGGTCTTATCAAAGTCTTCAAGATATTAACAGGAATGATAAGCTATTTCCATTGCTTGAAGATTCTTGAACTAGGGGCATACACTGAGAATTATGGCCAGACCAATTATGAGAGATGTTGGAAGCATTTTTACACACAAACGGTGGTAGATGTTTGGAACAATCTTCCACAAATGGCTGGGTCAGTTGTTATTTTCAAGTCTGAGATTCATAAATCTTTGCTATGCATAGATATGAAGGGGGATGGGCCAAAGTAAGGATATTAACTTAGGCCACAGATCAATCATGAATTTACAGAATGGTTCAAAGAGCTATATGGCCTATTCCTGTTCCTATATTCCTACAGTCTTTTTAATAAAGAACATATTAGAATCTGCAAGACCCTCTCTGCATCAAATTCCGGTTACCATCAATCTGTCGCATTGGTGCCAGGTAAGTTGCTGTTTAATAAAGTGTATCAATTCAAAATTTCTTGAGGGAAGAAGGTCATCCTGTGACACGACCTTCCAAATTCAGATCTTTAATAGTTCAAAGATCCCTGATGTCTGACGTTACCTGTAGTCAAAGAGGGATCATTATAGTTTCCTCCACCTTCAAACACAAATTAGGGTCAGAAGAAATCATTTGATCCCTTGATCCTCTTCCACCATTCAACAAGATCATAGCCAATTTGCTGGTGTTTTGAATACCACATTCCCATCTACCCTGAATAATCTTTGATTCCTTTGCCAAACAAAAATCCACCTGGCCCCATCTTAAAAATAATTAATGGCCCTGTCCTGGCTGCTTTCTGAGGCAGGGGGTTCTGAATTTGTACATCCTAATGGGAGAAAAGGATTCTCACTCTGTCCAAAAAGGATGACCAATAATTTTAAAACAGTTCTCATTCTGGACTTACCCACAAATGGAAACATTACTTCAACTTGAGGAAGTGATGGCCCAGTGATGTTATCAGTCGGCTATCAATCTGGAAACTCATCTAATGATCTGAGGGGCCTGGGTTCAAATCCTGCTACAGCAAAGATTCAATAAAATATTTCTGGAATTCAGAATCCACTGATAACCGTTGTTCACTAATGTCCTCCAGGGAAGGAAATCTACCATCCTTAACTGGTCTGGCCTACATGTGATTCCAGACCCACAGCAATGCGGTTGATCCTCAATTGCACTCTGAAATGGCCTAGCATATTCTTCAGTTGTGTCGGCCACCACAAAGAAATAACACTGGATGCATCACCTGGCATTGACCCATGTATCGGAAATAACAACAGCAGAAACTGTGCAAAGCCCTCCTTACTAACATCTGGGACAAGTCCCAAAACTGGAAGTACTGTCTCAGGCTAGTCATGGACAATCCTGACAGAGTCATATTCATGGATTCACTCCTAACTGATATTTCCCCAGATACCACCAACCCCATCGCTGGATCTGTCCTGTCCCATTGGCAGGGCAGATTTGGCAGAGGTGGTGGCTCAGTAGGATACAGTCGGGAAGGAGTTGCCCTGGGAATCCTTGCCGTTGACTCAATGGCTCCATCCTCACCATGAAGTCTCATGGCTTCAGATTAAACATGGACAAGAAAACGTCCTGCTGATTACCATGTCCTCCCTCAGATATGGAGCAGTACTCCTCCATGTTGAACAACACGTGGAGGAAGCATTGAGGCTGGCAAGGGTGAAAAATGTACACTGGGTGGACTATTTCAATGACCACCACGTGTGGCTTGGCAGCAGTAGTACTGATTGAGCTGGTCCAGTGTTAAAGGTATCGCTGCTAGACTGGGTCTGCGGCAGGTGGTGAAGGAACCAACAAGAGGGAGAAACATACAGCTGCAGATGCATCTGTCCATGACAGTATCTGTAAGAGTGACTGCCGCGCAGTCCTTGTAAAGAGAAAGTCCCACTTTCATATTGAGAATAGCCTCCATTGTGTTGTGTGGCACTATCACCATGCTAAATGGAACAGACTTTGAACAGATCTAGCAACTCAATACTGGGTATCCATGAAGTGCAGTGGGCCATCAACAGCAGCAGAACTGTACCCCAGTACAATCTGTAACCTCATGGTCCAGCATGGTCCCCACTCAACCATTACCATCAAGCCAGTGGATCAACCCTGGAGAGTGCAGGAGGGCATGCCAGGAGCAATACCAGGCAGACCTGAAACTGAGTTGTCAACTTGTTGAAGCTACCAAACAGGGCTACTTGCATGGCAAACAGCATAAGCAGCAAGTGATAGACAGAGCTAAGTGATCCCACAGCCAGCAGATCAGATCTAAGCTCTGCAATCCTCCAACATCCAGTCGTGAATGGTGGTCAACAATTAATCAACTCATTGGAAGACAAGACTCCACAATTATCTCCATCCTCAACGATGGAAGAGCCAAACAATAGTGCAAAAAAAGGCTGATGTTTTTGAAGCAATCTTCAGTCAGAAGTGCCAAGTGGATAATTCATCTCAGCCCCCTCCAGTGGTCCTAGCATCACAGATGCCAATCTTCAGCCAATTCGATTCATTCCACATGATATCAAGAAATGGCTAGAGACACCTGGATATGCAAAGGCATTGGGTCCTGACAACATTCTGGCAATAGTACTGACGGCTTGTGCTCCAGAAGTTGCCATTCTCTAGCCAAGTTCTTCCAGTGCAGTTACAAGTCTGACATCTCCCTGACAATGTGGAAAATTGTCTAGGTACACCCTGTACATAAAAAGCAGGTCAAATCCAAATGGGCCAATTACCATCCTATCAGTCTATTCTTGATCATTGGTAAAATGATGGAGGGTGTCATCAACAGTGCTATCAAGCAGCACCTGCTCAACGACTCCCAGTTTGGGTTCCACCAGGAACGCAAACTTGTCAGCTTGGACTGACAATTGGCAAGTAACATTCACAAATGACAAGTTATGACCATCTCCAAAGAAGAGACAAGCTAACCACTGCAACTTGACACTCAATGGTGTTACCATCATTGAATTCTCTACTATCAACATCTTGGGGAGTCACCATTGACCACAAACTCAATTGGACTCACCATACAGGAACAGGCCAGAGGCGAGGAATACTCAACGAGTAATTCATCCCCTTACTCCCCACAGCCTGTCCACCATCATCAAAGCACAGGTCAGGAGTATTTTGGAATAATCTCCACTTGCCTTGATGGATGCCGTCCAATAACACTCAAGAAGTTTGATACTTCCCAGAGCAAAGCAGTCAACTTGATTCACAAGCTTTCACTCCATGCACCACTTACACTCATTAGCAGCAGTCTGCACTATCTATAAGATGCACTGCACAAATTCACCAAAGATCCTCAGACAGCACTTTCCAAACCCATGACCATTTCCATTGAGGAGGACAAGGTCAGCAGATACACCACCTTCACATTCCCCTCCAAGCCACTCACCATCCTGACTTGGAAATATATTGGCATTCCTTCATTGTTGCTGGAAGTCCCTCCCTAAGGGCATTGTGGGTCAACCCACAGCTGGTGGCCTGCAGTGTTTCAAAATGGCAGTCCACCACCACCTTCTCAAGGGGCAACTAGTGATGGGCAATAAATGCTGGCCTAGCCAGTGATACCCACATCCAACAAGTGAATTTTAAAAAATCATCTTAGCAAAATCATTCAGCATGTTATGTATTTCAATCAAATCACACTTCACTTACTTAAAATTAAGCAGGGAAAAGAAGAGCCTTTCCACACATTCTCCATGAGACAACTCAGTCATTTCAGCTGTCAGTCTAGTAAACCTCCTTTGAACCACCTCCAAAACATTTACACTTTTCCTTAGAGAAGGAGTCTAGGGTATTTCAAGGAGATGTAAGAGGTCATAAAGTCATAGGGTCATACAGTACAACTCGTTCCATGCCCAACAGGTATCCTAAGCTGAACATGTCCCACTTGCATGCATTTGGTCCATAACCCTCTCACTCCTTCCTATTCATGTACCTGTAAAAATGTCTTTTAAATGTTGTAACTGTACCTGCATTTACTACTTCTTTTGGCAATTCACTCAACATAGGAACCCACCCTCTATGTGAAGATGTTGCCCCTCAGGTCCCTTTTAAATCTTTCTTCTCTCAACGTAAACCTGTGCCCTCTAGCATTGAACTCCCCCACCACAGAGAAAAAGATATCTGCTATTCACTTTAGTCAGCAACTGTCTGTATGCCTCTTCCAATATCAGGGAGTGGCAGACAGGTTGTGTTGTTGAAATGAAAAGAGGTGAACTCAGACCGGTGTAGTTTTGACTGAAATTCCAAAACTCCAGAAGCGATTGTGCTGATTTAAAGAGAAATACTACAAAGATACAAAGTGTTTTCTTTATTTTCAATGGGCTTGACCTAGGTTAATAATATACGCCAACAATCTGGATCTTTGATTCCATGAGCATACCCCCAAAAAATGTCTGAATACGTCCTTGTCTGGTTTCCTGCAAACTAGATGGTTTCTTAGGCTTGTTGAAAATCCGCCAAAGAAGTCATTTTATTATAAAAACAACCTTCAAGTTTTACCTAATATTTATGAGGAATTTGGTTTCTCAACAATGAAATGTTTAATCTTCAGTTACAAGTTTGGGAGTGATGACGTAGAAATTTAATCAGAAATTCAAAGTTTTAAGTAGTCTCTGTATTTACAAACTATTGTTGCTAATTATTATTTCACAAACAATAAACAAGAAATTTGTATTTTTAAAATGGCATTGACCACATTCAAGAATTAATCTGAGAAATCATAAATTTTCATTTAACAAAACTCAATATATTTCATTGATCTAGCTCTTTAAAATCTGTACTGATGAAATTAAAACCAGTTAGTCCAAGTTGGAAGAGCTTTAAAGCAATAACAGTCAGACTTTATTACCTTATATTGTGCATTAATTCCAGGTGTACTTTCTTTGACCCTTGTCAATTTTTTCATCAGTGTAGAGTGAGCAGACCCACCTTGATGTGGGCTTGTTCACTGCACATAGACTTTCTTTCATAATCCTCTGTAAAACATGAGATAATTTAATGTCAACTTGACAGAAGAAATTTGTAAATTCACAATCTTTGCCAACTCAGTTTGGAATCTGCACAGATACAAAACTGAAATGTGTTCTGTCAGCCAGCTGTAATGCTCATTGCAAAGTTCAGACTTTAGTCTTCCAGGATTATTATTTGTGTGCCCTGATTAAAGTGACAGTCAGCCCAATGATGTCCAGCAGTTAGTTAGAGTGGGAGGTTATTTTCGTGTTTGATCATATGTAGAGAGAACTAAATTAGATAAACTTTGAAATTGAACCTAGCAATTGTAATGAAGCTGTTTGAACTGATATACACAGTGCACAAACTCTGTGTTACCTGCTCATTTGAATGATTGTGGTGTACACAAGTGCCTCTCTCACTGAGTTCATGAGAGACCAGTCCCAGTAGTAAAAGCCAGTTTGCATTTCTTAAGGGTGAGGTGAATTCTGGCTATAGTGTGTAATACAAGGAGCTAATAGCTATCATGCTAATTGTTCGAGTGCATCATTGATGATATCGGATGATGTTAGATCACAACTGGAACATGATGGGGTAAGGTTCTGAGCAAGTCCTGCAATAGTCTGCTTTCAAAAGTAATAAAGTAATGTTCATTACTTTATATCTACATGGTTTCCAACTCTCTCTACCAAGGGCATGCAGGCACTAGTCACGGTATTAATGCACAGCAGGGAAGGCCTGGAGAAATGGTGTAGCAGACTACAGATTCTGCTCCAGATTTCAAATTGCTACTCTGAAGTCACTGATGTGAGGTACCCAGGTGGAGAAAGATTCCTTATCTTGTGGGTCTTGGGTGTCCTCCAGAAAAGTCCTGGGAAAGCAAAGGGGGCACATGACTGTATTGGAGTAACTATAAGTCCAGTGCCAAGGAATTAGCTCAGTAACACATGCAGTGAACTCACATGTCTAATGGGTCAAGTTCAGTGAATGCATCCTGACAAACCATGCCCAAGCAACTAGCTTCAAGTACTACTCCCTTCTCCACAACCACTTCCCTCATCTAGCAACAGTCCCTGTCAATCACAACATTGTCCTGATGCCAAATGCTTCACTTTATCATCATACATTAAATTACTCCAGAAACCCTGCACCCAACATCTCAATATTGACGCAGCCCAACTATTCAAGCTCTCCAACTCTGGCAGCCATATCTCACCAACGCAGTTCTATTTCTTTTGCGGGAGTTTGTGACTGAGTAGTCATGCCTGCATTTGCTCCCATCCAGGAAGATGGTGGAGCCAGCATTGACTGCTGTACCACCACTGGGCAGCAGCGACGCTGAAACTATTGAGAATCATAATATAGACCTGACCATTGTCATTTCTCAAGTTCCACCAGCCTCGTCCCATAATCTGGTTTGATGTATTTCAGCAGACAGTGTGACAATGCATCTCTAGATTTTTTCCCGATTTTCCTGCCCCAAACCCCGTCCCTGCATGGTTTTGATTCCAGGTACTCACAATTGACACCTGGCCCGAAAGTGATGTCAGAGGATAGAGGCACAGAGTGAGAATATACTGATGAGAAAGTTGAACATCACCTGTCGGAAGTTCTGATGGTAGCAAGAGCACAGGCATTACTCTTTTGGCGTTGGTGTGGAAAATCTCCATTCCAAAAAAAATTGGATTTTTTTTTTCTTTCTTCTCTAAACTGGATGAAAACTGCAATTATAGTATTGCTGCTGCTACCTCGATGTGTCTTCACTATGAGATTATTCATTTATTCTATCTCACTGAGGAACATTAGTTCCAATATAGCCAGCCCTCTGGTTGGCTCCAGAAGATGCAGTTCTAAAAGGCTATTCCGAAAACATTACACAAATTTGTCACTGTGCCTATTTTTATCCATCTAACTTTGTTGGTTTATATGCAGATTAAAATCTGCAATGATTCTCACCACTCCTTTCTGACAAGTCAACTCTATTTCTTCCTTTATGCATCACCCTACAGTGTGGCTACTGCTAGGGGGCCTGTATACTTTTGTTACAAGCGATTTCTTGACTTTAACATTTCTCTCTACTTTATGTTTTCCTGAACTTACCTACCTCTACCGTCATTAACAAACAGAGCCATCCCTCCACCTTTTTTCAAGCTTCCTGTCCTTCCTAATTGTCCTGTACCCCTCAATACTCAGGTGCCAATCCAACAGAAAGTCAGGGCAGGTTTTAAAAAGAGTGTTACAAGATCCTATTGAGTTGCTGGTTACAAGTATATGAGATATTCCAATGAAACTAGTAGAAACCTTGTTGACTCGATAGAATAAAACAGAATCCTCCCCTGCCTAATATATTATAATCTTACTATATATATACCAGAGCTTGACAGAATAATTAGAATGGTGAACATATTAGACAACAGTCCCCAAGAATAAAATGTAGATTACAGCGGTGTTTTAAAAAGATATTTGTAAGATATGAATTTTTTAAAATGAAACTTCTTATTTTGGGACTAACTTAAATATTGGATTTATAACTGATCTCTGCAAATTCTCCAGTGCTGTCCACTGATCAATCAGCTCCACTCCATGAAGCATTAACGCTATCAAACTTTGGTACTTTGCTCAAACATAGATGCAAATTACTGTGTTTCTTTTATTATGTTAAGCAAATAAAATTAGACTACGGCTTTAACTGAGCCCATCAGCATTTTCTCCGATAACCTCCATCACAGAGAATATTTGCAGAAGAATTGGGCTTAGGCTATGTGTATAAGTGGTCTGTGCAGACTGGGATGTGCATATGATGATTAGGTCGTACGGTAGATTAGAATACCATTCACCTTTGGGACTTCAATTTTTTTCTAAGCAGATGGTTGAAGGTCTTCTCTCTCACTCTCACTAATGGCTATTAAGGATCACAAATTAAATTAGTCCTAGCAGTTTCAGCATAATCACAACGGATATCAATCCACGCTAATTAAATTAGCCGAAGAATTTGGCACAAAAACTGCCATTAATTGAGAAAGTGTTGCCAATGTAAAAAATGCAACAAAAAAAGGGAACTGTCATTAGCAGCTGTGCAAATGTTAATATTGAGTTGAATTGTCAGAGAAGCTGAGGCCAAATTGGACCTCTTCGACAATTTCTTTGTCCAAGGATTCCTTTCTGCATTTCAAGCTGTAAATCTCTCTGCTCGGTGCTGTCACTGAAATTAATGGTAATCAGGAACATGTATAACATAATCCTGTCTAAAAACAGGCCAATCAAATGGAAATAACAAGAAAGGAGCAAAGAGATTTATTTCCAAACGATTGTTGGTTCTCACTCAGTGTGTGCAAATCTACATTCTGCTTCCAACTTTTAGAAATGTTAGTATTCTCAGTGGTTTAATAACAAAGAAATTTAATCCTTATGTCAATCAACACATAGAATAAATGTTTCTGATTGGGCTGGTTTCAGATATTGAAAACAGAGTGGAGCTGGAAAATGTATTTTTAAGTTTTATCTTAACACCACTTGGATTGTTATACATAATTCAAGCAGTTTGACAATGTCAGGACTTTGATTTTTTTTTAATTTTGCAAGTATTGGAAAGTAAACAGTAAAATATCACTTACTGGCACAGTTTTTATTTATGTGCACACGTTTAACTTGCATATTTAAAATTAGAGGGACCTTCTCTGAACTGCTTCCAGATGCAATTATGTAATTTCTTCAATAAGGAGACCATCATATTTGACTCAAAATATTAAATCAACCTCTCTCTCCACAGACGCTGCCAGCCCTGATGGTTTTGTTCCAGAATTTTCTGTTTTTTATGACAGAAATAGGCCACTTCACCCAACCAGCCCATGTAAGGGTTTATGCAACACCTCAGCATCCTCCTATCCTGCTTCATGTAGCTCTACCAGGATAACATTTTACTATTTTCTCCCTTTTGTGTTGAGCTAGCTTCCCCTAAATTATATCAAATCTCCGCTAATTAACATGAAGCCTTCTTTTCTAATTTGAAGAAACAGATGCTGTCATATAGGTGTTTGTGTACACAGCAACAGTCACTATGCCTCACAAGAAATTCAGGGTGAAATGTGACAAAGTGCTTTATTGAAAAGGGGGCCAATGTTAAGATTGTTTTTTTATTTTTCTGTTGATAATTAACACCATGGCACTAATTTTCATTTACCTCCATCCAGCTTTACAGCAGGACTGTTAAAATAGCAAAGTAACTACTTAATGCATTTTCGATGAGGCCTCAACTTAGATAGCCAGCACACACTTGCCAAAAACAGGAAGAAACCTCTCTGTAGCTTGATTCAATCAGGGCTTTTGTTATCTTCCTGTAGCATTCATACAAAATGTCATGATCCTAACTGATGTTATTACGGGTCAGTCTGCTACGTTTGATTAACGCAAATACGCCATAACATGATTGTTGCATGTGGGACACTGTCTGTAAAGCACAAAGTTTGAAAAGCGTGTTGGCTGTAACACGATTACATCGCCAACACTTTAAACGCTGTTTCTAAAGTGTGATTTTTCTGTAACACGCAGTTACACAAGAACACAATAATCGTATTATAGAAGTGCTACCTGTACAGAACAAGTCAAGAGGGGAAAGATTTAAAAAGGACCTAAAGGGGAACCTTTTCACATTGAAGGTTGCCAGAGGAATTGGTGGAGGTGGGTACAATTGCAGCATTTAAAAGGTATCTGGATGTGTATATGAATAGGAAGGGCTGAGAGGGATGTGGGCCACATGCTGGCAAATTGGACTTGATTTATTTCGGATATCTGATCAGCATGGATGAGTTGGACTGAAGGGTCTGTTTCCGTGCTGTATATTTCTATGACTTTAAGTCAGATCTCAGAATGATATCTGGCCTAGAACAAAGTTCAAAGAAAATTTACAGCCCAGGAACAGGTCCTTCAGCCCTCCAAACCTGAGCCGATCCAAATCCACTGTCTAAACCAATCGCCCAATTCTTAAGCATCTGTATCCCTCTGTTCCCCACCTACGCATGCATCTGTCCAGACGCACCTTACATGAATCTACCTCTACTACCTCTGCTGGCCTGAAAGATCTTTTTGTTTAATTTGACATGGTGGTCATTCACTGAAGTATAAGTGCACAGATTTTCTCTAACAATAAAACAGGAACTGTTCACACAGAGGAATAATGATAAAAGCAACAAGCCAAGCTATCAAAATAAAGATCATAAGGTTTTCAACTTATTTCTTCCAACACCATCACTTTCCAGTTTCGCTTCCAGTGAAAATAATCCCTCAATCTTAGATCTTTATGTTTGACCCAACTGATTCATCTCAGTTCTTTCCAATTAATTATGAAGTCTTCATACATAAGTACTCACAAAACTGAGAGCTCAGATTTTCTCAGCTTTCTAACCAAAAACTCCTGGTCTGGAAGTCGTACAAACTCGCTTTCTACTAAGACAACTTATTCCCGGGAATGTTCTATTCTTCCTGCTAGGAGGGAAATTTTAATTGTGCGTCTGAGTCCAATCAGGTGTCCTCCAAATTGCTCAAAAACATCCAAGCCCTGATTTTCCCAAACCAAAAACAAGATTATAGTCCTCAATGTTTATATTCCTGGTCATAACCCAGCATAGCACTAACATTTCATTAATACTCCAGGGATCCTTGCTTATTGACACATATTGGATTAAATCATGATTCCAGAAGGATTGATGACATTGTTATTTTTCTAAAACCTTTCAGAGAATAACCAACACCCATATGCCACTGGTTTGAAACCTACATTCCAAAGCTTTATGTTATATTATATAATTATGTAAATCATATGTCTTTCATCATGAAAAGTAACTTAATTGTTAGCACATATTGAAGTAGGAACATGATCTGATAACCATACAGAGGCATAGCTGCATAGCTGGTTGGCTCCTCTAGTATTAAAGAATATATGACATCCAAAAGAAATAGAAAGCTAGATAAAAAGTGAAGGGTTACACTGTTGATCAAATGTGCTGTAAGTTCAATAGTTGAATGAAGAATCAGTTTGGGTGTAGATGAGGAATAGTAGGAGAAAGAAGCTACTTGTGGGAGTGGTTGACTGACCCCAAATGGTAATCACAAGGTGGGGAAAAGTAAACGTAAAGAAATATTGTTTGCTTGTGATAAAGGGACAGTAATAATCATGTGTGACTTTAGTTTACAAATTAACTGGAAAAATCAGATTGGCTGTAGCAGCCTTAATGGGAAATTCATAGGATGCTTTTGAGCTAGTTTCTTAGAGCAGCACATTTCGAGAGCAGGTTATTGTAGACTTGGAATTGTGTAATAAAACAGAATTAATGACCTCAGACTTAAGGCATCCCTCATTAGCAGCACAATATGATTGAATCCATCCAGGCTGAAAGAGAGAAGACTGAGTCTAAGACTAGTTTTCTTAAAGTTAAATAAGGATAACAATGTGCATGAAAGCTGAGCTAATTGATTTCAAAGATAGACTGATCAAAACACAATGGCAGATATTTAATGGCATATTTCAAAATAGTCAAACTTAAGGAAAAAGAATCAAACTGAAGGCAAAGGCATATAACAACGCAAAGTAGCAGGTCAGATTATGGTCAGAATTTAAAGAATGACAGAGGATGACTGAAATGTTAGTCAAGAGGAAACAATTTGTGTATAAGAGGAAGCTAGCTAGGGATGGACAAATGGACTGGGCAAAAGTGGACTCCACCAGTGTCCTCATTTCCCCTTCCCCCACCTTACCCGTTCCAAACTTCCAGCTCAGCACCGTCCTCATGACCTGTCCTACCTGCCAATCTCCCTTCCCACCTATCCCCTCCCTCTAACCTATCACCCACCCCCATCCACCTGTTGTACTCTTTGCTACCTTCTCACCAGCACCCCTCCTTCCCCAACACCCCCCCCCCCATTTATCTCTCCTCCCTGGAGGCTTCCTGCCTCCATTCCTGATGAAGGGTTTTTGCCCGATAATTCGATTTTCCTGCCCTCAGATGCTGCCTGACCTGCTGTGCTTTTCCAGCACCACTCTAATCTAGACTCCTGTGCAAATGGACTGCAAGGACTGCTACAGGTAGTAAAAAAGGAAAAGAACAAGTAAAATAAGGTTTTTTTTGTCTTCTAAAGAATGAAAATGAGAAATAATTAATAAATAATAAAAAGGAAATGGACAAATCAGGAGGTGGAGGGAGGGAGGAGCATTGTGAAATTACTGTCAGTAGACTTAATCCTAGGGTTTTAGAAGAGATAGCAGATGCATTTGCGGGGAGGTGTTGGCCTATTGGTATTATCACTGGATTTGTTTTAATCCAGAGACCAGGATAATGTTCTGGGGCGCCTGGTACTAATCCTGCCTCAGCAGATGTCAGAGTTTGAATTCAACTAAAAATATCTGGAATTAAGAGTCTAATGATGACCATGACTTCCATTGTCGATTATTGGAAAAATCCATCTGCTTTACTAACGTCCTTTCGGGAAGGAAATCTGCCATTCTTATCTGGTCTGGCTTATGTATGACTCCAGACCAATATGGTTGACACTTACCTGCCCTCTGGGCAATTAGAGATGAACAATAAAAGCCACCTAGCCAGTGATGTCCTCATCCTGTGAGTGATTTTTTTAAAAATTAGTGTTCCCAAAGTTGCCTTAATTCAGGAAATCTTGCATGAGACCAACCCCTCTATACAAGAAGCGGGACAGAAACCAACTGGATGGCCAGTTGGATTGAAGTCTGTCAAGTGTGTTAGAATCAAATGTTAGAGAGTTCATAGCCTGCACACTGAGGAAAAATCATTGGGAAGGGTCAGTATGGTTTTGTCAAAGGAATATCATGTTTAATCAGTTTGTCGTAGGAGTAACATGCTGCAAATAAAGGAGGGCAGACTTGAATTTCCAAAAGGCATTTGAGAATGTGGCACATCAAAGGTTGTTAAAGAAAATAAGAGCTCATGGTATTGGGGTAGCACATCAGTATGGAGAGAGGATTGGCAGGTTGCATAAGACATAAGATGAAACATAGATAGGACTTTGTCTGATTGGTAGGATCAGATGTCCCACAGAGGTCTGCGCTGACCCCTCAATTTTTTACAATTTACAACATCGACTTAGATGAGGGGAGCAAAGGCATGTTTGCTACATCTCACAGATACTATCAAGACAGGTAAGAAACTATGTTGTGAAGAAAACTTGAGGAAATTGCAGAATGATAGATAGGTCCACAGAGTGGGCAAAAATCTGCTAGATGAAGTATAATGTGAAAAATGTGAAGGTTTTTGAGTTGGCAGGAAGCATTAAAAAGTAAGAGTATTATTTAAATTGAGAATGACTGCAGAATTCTGAGGTACAGAAGGTTTTAGGTGCATGAGTCATAATAAGTTAGAATGCAAGTACAGAATGTCACCAGAAAAGCTAAAGGGATGTGATCCTTTATTACAAGAAAAATTGAACACACAAGTAAGGATATTAAGCTTCAGTTATATTGATGAGAGTACAGCTTGCAAATTGCATGTAATTTTGGTTTCCTAACTTAATAAGGATGTCGATACATTGAAACATTTCCAAAGAAGTTTATTAAGTTCATACCTGAAATGAGTAGATTGTCTTATGGAGAAATTATGGTCAGTCTGGTCTTGTTTCCACCAGTGTTTAGAAAAGTGAGGGTAACTTGATTGAAGTGTACGAGTTTACAAATGGTATTGACAAGGTGGATGTGGGAAATATGTTTTCTCTTGTCTTGCAGTGTCTTGCATTGTTTCTTGAAAAGAATTTTTTAATGGGCGGCACGGTGACTCAGTGGTTAGCACAGCGCCAGGGACCTAGGTTCCATTCCACCCTCAGGTGACTGTGTGGAGCTTTGTATATTCTCGCAAGTATGCTTGGGTTTCCTCTGGGTGCTCCGGTTTCCACCCACAATCCAAAGATGTACAGGTTATTCGAATTGGCCATACTGAAATTGCCCATGATGTCAAGGCATGTGTAGGCTAGGTGGATTGCCCAGGGTCAATGTGGGGTTATGAGATGTGAAAGGGGGGGGGGGGTTGGATGCTCTTCAGGGCAATCAGTGCTGTCTTGATGGTCTGAATGTTCTGCATCCAAACTGTTGAAGTTTGATGATTCCTGTATGCCAGTTTAAACCTAGGGAATATTATTATAAAGTTAGGATCACCCTTTGGGTGTGAGGAGAATTTGTTTATCTCTCGGAGAATTGTTTGACTTTGGAACTGTCTGCCTTAGCAGATGAGGAGGCACAGTGGCTCAGTGGTTAACACTGCTGCATCGCAGCACCAGGGACCTGGGTTTGTTTCCAGCCTTGGACAACTGTCTGCGTGGAGTTTGTACATTCTCCCTATGTCTGCTGTGGTTTCCTCCCAGAGTCCAAAGGTGTTCAGGTTAGGTGGATCGGCAATGCAAAAGAGTCCAGGACTGTGCAGACTATGTGGATTAGAGATGGGAAATGTAGGGATACGTCTGGGTGGGATGCTCTTCGGAGGGTTGGTGAGCAGTCAATGGGCTGAATGACCTGTTTCTACACTGAAGAGATTCTGTAAAGCTGCTGGAGGTGGGCTCATTAGACATTTTTAAGATAGAGGTGAACAGGTGTAAATGAGAATGTGAAACTTGAAACAAACAGATTGGTCATGTTCTTATTGAATGCTAGAGTAGGCTCAAGGAGCTGAATGATTTACTTTTAAACCGATTGTGTATGCTCGTATCATTTATGATTAGATTCCCTACAGTGTGGAAACAGGCCCTTCGGCCCAACCAGTCCACACTGACCCTCCGAAGAGTAACCCGCCCAGACCCATTTAGATCCATTATGTTTAGATAAATACATGCAGAGTACTGTGCCTATCCACCACACAAAAAAACCCACGCATTTTCAAGAGATAAAAGCAAATTATTGAGGCTGCTGGAAATAAAACCAGAAAACGGTGAAAATTTCGAGCAGGTCAGAAATCTTCTGCAGAGAGAGAAACCAAAGCAAAAGCTGCAAAATCTTAAAGGTTTTAAACAAATAAAAAACAAAATAAATTGGGAACAGGAAAGTGCATGAAAAAGATTGGGCGATAGGGAGGAGATTCTGAGTTCATGTCCAGGTATTGTAATAGCATATCAAGTTGATTAGAAAATATTTAGAATTGATTAGACAAGGAAATTAATGGAAATAGAAAGCAAATAGGATAGATAATGGGACAAGTAAAGAAATGGTCATTTCAAATGAGTGTAGGTGATTAGAGCCAATTTCGTCAGAAAAATATGGTTTACTTGCTCCAAGATCAGCATTACCTCATATTTGGTTTAGAATGTGCTCTGCCTACAACAGGAGTTATTGATCACTCCTGCTTTACTGTGTTGTCCAAAGGGGCTTGTTTCCATTCCACTTGACAGAGTGACTATGTCCACCTGTGCTTTCTATCTCTCCTATCTGTGCGCACATTCATTTCACTTTCCAAGTTTTTCTTACTTCTCGCTCAGCTGAAACTCTCTTTGCTCAGAACCGCCTGGCCAGTATTCATTCTAATCCTATGTTTCGACCATAAATCAATTCTTTTACATGATTTTGCGATCCAACATTACATTGCACCACTGGCTCAGGTCACTCTGCAGGATATTGACACCATGATTTATTTAACAAGAAGGGAATATACCTCTCCTGTTTGTTAAGCTGTGCCAACTTGAAAATAACTTTACTCAGAGAAGTATTTCTACAAGCATGCAAGACCCAAACGTCCTTTTGTGTGACCTATGAGCATCTCTGTATGAGTTGCCATTTATTTGAACAGTCTTTAGTGCTTTAACACCTGTTCAGTGCCATTTAGCCTGGGTTTCCGATAAACCATGAGCACTCACATGGTGACCTCATGGTCATGGTTATATATATTTGATACTTTGCAGTTGTAAAGATTAGCTTCAATCTTTGTCAGCTTTGAAAATGTTGTCCTTACCTGACAAATAATATTTACTTCTAGTCAAAAGATGAGAGATAAAGAGTGGTTTCTATAAGGGAAGATTAGTTTACAGAAACTGGACATCAGTTTTAAGTTGCTTTTGATGAACTAGGACCTTCATTCCCTGCCAAAGTAGATGTGACAGGTTGATACTTGGCAAGATCTGATGGCCTAATTTTATTCCTTTGTTTTATGGTCTTATGGACTGATATCGTTCAGGAGAGAGTTCCAGGTTGTTGACCAGGCAACAGTGAAGGAACAGCAATATAGTTCCAAATCAGGACGGTGTGTGTCTTGGAAACGAACTTGTAGATGGTGATGTTGCTCCATGTACCTGCTGTCTCATTGTTCTAGGTAGATAGAAATCATCAGATTGAATCAACTAAGGGGCGTTTGTAAGGTGCTGCAGCTTATCTTAAAGGTAGTATATGTTGCTGCCATTGTGTGGATGGTGAAAGTTGAAGATATTGGATGGGTGCCAAACAAGCAAGTTGCTTTGTCCTGGATGGAGTCAAGCTTCTTGAGTGTTGTTGGAGCTACAACCATCCAGGCAAGTGGGGAATATCCCATCACACTCCTGATTTGTACTTTGTAGATAGTGGCCAGAATTTAAAGAGTCAACACTGAGTTACTTGCCACCAAATTCCTAGCCTCTGACCTGCTCCTGTAACCACATTATTTATATGGCTGGTTCAGTATCAGGTCAATGTTGAGATTCAGTGATGGTAATGCATGAGAAGGTCCAGAGGAAATTCTCGCTGTCATTGATTATTGCTTGTCACTTGTCAGCCAAAACATGGATATTGTCCAGGTCTTGCTGCATGAGGAGTTGTGAATGGTGCTGAACACTGTATAGTCATCAGCAAATATCCTCATTCAGAACTCATGATGAGGGGAGGTCATTGATGAAGCAGCTCAAGATGGTTGATTCTCGGGCGCCATCAAAGGGAACTCCTGCAGAGAGGTTCTGGAGTTGGATGACTGACCTCCAACAACCACAACCGTCTCCTTTTGCACCAAATATAACTCCAACCAGCAGAGAGGTTTCCCCGATGAAGGCTTTATGCCCGAAACGTCAATACTCCTGCTCCTCAAAAGCTGTCTGACCGGCTGTGCTTTTCCGGCACCACACTCTGATGTCCAGCATCTGCAATCCTCACTTTCTCCTATCAATATGTACCAAGCAGACTCCCAACAGAGGTGGATGTGTAGAAAGTAGGATCCAAATCAGGCTTAGGCTGAAGCAGCAGCTACTCTGAAGAAAATCCAAATGATGATGCTGATGTGACCTGGTCAACCCTCGAGTCAGCACTTCCAAAAGCCACCAAGGACGAACTGGGAGAGATAATTGAGATTGGTTCAATGCAAACATATTTCAAATGAATGAACTGCTACAGGAAAATAACACGTGTCGAGCAAGGCTGGGGACCATCAGCTTGACATCAGCACAGGTAGGTTATTGGTTCTGTGTGGTTATAAATCATTATTCTCTAATTATTCAATGTGATCAAATCAAATTCCTCAAACTCCACTGTTTTAAAGTGGGGGGGGTGGTGGTAGTAATTCGCCTATTTACTTTAACACCTCTATTAAACTAGTTAACAAAGGAAATTAGTCCTAAAATATCATATCTTTGTACATTAAGAATAATTGCAGTAATTTGTATCCCTCAATGTTTTACAATTTGATATCCATCGAATGTTAATAACTAAAAGATACACAGAACAGGATGACATTTCCTATCAAAAGATGCAATTAGAGAGGGAATTAAACACAAAATATCTTAAAAAAAACAATACAATAGATCATTTGTTAGCTATGTCGATGTTTCATTTTATTTTGGTGGTCAGACCTCATTTACGGAAGGTAAATGGTTGAGATTCTGAAGGGAGATCACAGAGAGTTAGGCAGGAAGTTAAAAAGGAGGTCCTCGAGAGTAGTAACATCTGGATTAATCCTGATGCTACGAGCTAGTGAGGGCTGGAATAGGAGGATAGAGCAGATGAATGCATGGCTGAGGAGCTGATGTATGGGAGAAGGATTCACATTTTTGGATCATTGGAATCTCTTTT